>NC_066513.1:17416683-17486683 GCF_024679095.1 Eriocheir sinensis | reverse complement strand
AATACGATGGACTTTTTCGGAACCTTTTAGCAGTAAATGTGGTGGAAAAGACGAGACACGGAATGAGGATATGGCCCGACAACGAATCACTAAATATATACAAAAATTAGTCACAAATAATTCTAAAAGGAGAGCGAAACCCAAACCAAGATCAGTCAGAAATGCATATGAGTCAAACTGATCTCAAAAATCTAAAAAAAGACCCCAAATAATTAATCAAGCTGTGTTAGAGAGGAAGGGAACATCAATCTCATGTAAAGAAGGTATCAGACATGGCAGGGCAGAGCGAGTCTACGAGAGTATCACACGCATGAGTAATGGCGCGAAATCAAACAGGTTGGCCTCAATTCCCTTCACATACGAAGTAGACGAAGTATACCTGAGGACGCGGCGCACAGGTGAGGGGAGACAGGTTAATTCAGGCCAGGTATGAAAAGATGCACATCCATCCAAACCGATTCCAGAGATTGCATCGGGCTAGAGATTGTATCGGGAAATAATACGGACATGTTTTGATAGTTTGCAAACGACCGATGATGTGTTAATGATAGAGCCTGACAGTGTTGTTGGTACGAGTGAATGGGGTTGGATGAATCATAAAGAACCGCGAGTGTGTGTGTGTAGTGATTTGATCTGCTTATGTTATCGAGTTTGGTGAATAGGATTAGATAGATTATAAACAACCGGTAATATGGCAGCGTTATAATCTGATTGTGTTGTTGTATGGCGTGACATAATGATGTGTAGAGGCGTCAAGTTAGTCACGGTGAGGTACACTATATACTTGAAAAAGAGATTGAAGGAGAATTATATGTCATGAGCAGCCGGTTACGTGGTAGGATAGTGTTCTTGTTTCGGGTGGCGTAAAAGCTGCATAGAGGCATCAGATGAGTGAAGACCAGGTGTACTACTTCAAAAACAGAATGAAAGAGTTTTATAGTTTGAACAGTTGGTTACGTGATAATCTGATAATGTTCTCTTTGTGGGTTGCGTAAAAGCTGCGTAGAGGCAACAGGTGAGTCAAGGTTAGGTTTACTACGTCGAAAACAGAAAGAATGGAAGGTCGAGGCCAAACAATCAGGTAGACAGCGACAGGTAGGCACCGAAAACACTTGTGGGTGGAAGGGATGATCTACTTTCCACACCTGTGCGCCTCACCTGTGGTCTAGTTAGTGGCAAATCTTTCCGTGCCACGTAGACGCTGTTACTATGCAGAAGGGTAAAAATGAAAGGAAAAAGATAACTGTAAATTTATTGTTTTTGTACGTTAGATGATAAAAAAAAGTATTGTTATTGTTATTATTATGATGGTGAGTGTTGTTGCTGTTTGTATTTCATTATAATTCTTAAACCCAGTTGAAGAATAATACACACACAAATTGGTATAGGCAAATTGATAGATAGGAAGATCGGCTTACTAATCAAACATTGCAAGTCAACTTAAAACACACAAACAAACAAATAAACAAACAAACAAACAAACAACAAACAAACAACAAAACGAAACAAAACAAAGCAAAACAAAACACACACACACACACACACACACACACACACACACACACACACACACACACACACACACACACACACACACACACACACACACACACACACACACATAAACAAAACACACACAAAGCCCGGCCCATACGGGTAAAACTGGAACACCTGCTCTTCTGTGTGTGTGTGTGTGTGTGTGTGTGTGTGTGTGTGCACCTGTGTCTGGGTTTTGGGGACGCACTTGTGGCGAGGAAGGCGATACTTGAGGCTTAGCAAGGGTGCGACTGTGGCCGTGATGCGTAGCTGCTGAATGGAATTGAGTATCATGCGTATCTTAAGCTGTTTTGATGTTAAAGGTTTTGGTTACGCAATGGTGGTGTTACGAGATAGATAGATAGATAGATAGATAGATAGATAGATAGATAGAAAGATAGATAGATAGATAGATAGATAGGTAGGTAGGTGGATAGTAGATTAATTCGTCTGGGTTAGGAAAGGTGTAGAAGAGGGGTTTGGGTGACGATAGGAAATGTATAATGTGAAGATAGGACAAAAATAAAGTTGATAAGGGTTGATTGTAATGATGGGAATGAAGAAGACAACTTACTAGGGAAAGGGTGAGTAGAGGTGAAGTAGGTGAGGTATAGAGGAGGGTAACGGTGAGGATAAGAAGTCTAAAATATAAAAAAAATGGGGATTGTTTGGATAGAAATGCTGAAGACTGATTGTTAGGATGAGGATAGAAGGCAAATACATTGGGGTTAAGGAAGGTGGGGATGAAGTGTAGGTATGTGGGCAGGTAACGAAGGGCGCCAGATGGCCTCCCGGGTGGCAGGTGAAGGCGTAACGTGACACCTCACCTGACATACCTGGCCGGCGGCTCACCTTTACCTGCCCGACGCCCACGCCAACAAAGCAAAACCGTGATGTCGCCCTTCGCCCATTTTCACCTCCTTCCCTATCTTTCCCCGCCCATCTTCATCTAACCTCCTTCTCTGTCTTTCCCCGCCCATTTTCACCTCCTTCCCTGTCTTTCCCCGCCCATAGACTTTGCCCCGCCCATCTTCATCTAACCTCCTTCTCTGTCTTTCCCCGCCCATTTTCACCTCCTTCCCTATCTTTCCCCGCCCATCTTCATCTAACCTCCTTCTCTGTCTTTCCCATCCCATCTTCATCTAACTTGCTTCTCTGTCTTTCTCCGCCCATCTTCACGTCCTTCCCTGTCTTTCCCAGCCCATCTTCATCTCCGTCCCTGTTTCCCCCCCCCATCTTCACCTCCTCCTCTGTCTTTCCCCGCCCATCTTCATCTAACCTCCTTCTCTGTCTTTCCCCGCCCATCCTCACCTCCTTCCCTATCTTTCCCAGCCCATCTTTACCTTCCCTGTCTTTCCCCGCCCATCTTCACCTTCCCTGTCTTTCCCCTCCCATCTTCATCTATTCCTCCTTCCCCCTTCCACTTCCAGCAGCAGCGTAATGTCCTTCTTCGCCCATTTTCACCTTCCCCGTTTTTCCCCGCCCATCTTCACCTCCTTCCCTGTCTTTCCCCTCCCTTCTTCATCTATTCCTTCTGCCCTCTTCCACTTCCAGCGTACCGTGATGTCCTCCGCCCATTTTTTTCCTTTCCTCTTCTTTCTCCCGCCCTCTTCCACTTCAACACTGCTTTGACTCTTTACTTTGTTCCCCACTTTGCTTTCCACCTTTCTCTCGCTCAGTTCTGTTTGTTCTCTTTACTTTTTATTGATGTCACTTTAAATAAATCTGTCCGCGCCGCCAGTCCACGAGATTGCCCTAGTGCTTAGTGTTTTTTGTTGTTACTGTTTTGTCCTTGAGCTTTTTTCTTTGCTGTAAAAAACAAGCACAATGTGGCCTTTGTGTATAAGAAAAAATCCTGCATTCTCCATCTTCGTTTCACCTACCAGTGCCCTTCTCCTTCCACTTGTTTACCAGCTGTTCTCCACTAGCTCCTTCTCCTCCACCTTCACTCATCATGCTCTCCATCACCTTCCCACAACACCATAATCCTGCTCCACTCCATCCACACACAAACATCCCTCAGCCCCGCCTTGTCCTTCCCTCTCATCCCCACACCATTCCCCTCCCGCCCTCCACGCCCTAGAGGCAGAAGGCAGTGGGGTGCATGTCAGAAACATTTAGAAGTCACTCCGTAAATCGTAAAAGCGCTTTCAGACGCACAATTACCTCGCTAGTTGGCTGCAGACGCCTGGATCACCTCATCCCCGGGGTTGTAAACTAAGACGGATGGCCCCGAAATCAGGAGGTTCTCGGGCACTCGAAACTCCCCGGGGCGCTCCTCAAGTTGTAGGGCCGCGCGCCTCTCCCGGCTGTCCATCACATACCTGCAAATTACCGGCCCGCGTCACACCTGCAATCACTTGTCAAGCTCTTATTCTGCCCTCTCCGCATGGTGCTGTCTGTCTTATCCTCTTCTCCTGCTTGTGTTTTGGTCTTGTCTGCATCTACCTCCTCCTCCTCCTCCTCCTCCTCCTCCTCCTCCTCCTCCTCCTCCTCCTCCTCTTCCTCCTCTTTAATTTGCACCATCTTACTCTACGTCAAGTTAAGCTTCATTTTTGCCCTCTTCCATTTCCTGTTTTGTTTTTTTTCTCCTTACCTTTAACTGCGCCTTTGTCACTCCCTCCCTTCTGTTCCCCCTTAATCTCTTGCCTCTGCCTTTTAAAAGTTTTCGTCCTCTCCTCCTCTCCTGCTCTTGTCTTTTAATTTTCAACCGCATACTTATTTTAATACCTTCTTCATGCTTGAGGTTTTGTCTTTTTTTTTCTCTGGTCCATCTGTTAACCCCCCCCCCCCCTCATCTCTTGAGCCCGCATCACCTCGTATCTAGTTCTCATTTTTCCTGCTTGTCGTGTGCTTCCATTTCTGTTTATCTCGACTCCTATCCTAGTGGCGGCATCTCTCCCTCAATTTTCTTTTCCCTGCTTCTGTCCCTGTCACTGCCCTTGCTCAACCTTCTCTCTGTTTACTCTTTTCTGGACATGTTCTCTGCTTCTTCCCCTTGATTGTTCTCTCCTGGGCCGTCATTAATGTCATCACACGCATTATTTTGGCTCAGACTGCGGGAAAACTCAACCTTTACGTTTCAATAGTTGGTTTAGTTTCCTTGTTTACGGTTTATTGGCGCGTCACGTTGGCCGGATGTTTGTCTCGGAATGTGAAAGATGATGTTTTATTTTATTTTTCTTTGCTGGATAGTTTGTGTTCCTGGGTCTCACTGGTTAATTCAATTTCTAGTTTTCCGTGCAGCCTGTCTTTGTGGGTGTCTGAGTGTGGGAGTGGATGATAAAGGGGATTAGTGGATGAGCTTTAGTGTGAGTGAATGAAATGGGGATAAAATTGGATATAATGGATAGCATGTAGGTGACTTTATGGATGAATAGGAACCTGAGTGAATGGGTGAGCGAGAAAAAAAGGAAGAAGTTGAATATTTGAATAAGTTAATGAGGTAGATTTTAAAGAGTATTAGCGTCTCTCTCTCTCTCTCTCTCTCTCTCTCTCTCTCTCTCTCTCTCTCTCTCTCTCTCTCTCTCTCTCTCTCTCTCTCTCTCTCTCTCTCTCTCTCTCTCTCTCTCTCTCTCTCTCCTCTCCTCTCCTCTCCTCTCCTCTCCTCTCCTCTCCTCTCCTCTCTTCGCTTCTCTTTCCCTTCCTTTCTTTTCTCTTCTCTTCCCTTTCTCTCTCTTTCTCCCCCCCTCTCCCCCCGCCTTGCCAGCTGTCTGTGTACCGTCTGCTTGCCCGTCTCTCATAGTCTGGGTGCTGTCTGGTTGGCCGGGGCGTGGGCAGCCTTACCAGATGGTGGGCTGCAAAGGAGAGAGAGCAGGGAGCAGCAGGGAGGTGGGGCGGCCGAAGAACAGGCGGAGGAGGAGGAGGAGGAGGAGGAGGATGGACAGCAGACAACCCACACGAAGCTAAGGAGAAGGCGACCCTGAGGAGGAAGAGGTCAATAGCACGGGAAGGAGGAGGAGGAGGAGGAGGAATAGGAGGAGGAGGCATAATGGAGGAAAAGATTTTAAGTGAGTCATGGGCGCGTCTGACTTGTTAAGAGAGAGAGAGAGAGAGAGAGAGAGAGAGAGAGAGAGAATAGGAGTCAAATTGTGTAAAGTTGTAATGAGAATCGCATTTTAAGAACCAGAACGAGAATGCAAAATAGACCAAATAAAAGGCAAATAAAACTTACGAGTCCTCAATTCGCTCTTCGTTCCTTTTTTCTTGTAAGTTTTCCTCCTTTTTTGCTGCTTCTTTCTTTTTGCACAATTCCTTTTGCGTTAATCGTTTTCCTTCTCCTCGCTGTGATCACCAACTATTTGCCCAACGCGGAGTAATCAAATACCTTAATGAGATGGTGTAGAAAATTATTGTGCGTATCAACGGCTATTCAGGCTCCATTTTCTCTTTTATTATTGGGGTTAGATAAACAATAACCACGTAAATTGATTAGATAAAGTTTAATTAGGCAAAGTTATTGATGTTTATAAGGAGAATACCAAAAACATGAATGAAAAAAATATTAAGATTGCTAAGAGGAAAAGTTAAAGAAAACGAAGAGAATGAAGAGGAGGAGGAGGAGGAGAAGGAGAACAGAGGGAGGGGGAGGGAAGAGGAGGAGGTAGTAAAACAGATGGGAGACGGCGGCGGAGAGACAGTAGATACAGACAGACAAAGGACAGGACAGGTGGTGAGAGACAGACAGATGGGAAATAAATGAAGGAACAGCAAGGTGGGCGAGGATAACCCAGGTAGATAAAGAAGAGAGGAGAGAGAGTAAAAGTAATAAAAAAGGGGAAAGGAGTTAGCGAGAAGGAAATGAAAAAAAGGAAGAAAGAAAGGAGGGAAGGAAGAAAGGAATGAAGAAAGAGCGGAAAAAAGGGATGAAGGATAGAAGGAAAGAAGGAAGGAATGAAGAAAGAGCGGAAGAAAGGGAGGAAGGATAGAAGGAAGGAAGGAAGGAAGAAAGGAAGAAAGAAAGAGCGGAAGAAAGGGAGGAAGGATAGAAGGAAGGAAGGAAGGAAGAAAGAAAGAAAGAGCGGAAGAAAGGGAGGAAGGATAGAAAGAAGGAAGGAAGGAAGGAAAGAAAGAAAGAGCGGAAAAAAGGGAGGAAGGATAGAAGGAAGGAAGGAAGAAAGGAAAGAAGAAAGAGCGGAAGAAAGGGAGGAAGGATAGGAGGAAGGAAGGAAGGAAGGGAGAAAGAAAAAGATGGGAAGGAGGGAAGAAAGAGAGGGAAAGGACGTAGAAAAATAAAGGAAAGAAGAAAGGAAATATGGAAAGAGTAAATGGGTAATGAGAAAATTTGATTAATATGTCCTAATAAGAAAGGAAGAAGACGAAAAAGAAAAAAATAGCAATATGAATGAAAAAAAAGTACACGGTAAAGGAAATAAGATTGCAGACTTAGAATTATGACCAAAACAAAACAAAAAACACTAGTAGGGAGGGAGGGAGGTAGATAAAAAAAAGAAGAGGAAAAAAAGGAAAAAAAATAACAATGTA
Organism: Eriocheir sinensis; assembly: GCF_024679095.1. Lineage (NCBI taxonomy): Eukaryota > Metazoa > Arthropoda > Malacostraca > Decapoda > Varunidae > Eriocheir > Eriocheir sinensis. Next base: position 17,479,663 of record NC_066513.1, on the reverse strand, counting down.
AATAACAAAAAAACAATGAGATTACACGCTAAAAAAAAAATGACTGACGATTTTAAATTATGAGCAAAACAAAAGGAAAAAAAAAACAGGTAGGGAGGGTAGTGGATAGGGGAGGAAGGGAAAACAGGTAAGGTCACTAATAAAACTTGGTAATGGTGGTTTTGGGGCAGCATCAATCATCATCATCATCAGCAACGGCCCCATTAACGCCAACATTCACCTCTTTACCTTTATTCACACCAACCTTCCTCCCTCCCTCCCTCCCTTCATCTTTCCTCCATCCAGTCTCCTCCCTCCCTTCATCTTTCCTCCATCCAGTCTCCTCCCTCCCTTCATCTTTCCTCCATCCAGTCTCCTCCCTCCCTTCATCTTTCCTCCATCCAGTTTCCTCCCTCCCTTCATCTTTCCTCCATCCAGTCTCCTCCCTCCCTTCATCTTTCCTCCATCCAGTCTCCTCCCTCCCTCCATCTTCCCTCCACCCTCTCTCCTTTCTCTCTATTGCTCTATTAATCTCTAAATCCATTAATATATCCACCTCTTCACCTTCCACCCTTTCCTTTCACCCTCCTTCCTCTCCTTCTTCTTTCCCTCCTTTTTTTCTTCGTATATTTCTCTCTACCTTCCCTCCATTTAGCTTCCCTTCCATCCATATCTCAATTAATCAATCCTTCCACTAGCTCTCTACCACTTCTTAACCCTCCACTGCCTTTTTCCACCCTCCTTCTGTGCCTCCCTTCCTCCCTCCCTCCCTCTCTCCCTTCCACCCTCCCTTCCTTACTCCTTCCCTCTTAGTTTTCCTTTCCTCCATATATCTATTAATCTTTCCATCCATTAATACGTATGTCTACCTTTCTACCTTTTCGATGCACTTCAACTCCCTCCCTTCACGACTCACCACCTCCCAGCTCTCCCTCTCTCCACCTTTTCACCCCTCCACTGTTCCACTCCACCCATCCCTGCCTCTCCCCTTTATCATTTCTCCTTCATACGTGTTTTTCTCTTACCTTCCATCCATCCCTTCCACCTTCCCTTCCTTTCCCTTCCCTTCCACTTTTTCTTCCCTTCCACCTTACCCTTCCCTTCCCTTCCCTCCGTTTTCTTCTTATCCCATCCTCGACCCACCCCCCCCTTTTCTTTCTTTCCCCTTCCCTTCCCTTCCTTCCCTTCCCTTCCCTTCCCTTCCCCTTCCCTTCCCTTCCCATTCCCTTCCCTTCCCCCCTTCCCCCCTTCTCCCCACCTCTCCACTAACGGTTGGGTGCCATAAAGTATTAATAATCGTACTTGGGACCGTTACCACACTTGTCTGAGGTAACAAAACACACACACACACACAAACACACACACACACACACACACACACACACTTGCACTCTAACTCTCCTCACTCCTCCTCCACTCACTCCTCCTCACTCACCTCACCTCACTCACTCCTCCTCCCTCACCACTCCTCTCCTCCTCACTCACTCACCTCCACTCACTCACTCACTCACTCCACCACTCCTCACTCACCTCACTCCTCACCTCACTCCTCTCTCTCCTCACCTCTCCTCACTCCTCCTCACTCCCACTCCTCTCTCACCTCTCTCTCTCCTCTCACTCTCTCAATCTCACTCTCTCTCTCTCTCACTCACTCACACTCTCTCACTCTCTCTCTCTCACACTCTCTCTCTCTCTCACACTCTCACTCACTCTCTCTCTCTCTCTCTCTCTCTCTCTCTCTCTCTCTCTCTCTCTCTCTCTCTCTCTCTCTCTCTCTCTCTCTCTCTCTCTCTCTCTCTCTCTCTCTCTCTCTCTCTCTCTCTCTCTCTCTCTCTCTCTCTCTCTCTCTCTCTCTCTCTCATGGCCGGAAGTCAATGAGTTGTGTAAATTGTACTCAACCAACTTCTCTTTTTCTATTCGATTTTCCTCTTGTTTTCTCCCCTTCACACTTCATTCCGTCTTTCTCCCTGTATTCTTTCCTCTTTCCTCTCATTTTCCTGTCCTCCTTTATGTCTAAGAGTTACCTGGATACTTCCTTTTATTCCTTTTGCTTTATTATGAACAGGGAAAGAGGAAAGAAATGGAAGAGAAGTTGTGAGTAGGAAAGATTGAAGAAACTAAAAAGGGGGAAACAGAGGGAGTGAAGAAAGGAATCGGAAATAAAATCAATGGAAGAGAAGTAATGAATAGGAAAGAATAGAGACAGGAGAAATTAAAAAGAAAAAGAATAGCAGGAATAAAAGGAAAGAGGGAATGAAGAAAAGGAACGGAAAGAAAGTAAATGGAAGAGATGGGAAAGAGTAGAAACAGAAACTAAAAAAAAATAAGGGTAAGGAACTGGGAGAGGGAGTGAAGAAAAGGAGGGAGAAGAAAAATAAAAGAAGAGAAATACTGAGTGGAAAGAGTAGAGACAGGAGGAACTAAAAAAAAAGAAAAAAATAACAAGTAAAAAAAATAACGGAGTGAAGAAAAAAGAAGGGAAGGAAAGTAAGTGGTTGAGGGGAGGGAGAGGGAAGGGAGGGATGCAGGTGAGAGGCCCTCATTAAACGCCACCTTACCTGTCCACCTTTGTTACGGTGACGGACAGGTAAGCGTTGATTGCTGGCGCCACCTGCGAGCATTGTTACCCCGCCACATCTGTTTCTCTTCCAGGGTTAGTTACGTATTCATATTGCGGGTAATTATTTTGATTTACTCCGTTTTCTTTTGTTCTCGTTATTGATAAGCATTTTTTTTGTATTTCGGTGAGAGGCAGTAAGAGGCCATGGGATGCAATTAAAGATAGCCATAACACTTTGCTCCGACACAGAAAAGAAAGAACAAAAAAAATGATTAAAAGGTGCCTTCATGCTCCTTAATAAATTCTGAAATAGTGGAAGGGAGAAAATACAGAAAAAAAAAGATGAAAGACTGAAGGTTCTGGGTAGATCTTGCATTGGTGATTAGGGCAGCCTAGGTATGTACATTTTTTAAAGTTTTATTCACTTGATATCCTTTATATGCTTTGTATTTTAAGTCTGATTAATTAGATCAAGGAAAATAATATATATCGTGCATCTGTATTTGATATGATGCACGATGCAGGAGAAGGCATCTTACTTTAAATTAGATCGAAAATATCAGGACACCTCTCCTCCCGAAATTGACCTATCTTTCGGCCACTACTCTAACTCTTTTTAGGAGCAGTGAGTAGCGGGCTTTTTTTTTTTTTTTTTTTTTACATTTGTTACCTTTTTTATGCCCTTGAAGTGACTCCTCTGCTGTAAGAAAAAAAATCGTGAACTTTCCAATCCAAGCCTACATAAATATGGAAAGCGTTGCATCTCATACCTGGGGAGGCTCACGCGCTGCTCCTAAGGAGAGGGTCAATTAGGGCGAGAGAGGCGGCAAGAACGGAAACTTCAATTCAGAACACCTCAGACACCTTATTTACTTGAATATACCAAATAATGAATATATATTGCCGTCCCTAATGCCCTCGATCTCACCTGTCGCGTATACCTGTCCCATCTTGAGCCAGCTCATTACCCAGCACGCTGCAAGGGTTATCCGGTGGGCTTAGGAATGGTGAATTTAGTCTTTGATTACCTGGCGCGGGATTCCCTGATTGAGGCTCTCCAGTGAATGTATTCCGCAGGTGGATCACGTGAGTGGAAAGTGTGCTCGCTTTTTTTTTCGGTGAGAATAATATTTGCATTCATTAGTGGTACCAAAAGGGAGGATTACAGCTGTGTTAAAAAAAAAAAAGTTTCGTTGTGTGAATCGAGGAAACGTTTGTAGTCTATTTCTTGTTTGCTATGTATGTTTGTGTGTATGTACGCATGGGTGTACTTGACTAGCACAGGTAGGCTTTGAGAGGTGACCTTATCCTTCTAGTTACCTGTTGTTTCGTGTGTTTGTGTGTCTGTTTTGTGGATGTGTGTGTGTGTGTGTGTGTGTGTGTGTGTGTGTGTGTGTGTGTGTGTCGAACGTACACGTGTATGTGTGCCGTGTGTACATCTTGGCCGCTGTGTGCACCACCCCCCGCACAGGTAACGCTGCAGGTGTTCCAGGTGGGGCTCAGGTGTGGCGTCCACCTGTGACCCGTGTGACTACCCTCCTCCTCCTCCTCCTCAGACTCAGACTCCTTTATCTCTCCCTCATTTTGGAACAACTATCCTGCTGAGGTGGTTAATGTGAAAACAATCAACTTTGTTGCCCCTGGGATGGACTGAACGTCCCCGTCCCCGCACGTGTACGTAAAGCAAATGTCTGGATATGTTCCACAGGTAACGAACGAACTTGATCAATTCATAAAATCACGAAAGCAAGCAGCTTCATTTTAAAACGGCTTTCTGCTGCCTATTCTTCCATGTTCCATATTTTCCCCTCTACAGCGTGTGGTAGGCTGCACTAAGGCAAGTCACCTGAGAGAGAGAGAGAGAGAGAGAGAGAGAGAGAGAGAGAGAGAGAGAGAGAGAGAGAGAGAGAATTTAGAGAGAGAGAGAGAGAGAGAAAAATTGAGAAAACAAGTGCTACCTCCACACAGCATAGATATCCAGCACAGATAAACAGCACACCACAAGAACTCTATATTAGAGAGAGAGAGAGAGAGAGAGAGAGAGAGAGAGAGAGAGAGAGAGAGAGAGAGAGAGAGAGAGAGAGAGAGAGAGAGATCAGGGGCCAGCTTCTAGTTTTATATCAGTAAACGGCTAAATAACTGCAGACAATTAGGTGTATATGTTCTCCCACCACGCTCACTTCTCCTCTAATCACCCCGGCCTCCCCCTCCCTCCCCACCACGACCCTCTACACACACAGGTAGTTGGCTATCATTAACAGGTAAAAATGAGGCATCGATTGAATGGCAAATATATTTTTCTCTTTTTTTATTTCTGTTATATTTCGTCTGTACTTCCTCTTGCCTATGAATTAACCCGAAATTGACCTCTCCTTTGGCCACTCATCTATACTTTTTTTATATAGATATAATGATTAGCAGGCTTTTTTCTCATTTATTTTTGCCTTTGAGCTTCTTCCTTTACCGTAAAAAAAAATGTCTGCATCATCATCACCATCATCATCATCAATACAGCAGCTTCTTAGGCCCTCACACACCTTCTCCCCCTCACTCACCATCTCCATCCCTCCCTCTCCCCTTCCTCCGGTCTTTGTGCTCCTCGTCAGGGCGGCCAAATCGCTCTTACCAGAAATACCGGGTAGCAGGAACGCGAGAAGCCGCACGCGAGAAAGAAGAATTAGTTTTGGCCGTAATATGAAATGGTATAGGGTCAGAGGTTCCAGGAGGGGAGGGGAGGGAAGGGGAGGGATTGGAGGGGAAGGAGAAGGAGCGTGAAAGGGCTGGGGTAGGAATGCGAGGCCCCCGGGTATACTTTTGTTCAGCCCGAGGGAGATGGAGGGCCAAGATACAGCCGCGGGGTCCCTTGTGTTGGGTTCCCGGGAATGGTTGAGGAGCGGACCCGGAATTCCTGTTTGAGAGAGGGAGAAAGAGAGGAGAAGAAGAAAAAGGAAAGGACGACGAAGAAGAAGAATAACGGGAATGGCTGCTGAGAGAAACCGATATTCCTGTTTGAGAAAGAGAAAAAGAGACGAAGAAGAAGAAAAAGAAGAGGAAGAGAAGAAGAAGAATCACTGGAATGGCTGCTGAGTGAAACCGGAATTCCAAATTGAGCGGGAAAGAGAGAGAAGGAAAGAAGGAATGAAAGAAAGAAAGAAAGAAAGAAAAGAAAGAAGGAAAGAAGAAGAAAGAGAAAAAGAAAAGAAAAAATAATAATAAGAAAAAAAATATAGAAAAACACAAATGAAAACTTAGAATCTGAAGGGAAAGCAAATAAGGAAACAAAAAAAATGAAAGAAAAGTTGTAAAATAAGATAAAAATGGAAAAAAGATGTTAGAGAGAGAGAGAGAGAGAGAGAGAGAGAGACTAACGTAAGAGGTTTCTAGTGGTATGGATCCAATTGCCAGGTATGTTTCAACCTCAGGTGCTATGTGATTTGACTATCATCATTAGTAATCATCATCGTCAGCATCATCATCATCAAATATTTTCGTCGTAGGAGTGATCTTTTAGAGAGAGAGAGAGAGAGAGAGAGAGAGAGAGAGAGAGAGAGAGAGAGAGAGAGAGAGAGAGAGAGAGAGAGAGAGAGAGAGAGAGAGAGAGAGTAGGAAAGAAAAGTTATAGGGTGAAGAAAAATATTAGAAAGTATGAAGGAAATGCAAAATTAACAGAGAACAAAAGTCACAAGAAAGCCACTCACTACATTCCCTTCCTCCACCAGTCACTATCATCACCACCAGGTCCTCCACTATCCCCTCCACCACTCTCGTCACTACCACCACCAACACAACCACCCCCTCGCTATTTTACCACCTTGCTATTTACCCTCCCAATTCACCCTGAGACTTCTATATTTCACCTCCCTCCCACTCCATTCCTTTCCACACCTCTTTCCTCACCTTTTCCTCACCCTTCTTCACCCTTCCACACCCTTTACACACGCGCCACGTCTCCCTCACACCTCAGTGCACCACAAACTTCTCCATCCACCCTTTTTTCTCCACTCCGCTCGCCTCCACAACCACAAAATTGGGCCCTTTCAAATTACGTCTTTTTTCCTCCCTTCTCTCTTTTTATATAACTTAACCTAATGGAATCACACACACACACACACACACACACACACACACACACACACACACACACACACACACACACACACATTTTTTTTCTTTTTTTATATAACTGCTAATCGAATGGAATTACACATCAACACACATTTCTCTCTCTCTCTCTCTCTCTCTCTCTTTTCATCTTTAAAATTCCACAAACCAGGAATTTCTGATCGCCGGATTTTATGTCACTCGGAGCCGCCTCGAGTAACGCCATTCAGCTCCATCTCACCTTCGCTATTGACCCGAGAGTCTCCAGGTATTTCAGCATCAATACCTCGAGGCCCAGGAAGGTCACGAGTGTTTCCTTACAGCAGCAGCCCGCGTCCTGTTCCTGGCGGGAGGGTGGAAGGAAGGAATTGAGGAAGGTAGGATATTGGGAATGTGTACGTATGTGTGTGTGTATGTGTGTTAGGTATACGTTTGTGTGTGTGTGTGTGTGTGTGTGTGTGTGTGTGTGAGAGAGAGAGAGAGAGAGAGAGAGAGAGAGAGAGAGAGAGAGAGAGAGAGAGAGAGAGAGAGAGAGAGAGAGAGAGAGAGAGAGAGAGAGAGTGAAATTGGGAATGGTTTAAGAAAGGATGGAATGGAGATGATAGGAGAAGAGAGGGAAATAAGTAAAATGTGTGTCGGAAAGTGGAAATGGTAAAGAAATTAATTTAAGATATTGGAGAAAGGGAAAAGGAAAATATTGGGTGTGTATGGAGGAAAGTAGGAATGGAAAAGAAAAGAATAAAATAGATAAGATGAGACGAATAAAATAAAATAAATAATGCGTTTGAAGGAAAGTAAAAAAATATAAAGAAATGAAGCCTTAAGATCACTCACGAATTTCACGGACAAAACTACTAATTTCCCATTGATTTTTAAGTATTTTCAAACGACCCGCTATCCATTTCCCTCTCAAACAGCCATATTATCCCATACAAGACTCCCCCTATCAGCTATCTAGTTAAACCTGAGCCAACAATGTAACCTTCCCTAAATAGTAACCTCGCCCCGCCGAATGGAGTTGCAGGGAAGAATAGGCGGGCAGAGGTATGCAGAGGGCCCCATGCATGCCAGGTAGGATAACGGGCAGGTAAATGGGAGAATAAGAGAGTAAGCAGGAGTTATTCTAATGTCAATGGAACGCGGGGACAAGGAGGAGGAGGAGGGGAAGAAGGGAGGAAGAGGAGAAGGAGGGGGAGAGGGAAACATAAAGAGGAGGAGGAGAAGGAGAGGCAAGTGGGAATAATGTCAAAGGAATGCATGGAAGGGAAAAAATAGGAAGATGGGAACTGGGATGAAGAGGATAAAGATGAGAAGGAAAAACAGGAATATAAAGAAGAAGAAAAACAGTAGGTAGATAAAGAAGATGAAGAGCAAGAGGAGGAGGAATAGGAGGAGGATAAAAGAAGGAAAAACAGCAACAGGAAAGCAAGAAGTGGAGGAAGAAGAGGAGAAGGAGAACAGAAGAAGAAAAGACAGAAGGAGGCACAAGAAAAGAAGGAGGAGGAGGAGAGGAAGAAGAAAGAAGCGGAGAAAGAGGAGGAGGAGGAGAAGAAAGGGGAAGAGGAGGACACAAGACAAACAGCAGGAAGAACATAAAAGGAGGAGGAAGAAGGGAAGAGAGAAAAAGGAGGAGGAGAAGAAGATGAAGAAGAAAGAGGAGGAGGAGGCAGAGGAGGACACAAGGCAGGGAGGAAGGAGAAGGAAGAAGGAAAAAGAGATAAGGAGGATGCGAAGAAAGAAGACGAAGAAGAAAAAGGAGGAAGCGAAGGAGGACACAAGGCAGGGAGGAAGGAGGAGGAAGTAGGAAAAAGAGATAAGGAGGATGCGAAGAAAGAAGACGAAGAAGAAAAAGGAGGAAGCGAAGGAGGACACAAGGCAGGGAGGAAGGAGGAGGAAGAAGGAAAAAGAGAAAAGGAGGATGCGAAGAAAGAAGACGAAGAAGAAAAAGGAGGGAGCGAAGGAGGACACAAGGCAGGGAGCTCCTAGGGTGTTGGTCCAAGGGCGGGGCGGTCGGCAGCCTTTATCCTCCGTCCATGTGCGTCTAAAATGATTACCGAGCAGCATCTTTAGGCGCCGACCTGCGCCGCCCGCGCCGCCCCGGACCAAAGGCGGGAGTGTGCCCTTTGTGGTGGCCTATGACGGAGACTTCGAGGCCGCGGAGGCTGGGGGGAGGAAGAGGAGGAGGAGGAGGAGGGTGGTTATGGTTCCTTCCTCTGTTACTGTTGTGTTGTGTTGGGTTTAAATGTCCTTTTTATACTACCATCACCATCACCACGACCACCATTAACACTATTTCTGCCATCACTATCAACACTGGCAAACCCTCTAGCCCCATCACTATACCATCATCATCACCACTATTTCCACCTCTTCCACCATCACTAACATCACCATAACCACTGCCACTACCTCTTAACATCTTCGCTATATCTTCACCATATCCACTATCACTATACTCCTACCACCACCAGTCACCATCATCACCACCAGGATCTCTACTTTATCTCCACCACCACTGTCGTCACCACCACCACCACCACCACCACCACCCTCCCCAAAGATCACTATCACCAAACACACCACTACTGCCACTCTTAAGACCTTCACCACCATCTCCACCACTGCCATTAAAACCTACACGACTACGACCTCTCAAATCACCACCACCATTAGGACCCCCCCTCCCTACCCCCCCCCCCCCTCACCCCCCTCACCACCACCACCACCAGCAGAATCCTTCCAAGACAACAACAAGAACGTCTCTGATCCCCCTCCTTTACCCTTTCCTAGATCCTCTTCGCGATAGGACTCAAGCGCCTCCTATCAGTGCCCGGCGGGAGGTCAAGACGAGGAGCCAAGCATCAAAGAAGAGCCCTAAAAACCCCTTCCAATCCCGCTCCTCATCGTATCTGATTCTCTAACGGGGCGGCGGAAGACCTCACGACAATAGGTGAAGAAACCGGCACTATGGACCCCTCCGAGTGAGCCTCCCGGGCGGTGTTGGATTACTTATCGTGGGGTTTGAGGAGGATCTGATTGTGCGTGTGTGTGTGATTTTGTCTCCCCGCTCGTTTGTCCTGTGTATGTGTGGGAGAGGGAGAGAGGGAGGAAAGGAGGGAGGGAGGGTGTGTGTGTGTGTGTGTGTGTGTGTGTGTGTGTGTGTGTGAGAGAGAGAGAGAGAGAGAGAGAGAGAGAGAGAGAGAGAGAGAGAGAGAGAGAGAGAGAGAGAGAGAGAGAGAGAGAGAGAGAATATAAACCTAAATAAAATAACTAAGAATAATATGCCGATAACAAAAAAAAATGAAGAAAAGCTGAAAAATATACCATTGAAAAAAAGATGAAAGAAGAAGAATTAGGAGAACAAGAACAAAAAGAAGAAGATGAAAAAAAAATTAAATGAAGAAAGAAAAAAAAGAGAATAAAGAACAAGAAGAAGAAGAAGAAGAAGCAGAAGAAAGAGCAGAAGATGAAGAATTATAAGAAGAAGAACTTATATGTATTTCTTTTTTTCACATTCCTCTCCCATCCAAGTATTTTTTTCTCCCATTCTATAATATTCAAATTCCTGGTCACTTCTGCTTTCAAGTGTGCATTATTTCCCTCCTCCTTCTCCCCCTCCTCCTCCTCTCTCTCCCCCTCCCTTTCTTCCCTCTCCTTCTTTTCTTCTTCCCCTCTTCCTGTTATGCTGCAGTCCTTCCCTTCCTTGTTATGCTTCTTCCATTGTGCAGCATTCCTCCTCTTCTTCCTTAGATAAATATGTGGTTCAGTAACTTGCTTTCCTTCTCCTTCTCCTCCTTCTCTTCCTTCTCCTTGTCCTCCTCCTTCTACCTCCTTGTCCTCATGCCGACCCTTGCCTTTTTATTTTTCTTTCCTCACTCTTCGTTTTTTTTTTTTTTACTTTTCTTTTTCCTCCTCTTCCCTCCTCTTCTTACTTCTTTGGCTGCTCTTTATCATTCTTTTCTGTTCTTATTTTTTTTTTTCGGTTTCTTTTCCTCCTCTTCATGTTGCTCCTTACCTTTGACGTCTCCCTCCTCTTCCCAGTTTCGTTATTCTCTCTCTCTCTCTCTCTTTTATTATTTTTTTCTTTCTTCTTGCTCTGCTTTACTTTTATTCTTTTAATGAGTTTCTTTTTCCTTCATCTTTCTCTTCATCTTCATCCTCATCTTCATCTTCCTTCTTCTTGCTCTTTTTTCTCTTCCACTTCTTCCTCTTTTTCGTTCTCATCTTCGTCTTCGTCTTTTTCTTTTACCTTTCTTTTTATTTTCCTCCTCCTCCTCCTCCTCCTCCGCCTCCTCCTCCGCCTCCTCCTCCTCCTCCTCCTTCACCCGGAACCCCCCGCGACGCCCTTCAAACATCGGGTCCCTTTAGAAGACTCCGCCGCCGCCATTCACTCCGCCGGCGCTAAAATCGAAGCCGCCACACCGAATTCCGGATAAAGGAGGGAAGGGGGGAGGGGGAGGGAGGGAAAGAGGAAAGGAGGGAACGTAGGAATGAAGGGGAGAGGGAGGGAGGGAGGGAGAGAGGTAGCAGCTGTCTTGATTCCTCGCCTCCACCGCGCCACCTCCTCCTCCTCCTCCTTCGTGACACCAGTTTGACCCTCCATAAATCGTGTCATGGTTTGTTGTTGTTATTATTATTATTATTATTATTATTATTATTATTGCTACTGGTAGGACACTGTTTGTATTATTTGCTGATTCATATGATTTAATATAACGTTTACCTTACTGACCGCCTAATTGACTGTCTTAGTGCATGCCTGCCCGACAGACTGCCTTCGCTGCTAAATATCTGTCAGAACGGCCACATACCTGTCTCGCTCCCTGACTACTGAGCAGATTGACTGACAGCATGAATGACTGCTTGTCTGCCAGAATGTCCGTCTGATTTACTTAATCGCTGCCTGCCCGTCTGTTTGCCCGCTTACCTGTCTGGATGCCTGACTGTTTGTGACTTATTGAATGAGAATGTATTGAGAATATTTCATAGATCATAAAATACTGCTTTTTTAGCCACATATCTATTTATTTTGTTTCTTCGTCAACCTATTTACCTTTTTTTATTAATTAGTATATATTTTTTTTGTTTTGCTTATTTATTTACTTAGTTTACTATTTACTTATTTATTTCTCCTTTTTTTCGCTTTTTCGTGGCTGCGTGGCTTCGGGTTAGTTTGGGTGGGGGGTGAAAGGAACTGGAAGGGGGCGAGGGGAGGGCGGGAGGGAGGAAGGGGAGGGCGGGAGGGAGGAAGGGGAAGGCAGGGGCGCTTTTCCTTGCTGGGGGAGTGACCACCACCAGGTCCCTTGTCTATTGGGGGGGTGGATAGGAAAATATTATCACTGGGAGAGGAGCTTTGTGAGGGAGAAAATACGGGTGGGGGGAGGAGGAGGGGCAGAGGGGGCATGGGAGAGTGGCAGGAGGCGGCTTGAGGTCCTCCCTGAATCCTCCCCTTCGTCCTGCTGTTCTTCTCTCTTCCTCCTCTTCCCTGCCCTCCCTTCCTCCTTAACCGCTAGATCAGAAGGTGCCGAACTCACCTGTGTCGCGGAGGAAGGAGGGAAGGAGGAAAGGAAGGAGGGACGAGGTAGGGGGTGAAGGAAAGGGGGGAGGGGGTGACTAAAAGGCGTATGAAAAGTGTCTTTGTCGGAGCCGCAAAAGACGGAGTTTGGAAAGGAGGGACGAGAAAGAAGGAAGGGAAGAGAAGGATGGAAGGGAAGTGAAAGACGGGAGTGAAGGGAAGGGAAGAAAACGGAGGGTAAGATGGGGGGGAGGTCATTCCAGGGGGTGTTTTTACCATGCATGTTTTGAGTATGAGACGAAGGAATGGGTGAGTTGCAAGGGCAGAAGAGAACATAAGAACGTAAGGAGTCTGCATAGAAGGGCGTGTATGTGGTGAAAGGAAGGAATAGAACCAAAGGAAAAAGGAGTAGAAGGGACAGTTTTCATGTGTGATGGGGAGATGAAGGGAAGGGAAGGATAAGAAAGTTTTGATCATACGTATTTGTGATGAAGGGAAGAAACGGGAGTGAAGAAAAAGAAGAAGATGCTTTTTTCATGTATTTCCGTGTGTAGAGAGGAGAAAAAAAAGGAGATGAGGGATAAGAAGGGGTAGTATGAAGAAGCGAAGAAAGGGGAGGAAGGGAAATGAAGAGAAGGGGAGAGAGTAGAGAGGGAAGGGATGGGGAGCCGTTTGGGGTGTCTTTTGAAGTGAGTGTGTGGCCGCCGCTTTTCCAGGTGGCTCGGCGCGCGGCTGCTTGGGGGGACACACGCCTTACCTTAATGAATCGTAAGTGTGTTTGGAAGGCTTTCTGAGGACACGTGTCGCCCACCTGGAGACTCACCTGCCGGCCTCACCCTCCCTCTCACTCTCTCACCCTTCTCACTCTTACTTGCTCCAACTTGCTCTATTACACACTCACTCACCCTTACTCACTTCATTTACTCTTCAATACTCCATTACACGCACTGGTTCATACTCGTTTACTCATTCTTACACACACTCTTGTCGTATTCCATCTTTCCTACGCTCTTGCTCTTCCTACTTAATCATTCATTCATTCATTCATCCATTTATAAGGCCTCACACCCATCGCCTATTGGAGACTTCAATACCCACAAAGGTACATATAGTTGTTACAATATATATTTCATACTGGATAGATTTGCTACACTATCTATTCCATACTACATACATTTATTACGTTACATGTATTCCACATCTACAGAACTGCATATATCTTTCCTCCCACTAAATAAACGTAGATTTCCTAATTGCTCTTCTGTTGATCGCTGCCAGTTCATTTATTTTCCATCCTCGCGTTCATTCTCATTTTGATTCACAGAGTCGCATCACCGTATCTCTGCCGCACCCACAAAACTACTCATATTTCCCCATCTCTAAAAACGCCTTACTGCATTCCTGTCAATCACTGTCATTCTGTAATTTATTTCCCCGCGTGTTAAGGGTCCGTCTGACGCGTTCCGTTTACATCCCACAAATCACCTTTCCACTGACGTCACAATTAACTCTTTCCTTAGCGCCTAAAACCTCCATCTCCCTTCCCATCTGTCGGTGTGAAATTCCGCATCAACGCCGCCACCTCCTCAGCCTGGCCCATCAACCCTCCATTTCTCTTGATCGCTCCTTACAGTCCCTCCATCAGCACTACATTCCAGATACCTTCCCTTACCTCCCTGATCCGTTTTATTCCACATCAAAATCACCACTTCCTCAACTTTTTTTTTTCAACGTTACATTTCTCTTGATCACTCCTTCTTCCTCCTTGCAGTCCCTCCATCAGCACTACATTCCACATACCTTCCCTTACCTCCCTGATCCGTTTTATTCCACATCAGAATCACCACTTCCTCAACCTGGCCTCCGTCAACATTACATTTCTCTTGATCACTCCTTCTTTCTCCTTACAGTCCCTCCATCAGTTCTACATTTCACATAAACTCCCTTTCATATCCTCCTTTACCTTCCTGATACGTCCCTGGAAGTTCCATTATTCCTTACTTCAATTTCAATCACTCCTTCTTCCCCTTCTATCACTCCTTCCATCTTACAGGCCCTCCATCAGCTCCACATTCCACATAAACTCCCTTTTGGATCCTCCCTTGCCCTCCTGATCCGTTCCTGGCAGCTCCATTATTCCCTATTTCAATTCCAATCACTCCTTCCTTCTTCCCTCACTCAAACCCTCCATCAACACAACATTCCTCTTTTAACTCACTTCCTGGTCCTCCTTCACCCTCCCGATCCATTCCCGGCAGTTCCATTCTTCCTCCATCCATTCCCGGTCGCCCGAAGCCATTCCTTGGAACCAGCAGGAGGAACCCGGTGTGTTTCCTTTACCTGTTTCCTGTGTCGGCGCCTCCAAAGGGTGTTACCTGTGGGCCACGGTGCGCCAGGTGGCAAGTTGGACCAGGTAGCTCTCAGAAAGGGTCACCTGTGCCCGTATTCATCTTAGCCACAATAATCCAGGTGCCGAGAAAGGAAGGAAGAAGGGAAGGAGGGAGGAACAAGGGTAAGGGAAGGAGGAAGGGCAGGAGGGAAGGAGGGTGGACAGGAGAAGGTAAGGAAGAAGGAAGAGGGGCTAAGAAAGGGAGGGACAGAGGGGGTGAGAATCAGAAGGAAAAAGGGTGGGGGTGAGAAAAGGAAGGAAGGGAGGGAGGAGGAGGGAGAGGATGTAAGGCGAGGAAGGTTTAGGAGAGAATGGTGATAGGAAGGAAGAAAGAGACGCGGAGGAAAGAGCTATAAGGTTCTTAAGATGGAAGCAGGGAAGGGAGGAGGGAAAGAATAAGTGGAATGCAGAAAGGAAAACATTGGAGGAAAAGCATAGAAGGAAGAAAGGAGAGAAAATATGAAAAAAAGACCAGAGGAAGGCATCAGGTGGGGCATAACGGGAGGAAACGTCAAGAAAAGAAAGTACGATGAAAGGTGACCTAGAAAAGATATAAGGAAGCGAAGGAAAAGAAGGATCAGGAAGGGCGAGTTACTGAAGGAAAGTTAAGTAAAAGATGGATAGATAAATAGATAGATAGATGGATGCATACATAGATAGAATGTTAGATAGATATGCAAGTACAGACATGGACATAGATATTGATACATTCATACATACATACATACATAATACAAACATACAAGAGAAGGTAGATAAATAGAGAGAGAGAGAGAGAATATCAATATTTTTCAGTTTTGTTAATAATGTTTCTCATAATTATGGTCCTTAATTTTGCCCTCGTATCAATAAAATAACTCACAACTGCAACAACAATTATAACAAGAGCAATAACAACAACAATAATAATAATAATAATAATAATAATAATAATAATAATAATAATAATAATAATAATAATAACAATAACAATAATACAAGAACTGAAATAATTATAAAGGAATATTAATATTTATTATGTAGTTGTATGATATTTCTTATGTAATTGAGCGCACGTGTGTAAATCGACCCCCAAGTGTACTTAAAGATGTGTACATTGCTATCACACACACACACACACACACACACACACACACACACACACACACACACACACACATACACCACTTCCCCTTCCTCTTCCCCTCACATTCCTCTTCCCTTACACATGCATCCTCTCCTCCCCTCTTTCCTTCCTCAGCTATTTCTCACCTATCGTCGTCCTTTCTTTCCCCTCTCATGTCTTTCTTTCCTCCTCTCATCCATTTACATATATTTAAACTCATTCCCCTTCCTTCCTCTTTCCTCTTGTCCTCCCTCTCCCATCTTCTTTTCCCTTCTCTTCCTTCCTATTCTGTTTTTAAGGTTTAGCATTCATATTTTTCCTTTTCTTCATTTCTTGTTTCCTTGTTTTGCTTGCCTTTGTTTTCTTGTTCCCTTCGCCCTCCTTTTCTTCCTTTTCTCTTTTCCTCCTTCCATTCTTCTCCACTTTCATGCTTTCCTCTTCCTTTCTTCCCTCGTTCCTTTGTTCTTTCCCGTCTTCCCTCTTTTTCCCCTTCGTTTCTTGCACTCTTTCTTCTTCCCTCCTGTTTTTCTTCTTTTCTTTCCGTTTATTTTCCTTCTCTCTTCCTTTTACTTTCTATTTTCTCCTTCTTTCCCGTCTCCCATTCTTGTATCTCTCCTTTCCTTCCGTCCTTTTTTCTTTTTTTCTCTTCTTCCTTCCTTCCTTTCCCTCCTCTTTTCACGTCCTCTCCTTCCCTATACCTTCCCTCCACCTCTCCTTCACTTCCTTCTTCCCTCTTTCCTTTCTTCTACCTTCCCTTCCTTCTCTCTCCATTCTTCTCTAACGCATTCTCTTCCTCCTTCCTTCTTTTCTTCCTCCATCTTTCTGGAGTCCATAAACGTCCCAAAATCTTTATGTCGTCGTGGCCTCAAATTTCCTTTATAATTGACGACAAAAACCTTGAGGCTGGCGTCCCGTCGTGCTGTCCGGCGTGATTGGGGTTCCTGAAGAGAGGGAGGGAGGGAAGGCGAGAAGGAGGGAAGAGAAGAAGGAGAGGGAGAAGGAGAAAGAGAGAGGTGGAGAATGTTGTCGAGGCGTGAAGAAGACTAAGCATAATAGTTCTTCACATTTTTACATGAATGGTCTCCTCCTCCTCCTCCTCCTCCTCCTCCTCCTGCCCTTTAAGTTTCCTCAAGCCCTATGGAACACCTTAATAATGGATGAGCTAACGACAGGGGAAGGGGAAGGGGCTAGGGCAGGGTTAGGGCAGGGTCAGAGGTGGGTATGGGTAGGGGTTGGTATGGGCAAAGGCCTCCCTGTCACAATTGCTGGTCACCTCCCTATCGAATGGCTGAAGTCTCGAGTGCATGTCAGGAATGTCTTGAAGGAGGAAGAAGAGGAGGAGGAGGAGGAGGAAGAGGTGGTAAAGTTAGAGGAGGAGGAGGAAGAAGAGAAGGAAGAAGAATAGGAGGAGGAAGAAGAGGAAGAGCCCGTAAAAGAAGGGAAGGTAAAAGAGGACGAGATAAAGAAAGAGGAGGAAGAGGAGGAAGTGGAAGAAAAATAAGAAAGTGAACAAGGGCGAATGATTATATTGAATAACACGAAGAGATGAAGAGAAAAAAATGAAAATCAATTAAGTGAATGAAAAAATGACAGACAGACACAGACAGACAGATAGACAAACAGAAAGACAGACAGCAAGGCACCCTCACCACAACAACAAGGAGCCTAGAGTGTGTTCCCCAGGTAAACACGAGCAGGTAGGGCGGCGCAGGTAAGCCCACCACTCTATTAATTAAGCAAACACCTGCCTGACCCTCACACCTTGTCCCCGGGCCGCCGAAAAGTGCACCGCCGCTCGCTGAATCAACACAACCCTTGTTTTATTTTTCCTAACGAGCGGCCGAGTGGCTTTCTAGGGGCGAAGTGCTGCATACTCAAACCCTTTCACTTCACCCCTATGGCATATTTTAGTATATCACTTTTTTCACACGAGGCCAAAAGGATTACAAGCTCAAGTAGGACGAGATGTTGGTCAGTAAAACCTTTTCTTTCACCTTTAGCCAATATTTATACATTTTTTCATGCTTTCATATTTTTTTCTTCATACTTCTCAGTTGTCATACTACTTCACATCAGACCGAAAATGATTGGATATTATAACCCATTCTCTTCACTTATCTAATTTTGTGCACTTTTTTTTCACATTAGACCATTAAAGCCCGAGTCACACATTCACGACAATGACTCCCGGCGCTCTCCCGACTCAGACCACGCCTCCCACCGTCGGGCCCCACGCCGACAGTTTTGGAAATTTCAAAACAATCGGGGTCCTCCCCGACATCTGTCACCCGTCGCGAATAAGCTACGGCCGTCGGATGTCCATCTCAACAACGTCGTAACAACGTCGTTTCGGCATCGTCTATGGTCGGCACTCAAGGGGATGGACATAGGATGGTCGTTAAGTACGTCTGGCAGCGCGACATTCTAAAACTGGCAGCGCGTGGACTGATGTCGGGAGGGCGCCGGGAGTCATTATCGTGAATGTGTGACTGGGGCTTAAGATGAAAAAAGTAAGGACGCTGATCAATTCCCATTTCCTTATAGCATTCCTAATAAAACATTTTCCTCATTATACATAAAAAAATAATGCTAAAGTCAAGATTCCTCCCATTAAAATTCACTCTTTCACCCTTATGGCTCTTCCTTGCATAACATTATCTAACCCAACCCAAAGAATAACTACTGGTCAATGTGAGAAGAAGCTGCATAGTCACAACTCCTCTACCTCGTCCTCACATCCCTTTTTGTATACCACTTTCTTGCCTCACATCGAATTACCTGGACACCACCTTAGTTTTCCGACAATCAGACGAAAAGGTGAAGGTTCTACTACGACATAGGAGTGAGAATTCATGTCGATCACCGTGTACTTTCAATGCATTCACCTCGTCCGTATAACACTTTCTTGCCTTTCAACGGATTACCTGAACACCACCTTAGTTTCCCGTTAATTACACAAAAAGGTGAAGGTTCTAATACCCCATAAGAGTGAGCATCCATTTAGATCACCGTATACTTTCAATGCATTCACCTCCCCTGCATAACACTTTCTTACCTGCATGCCACCTTAGTTTCCCGTTAATTACACAAAAAGGTGAAGGTTCTAATACCCCATAAGAGTGAGATTCCATTTAGATCACCGTATACTTTCAATGCATTCACCTCCCCTGCATAACACTTTCTTACCTGCATGCCACCTTAGTTTATTACACAAAAAGGTGAAGGTTCTAACATCCCATAAGAGTGAGATTCCATTTAGATCACCGTATACTTTCAATGCATTCACCCCGCCCGTATAGCACTGTCTTGGGCCGCGGGGAAGACGGGGGAAGGTTTACACAAGGTGACACGCACACACCCAGCCACCTGAGCTCACCTGTACTCACCTGTCAGGGAATCCAATCAGGGAGAGGAAACAGGGAGAGAAAACACTGACCAGTAGAGGCAAACAGGAGGAGAGTTAGGGGGAGTGTTGACCCTTGTGGAGAGGAGGAAAGGGAGTGGAGGAGAGGGAGTGGAGAGAAGTGGTAAAGGTGGGAAGAGTGGGAAAAGGAGTGAAAGGAGGAAAATAAAACAAATGAGTGGAGAGAGAGAGAGAGAGAGAGAGAGAGAGAGAGAAATATAGCAAATCCTAGACTCTCTCTCTCTCTCTTAAAAAGACGAAGACCAGAAGTAACAATCAACTGCCGCCCTGAAGACTTACTCCAAACGACGAACCGGAGCTGTCCACCCTTCGAAACCCCCCTCACCCTTCACCCTTCCCTCCTTACCCTTCACCCCTTAACCCTTTGCTCCCTGGGTGGGCTGCCTCGCCACCCACCACCCTTTCTTTTAGCCTTAACACCCCTTTCACCCTTACTATGCGCCTCCATTCACCCTTATATCACCCTGGGGAGCAACGTAAGGGAGAAGGGGGAGAGGGAGATGCTTCTGCAACACCCTGAGGTAAAGGTGTAAGGGTGAGGTGCGTTCTAGCGGGGTTTTCGGCAGGTAATTTCGACATACCTGTGTGAGTTTAGTAAAGGGTCCCAAAAACACCCAAGAATGACCTGAGAACCTGTGACCTTCAGTGCGGGGAAGGCGATAGAGGTCACTTATACATGTTAGAGCCCCAAAATATCACCTCTATGCTCCTATGGCCCCCCGCAGAGGTCACAGTCCGGCACAGGGTCAGGGAGGAATGGCCCTTATGACCCTGCCTCCTCGGTATGGTCCAGAGAGGCTGCTTAGGATGATTGGTCACGGCTCATTAAGGTCAGCTCAGGTCATCACGCAGGGTGGGATGTCTTATTTGGACACCTTAGATTAGCTCCTCCCTCCACCTGAAGAAGGAAGAGGAAGGGAGGAAGGAAGGAAGAGGGATGAGAGAAAACAGATGAAAGAGGAAGAGAAAATTAAGGGAAAGAATAAGGAAACGTGAGGAATGAAAAACAGAGGATAAGGAAGAAGAAGAAATGAAATAGGAAGAAAAAGAGGAGGACATAGGGAGAGGAGGAGAAGGAAGAATAAGAAGAGGAAGGGGAAGGAGGAGGAGGAATATGAAGAAACGAAATAGGAAGAGGGAGAAAAGGCGGAGAATATGGAGAACGAGGAGAAAGATGAATGAAGAGGAGGAGGAGGAGAAAGAGGAATAAGCAGAGGAGGGAGAGGAGGAAACGTGGGCAGGGGAAGGAAACTGAGGTGAGGTGGAAGCTTTTCATTGAGGAATCCGCCCACGCAGGTAGAGGACATACCCACCCACCTGTCCACCCACCGACACACCTGTCTGCCCGCTCATTAGTGCGACCAAAGACTCACCGTGGGCTTCAGGTGACTGGCGGAGGTGGCGCTCTTGTTGTTGTTGTTGGTGGTGGTGGTTGTTGTTGTTAATATTGCCTCTGGTGTTGTTGTTGTTGTTGTTTTTGTTGTTGTTGCTCTTGTTGTTGTTGTTGTTGTTGTTGTTGCTGTTGTTGTTATTGTTGTTGTTGTTGCCCTTCTTCATCTACGTCTTCATCTTCATCGTCATCTTCCCTTCCTGTTTTTTTTTTCCTTTTCCTTCCTCCTTTTCATTGTTTTCCTTTTCTTCTTATTCTTATCATATGCAAAACTTTTTTTTTTTTACACTAACTCTCCTTGAACTGCTAAAAAATAATCGTCAATCTCATGAAGTATTGCGGTGTGTTGTGTGTGTGTTATTTAATGTCGAGTTGCGCGTGTGTGTTGCTCAGCGCGGGGCAGTCACAGTGTTGCATAGTGAGTGTTTCATATGGCGCGGCGGGACGGGGTGTTGCGTGGCTTATGTATTGTGTTTCAGTAGTCACAAAAAAACAAAGCTCAAGGAAGTGTCTGGCGCGGGTGTGACGGATGGAGCCCAGGAAATGCTTGAGGTGGGTAAGCATGTTTGAGGTGAGAGAGAGAGAGAGAGAGAGAGAGAGAGGGAGAGGGAGAGGGAGAGGGAGGGAGAGAGAGTAGTGAGGAGGGGAGGGTGGAAATGACAAATATGGGATAAAAACACCAATACCATCACCGCCACCTCCATTACCTCCACCTCCACCACCACTACCTCCACCACCTCCACCACCACTACCTCCACCACCACCACCACCGATCACGACGCCCTATAAGCACCGTCTCTGTATCACTCTTCAGACATTTCCTTTTCCCTTCCCGCCTTCCTTTCGCGGCACTGGTATGAACACGGCAACAAAAACAGCCACCCTTACCCAACCCAACACTTGCACAACACAGCCCTACCAGAACAGGAGTAAGAGTCAAGGGCAGGAGGAAGTTTTAAGGTCATAGGAGGATTAATTAGTCACATATATACGTGCCTTAGTCGCTTTCAGCCCCTTTGTGTTTTACTTTTAGCATACATTTATTTGAATTATCTTAAGAACACTTATTTTATTTCAGTCGTTTCTTCCCTCTGTTATCAATGTTCATCTATATTATGCCTCTAAGTGACCCTAATGTTGTTTCATCAATATTATGCCTCCATAAGTGACCCAAATTAACTTTTTCCGCAACTCACAATTACCTTATATTCCAACTACTTTAAAAGCATAATGCATGTCTATTATCGCCTCGTCCACTTAGTATTGTTGTTCTTGTCAGTTTCTTCCCTTCTATTATTAATTTCCTATTGTCTTATCTACGTTATGCCCCGTTGAGTGGCTCCTGGTGACTGGCACACCCACTCACACCTCTGTCACACCTGCTTGTCTCGGGCCACACCTGGCTGGCACCGGTGACTGGCGGCCGCCACTCCAGGTCGGGCTGAGTGGCGGGAGGTGCTGATTTAGATAATGAAAGCCCTGCCATCATAAATACACGAGTAGATAATTACGAAAAGCCTGACGTTAATTATGCTGTAGATAACTCATTCCTTTCGACATGTTTTTTACTTTATGTATTGTGTAACTTCAGCCGGCAGGATGTGAATTGATTTATGGACACTACTTTTTAATGAATATATGTCAGTCAAACATGGTGAAAATAACCCTTCCTCATTCGACTATACAAATTAAGCGCTGAAAAATAACTCCCTATAAATCACGCAAGTCTTCAAAAAAATGAGTTTCGTCACTTTAAAAATTGAGCCACGCATCCACGAGGAAAGAAATGGCACTAAAACAGAGATAATACAGTATCAGTTTAAGATGTTTACTCAGAACTGTTTTTAGTAGTAGAAGGGAGGTTGGACACGGCTATATATTCCTGCATAATAGTCACGCTGCGTCGTACTACGGTGTGTGCGGGAGAACTTGATTATAAAGGGAGCCCTGTTTATGTGTACGGCTACAGGAAACAAGCTGAAATAATGACGAAGGTGGAAAAAAATATAGATCGTGTGGGTGGGTGGGAGCGAGCGAACGTATCCGTGGGAGCGATGTTTTAGTGTTGTGCTGCTGACTTCCATGGAGATAGAGACTCAACCACATGTAGCTTTTATTTTTAATTTCGATTTTGTTATTGAATCCATAAAAATCTCAGGGAAGCTATGATTTATCTTTGCCATACACTGCGCTTACAAGTTGACAGACACACAGACAGACTTGATAATGACGTTGGCGAGGTATTATTAAAGTTAAGGGCGGACAGAGATACAGCCATGAGACAGAACAGAGAAGGAGGAAGGAAGGAGGTAGAAAGATCGTGATTGGAGAAGTAAGAAGGATAAAAACTATTAGGAAGAGCATAGAGGAGTTACCAAAGACAGACAGACACAGGCAGATAGAGACAGACAGTGAGGAGGGATAGGAAGACTGTACATGCATGGCGTCAAGTAGGGAGGAAAAAAATAGTAAGATAGAGGCGGAGAAGAACCACCAAAGACAGACAGAAGGGAGGAGGAGGAGGAGAAGGAAAGAGAGAGAGGGCGTCGTGCATGCATGGCGCCAGGGAGGGAGGGAGCAGAAGCAGTCGGTAGGTAAGTGAAGACGCCAAAATTACCATCATTTCCCCGTGGTCGCCTTTGTATTGTGGAGGCCCTTGTCGGCGCCCGTGGCTGAGGGCATTAGTCAGTTAGTTTAATTGCTGCCATTGTCTCGTTACCGCAGGAGCAGCAGCGGCGGCGAGGGTACGAGGGTGCTCACCGTGACAGGCTTGGGGGGGAGGGGGGGAGGGGAAACTGACAGGTGTGTGTGTGTGTGTGTGTGTGTGTGTGTGGGTGTGGGTGTGGGTGTGTGGATAAGTTAACGTTTTTTATCTCTCTCTCTCTCTCTCTCTCTCTCTCTCTCTCTCTCTCTCTCGCCAGGTAGGGGGTCTGGCGCAGGTGAACTATTTCTAATTACTGGTCACTTTTATCCCTGAGTTGCCTGTTTTTATTTTCTTAATTCAATAATAATATAAAAACAATTATTCATATTTTCGTAGTCATGATTGTTGCAGTGGTGGTGGTGATGCTGGTGGTGTGGTGATGAAAATAATAATAATAGTAATAATTGTTGTGATCGTGTTGTGTTCCTGGTTATTAACATAGTAATTAAGAATTTGCAATGGGGCGAGAAAGAACCATATCATAATGAAGTGTCAGTATGATTATTGAAATGGTGATGGTGGTGATGGTGGGTGGTCGTGGTGTGTGGTGGTGGTGATGGTGGTGGTGGTGATTATAAATGTGGTGGTGATGATAATGATGCTGGTAGTGGTGACTGTAATGATGGTGGTGAAGGTGAGGGTAGCGGTGGTGGTAGAGATAGTAATGGTGGTGGTTGTTTTGGTGGTAAAGATGGTGGTAGGAGAGGTGATGTTTGTGACGATGTAAATAGTGGTGGTGATGTGAAGATGGTAGTACTAATGGCAATGACTCCAGGTGATGAGGATGTTGTTGGTTGGTGTTGGTGATGTTTGTAGTATTGGTTGTGGTGGTAGCGGTTGTGGTGGTGGTGGTGACCGGTGGGACCTGCAGGTGAGCGTTGGCCAGGTAAAGTTTAATTGCGATACGAATCACCTGCTCCGGACCGACCCACACCTGTCTGATAATTAGGACAGCCCCCCCCTCCCCCTTCAGCCCCCTTGCACCCCTTCACCCCTTCCATAATCCTCTCCTCCACCTCCTCCACCCGCTCCACCCCCCCTTCACCCCTTAACCTTCTCCCCAGTTCTCCATTCGTACCGTGACTGTCCACTCTGTCTGTCTGTCCTTTTTCCATCACTCACTATGTCACTACTGCTATTACCGTCATTTTTTACTACTACTACTACTACTACTACTACTATTACTACTACTGGTTAACTGTCATTCTTCCCCTTCCTTCCTCCCTTCCATCCACTCCTTCCACTTCCTCCCTCCCTTCCCACCTCTTCGTCTGACACAATCCACAAACCCTGAACTCCCCTGTCCCCTTTCCTTTCCCCTCCACCAACTTCCCCCATTCCCATCAATCAATTGGAGGTGTGAAGAGGCTGTTATAGTGGTGGTGGTGGTGGTGGTGGAGGGGGAAGGGTGTAAAGCTGTATGTTGCTATTGGTTGAAGTGGTACGATGGTGGTGAGAATGTGGTAATAATTTGGGTAGTTGTGGTGGTGATGTGTGGTGGAGTTTGCTGGGTTATGATGGTGATGGTGGTGGTAATGGTGATGTGGTTGTGGCGAAGAGTGTTTCGTTTTGGGTGTAATGGGTGATGACTAACGTTATTTTATGGTATTCAAACCCACGTCAGGTTCTAAAATTTATATAAACTATCAGATCTATAGACCACTTCATCAATTACAAAAGTTACTCAGATTCATCCATATATCCATCTCTTCGTCTATTTTTTTATAACGTAGATTCGATACGTAAAATAAAACCAACCTCGCAATGCACTCCTGAAAACATATATCTAGCTAATTAACCACTTACTAAGATACTATGAACTACTAAGAAGGAAAATATAATCAATCTGGTGACACGCTTCAAAAAATATTCCTGTTTGTGTGTTGAGCGTGTGACAAATTATGCAAAAAGGTGATATTATATGAAGGTCGAAACAGAGGAAGCGGAGCAGACGGAGGAGAGGAAGAAGGGAAGAGGAAGAGGGAAAGCAGATGCCCCTCCTGACCAGCTGTTGAGAGGGAGAGGAAGAGGAGGAGGGAGAGGAAGGAAGGAAAGGACGGAGTAAGGAAAGGGAAATGGAGGGAATAACTGTGGTGGATAAGGAAGAGGAAGAAAAAAAGTGAGGAAAGAAAGAAGGAAGAGAAGGAAAGGGGAGATGGAGGGAATAACTGTGGTGGATAAAGAAGAGGAAGAAAAAAAGTGAGGAAAGAAAGAAGGAAGAGAAGGAAAGGGGAGATGAAGGGAATAATTGTAGTGGATAAAGAAGAGGAAGAAAAATGAGAAAGGGGAAGGAAGGGGAGCCGGAGGGAAGAAAGGTGGAGGGAATAACTGTGTTGGATAAGGAGAGGAAGAGAAAAAGAGAAGAGAGGGGAGAGAGAGGGGAGTCGGAGGGAAGAATGGAAGGAAGGAAAGGAAAGGAGGAGACACATATGAAGAAGGAAATAGCATAAATAGGAACAAGGCAGAAATAATGAAGGAAGAGAAGAAAAATAAGAGATATGAAGCAAGCAAGGAAGGAAGGAAGTAGAGAGAGAAGAAAAAAAAAAACACCAAGACAGACCAAAAATAAACACGACGACAGATGAAAGGAAGCTAAAGAAAGAAAGCAAGAAAAAGAGAGAGAGAGAGAGAGAGAGAGAGAGAGAGAGAGAGAGAG
This sequence comes from Eriocheir sinensis, assembly GCF_024679095.1. Lineage (NCBI taxonomy): Eukaryota > Metazoa > Arthropoda > Malacostraca > Decapoda > Varunidae > Eriocheir > Eriocheir sinensis. The sequence goes on along the minus strand of NC_066513.1, from coordinate 17,453,840 downwards.
AGAGAGAGAGAGAGAGAGAGAGAGAGAGAGAGCGAGAGAGAGAGAGAGAGCGAGAGAGAGAGAGAATGAAGTCTTGGTGATGAGAAGTGACAGAAAGAGGAAGGAGGAGAAAGAAGAGGAGGAGGAGGAGGAGGGAGGAGGAAAGCAATTAGTCATGGTAGTGCAAGAGGAGGTAAGGCAATCTAGGGCACGAGTTGAAAGGGAGAGAAGGAGAGGGAGGGAAGGGAGAGGAGGGAGAAAGAGAGAAGGGTGAGGGTGGAGAAGGAAGGGAGGAAGAAAATTAAATAAAAATGGTTAGAGAAGGGGAAGAGGGGAGGAAGGAAGGGGATGAGGAAGTGGAAGAAGGAGGAAAGGGAGAAAGGGACGATAGGAGGAGGTGAGGAAGAGGGAAAAAGGGAGAGATGAAGAAATAAGAAAAAAAGGTTAAATATTTGAGAGAATGAAATATACAGATGCGCGTAAAAAAGTATCTATGTATTCCTTTAGTGTACCCTAAATTACACACACACACACACACACACACACACACACACACACACACACACACACACACACACACACACATGAGTCATAGAGGGATGATAGCCGACACCTGCACCACCTGCATTCCGTAATTACCCTTCCTCAGGTGTAAGCAGGTATGTGAGAGTGATGTTGATGATGGTGTTGATGGTAGTGGTGGTGGTGGTGGTGGTGATGGTGGTTAGTGTGATTTTTCTTGTTTTGTAGTAGTAGTAGTAGTAGTAGTGTTAGTAGTAATAGTTCCAGCAGCAGCAATAGTAGTAGTATAAATGAGAATAAAAATAAGAATAACAATGAAAAGAAGAAAATAGTAGAAAAAAGATGAGAGTAAGAATGAAAAAATCATGAAACAAGTTAGAAAGTTAGTTAAGTGAGGGAAAAAAACAAGCATATGAAGAAGAAAAAGGAAATGTATTAATACCTAAAGAAGAAAAGAAGAAAAAGACTAGGGTCAGAAAAAGTAAAATGACGAAAAAAGTATGAAAATCAGACTAAATTAAGAAAAGTAAGGAAAATAAGAAAAAGAGAAAGAATATATTAATAGCAAAATCTTCCTCGTAAATCTTCCTGAGCGCCTGTGTGTCGGGGCAAGTGTAGGCCTGCGATGCCGCGATTACCTGGAAACACACCTTCGCCCTCCGGAGACCTCCCTAATTACGCCCTTAGCCCACCTGTATTATTTCAGGACCTCCGCCGAGACAGGCCATAAACACAGCCTTGTCTCGGGCGCATAAATCCAATCGCCTTTTCCTCGCCCCGATCCCCTTCCCGACCCTCTTCGATCCCACTGTGACAAAGGAGGATCACTCGGCCACCTTCCCTGCAACAATAGGATTCACGACTCTATTCTTTGCCTTACCTGTCCCTGTTTTCCTTCCCTTTCCTGCCGTCTCCTTCGCTGTCTCCTCCTCCTCCTCCTCCGCCAATTCTTTCTTCTCTTTCCTTACCTCTTGCCTCACCTGTCCTGTCGCTTTTCCTGTTTTCCCTTCCTTCCTTTCATACCTTCTCCTTCGCCTTCTTTTCTTCCTCCATCTCTTCCTCTTCCTTCTCCTTCCCTATCTCTTTCTTCTCATTCTTTGCCTACTCTCTCCTTTTGATCTTCCTTTTTTTTTCCCTCCTTCCTTTCGTACCTTCTCCTTCGTGTTCTTCTTTTCCTCCTCCTCCTCCTCCTCCTCCCTCTTCTTCTTCTTGTGGTGCTTATGCCTTTTCTCTCCGTTGTTCTTCTTCCTCCTCCGCCGATGTTTACTTCTTTTCGCAGCGCTCCTCCTCCTCTTCCTCCTTCTCGGGTCACCCAAATCCCCGGTCCCGAGGTCACAGGTCAGGGGTCAATAAGCTGGACAAAAGCAGGTGGAAAGATTTGTGTGGTGGTTGATGGGGAACATATTTTGAAGGGAATACTTGATGGATGGGGATTATATAGAAGTGGTTAGGGATGCTGTGGGGGTTGTGTTTCTCTCTCTCTCTCTCTCTCTCTCTCTCTCTCTCTCTCTCTCTCTCTCTCGCTCTCGCTCTCGCTCTTTCCCTCCCTCTCTTTCTCTTTTATTGTCATCTTTAATCTTTTCTCCAGCATCCATCTTCATTTCATCTTCCTTTCCCATCATCATCCTTCTCCTCTCCTTCGTCTTCCTCCTTATCTCTTACATTCTCTTGTCCTTCATCTCATTTTTCTTTTTTCTCATCCTCATCATCCTCGTACTTGTCTCCTTCCCCTTCCTCATCTTCCTTCCACCTCCTTCTTCTCCTCTTCCTCTTTCTTCTTTTCCTTCTCCTCCTCCTCCTCCTCCTCCTCCTCCTTCGAGCACCTTTCTCTCCCTACCTTCTTCGCCCACTTGCGGTTGAGGACTGACCAGGGTGGACGAGGGTTGACCACCGGACGCACTGGGTCACTTATGGGCTGGTCGCAGCGAAAGGGGAAGGGAGTGGGATGGGGGGATGGTGAAGAGGGGAGACGAGGGGAGGATAGGGGAGGAAAGGCAATGTTAAGGAAAGTCTAAACAGTGTAACATGATTATTTTCTGGGTTGTTAGGTGTGTTTTAAGGATTTTGGAGATGTAGGAACGATATTGTATGGCAGAAGAGGCAATGGTTACTTTTCTTTTTTCCTTCCTTCGTAGTCTCACAAGAATCAGAGCTTGATGAGTCCTCTCCATCTGTTCTTCTCCATTGCATCCACCTCGACCTATAGCTCTTAGTCTTTGCAACTCTACCTGAAGTTCATGATTCCAACGTGTCTCTCTCCTCCCTTCGATGTTCCTCCTTCAACAATGCTCATTTTACTCATTCTCTTCCTCCTTCAACAATGCTCATTTTACTCATTCTCTTCCTCCTTCAACAATGCTCATTTTACTCATTCTCTTCCTCCTTCAACAATGCTCATTTTGCTCATTTAAAAGGTTTCTTATTCACAATTATCACCACTTGCCCAAACCAGCTCAGCGTTTATCTCCCTATCAGCTCTGCAATGCTTTCTACTCCTCTCCTTATTAGAGAAGCAGTAAAAGAGAATAAGTATGCGTAGTGAAATAGGGTGGGAGGTTGAGACGACGCCCAAAGGAGAGGGTAACTGTACAGGGTGAATGAAAAACTTAGGTTGCCGTAAAAGTGCTGTAGGTCTCAAGGGGTCACGGGTGTCGAGGGGCTGTGGGAAGTAGGGGTGAAGGGAGACCTGGGGTGAAGAATAGGGGGCTAGGGAATTGGATTTGGGGGCAGTGAGCATAGTGGAAGTAGGGGTGAAGGGAGGCCTGGAGTGAAGAATAGGGGGTCAGGGAGCTGGATTTGGGGGCAGTGAGCATGGTGGTAGAAGGTGGGCAGGGTGATGGGGTGAGGTGGGATGGGGGTCAAGGAAGGAGTGTATCAGGGAGTGGTTAAGAGGTGTAAGGGCATGTCGGGGAGGAGGTAAGGGGTGGGTGTTGATGTGGGTCAGTGAGGGTGATGGGGGTGTCTGGGAGGGGATCAGGGGGTGTCAGAGCAGTGGTAAGGAGGTAGGAGGTGGGTGTTAGGGTGGGTCAGTGGAGGTTACAGGGGGGCGGCGTAGTGTCTGGGGCAGGATCAGGGGGTGTCAGGAGGTGTGAGTGCGTGTCATGTCACACCCCTCAAAGTGCCACCCCAAGGCCGCCCTGACGCTAGTGGCACTTTAGGAGCGGAGGGTCACCGGTGCCACGGATGCGGGGATGTGCAGGGAGTGGAGGAATCTGTTGGAGGAATCTGGCGGTTTGGCTGTCCCTTGTGTGGGGCGGAGGAGGAGAAAATGTTGAATAATATGAAAAGATAATACTATTGGGTCGTATTCTTAAACATTATGGCGCACTAGCACACATATTTGACAAGGCTTTCGTATAAGTTTAGGGCATTTCCATGAGTAGTTTTATGACCTTGGTGGTACTTTGACCCTTCTTCAGTATCATGAGCCTCAAGGAACACTCATTAGAACCCGACTGATCCCATCTTTGACCAATAGAAATAGTTGATGTGAGAAGCGATGGTGTCTTTGGATTCTTTTTAGGAGCAGCAAGTAGCGGGCTTTTTTTTATTAATGTTTACTTTTTTTGTGCCCTTGAACTGTCTCCTTTGCTGTAAAAAAAAAAAATAATAATAATAATAATAATACCGACCTGGCTGGTATTACAAGACACTTTGCCTTCTCACATCAGCTGTATCTAAAGGTCAAAGGGGGATCAATCAGGTTCTCATGAGTGTTTCTTTATGCTCAGGGTACAGAGGAAGGATGAAACTACCACCAGGGTCATAAAACTACCCCTGGAAATGCCCACAACTCCTACGAAAGCCTTGTCAAATATGTGTTCTTGGGCGGCGAAATGTCTCGTAATACGACCCATGTTTTTACGTGTTAATGTAAATGAAGACACGAAGATAAAGCTATAAGAAAATGATATAGAAAGTGATGGCATGATGAAGATCGGGACAACTTTTTTTTTTTTTACATCAAAGGAGGCATCTCAAAGGCACAAAAAATAAAAGAATAATGAAAAAAAAGCCCGCTACTTGCTGCTCCTAAAAATATATTCTACTCGTACCAAACCATATAGAGAGGGAAGACAAGGATGTAAATGTAATGTAAAAAACAACAATAGTATAGAAAGAGTAAATTAAATAAGTGGTGACTGAATAAAATGTAGTTGCGAAGGAATGAGATTAGCTTCAATGCCATATACGTGTTTTGGATCACATGTTAAGAGTCATTGCTGCAGTTAACGTAGTAGTAACATAAATAGTAGTAGCAGTAATGGTAGTGGTAATGACAGCAGTGGTAGAAGCAGTAGGACCACCACCACCATAACCCTCACCACCACCACCATAACCACCACCACCATAGAAACAAGGGCGGTACATGAGTTCTGTGTCTCAGTGGCAGGGTGGACGCGGTGCCAGGGCGGGGGTCAGGGAGGCGAGGCGTGGCGGGAGTGACCACAGCGGCGCGGGTCACTGGTAGGGCCATGCAGGGTCAGGTCACTCCCATCCGTGACCCCTCGACACTTGACCCCGACACGGCTACCTGACCTTCTGTCACAGCTCTTACGTTGACCTCAAGAGGGGAAGAGGGATGTTGGGCAGCGGTCTTGGGAGGAAAGTAATGACACAGGTTAATAAGAAAGTGTGTGTGTGTGTGTGTGTGTGTGTGTGTGTGTGTGTGTGTGTGTGTGTGTGTGTGTGTGTGTGTGTGTGTGTGTTAACACCCTCACTAAAAAAAAAATCGTTTGTGAAAATAGAAAAATAAATATGAATGTTATTATACTTCTAAGATTGTCAGAGGTAACCCAAGACAGACACACAAATGAACAGACAGACAGACAGACAGACCGTTAGCCAGACACATGGCCGGGATGTGACCCTGTGTGTACGACCTCCGGGGACACTTCCGGCAGGTGAGGTCAGGTCAACTCACACGGGGTCACCCACCATGTTATGAGGATGCTCTCTCTCTCTCTCTCTCTCTCTCTCTCTCTCTCTCTCCCCCACCCTTCTGTTCGCATCTCAACATCTCCGCTTATCTGTTTCCTTCTATTTTTACTTTCCCTTCTTACCTTTCCGAGCTCACCTGTCCTCCTCGTGTCTTCAGGGTGTCACCTGTTGATAGTAAACCTCGCTCTCACCTTCCCTCTTCCCCTCACCTCGTCTCACCTTCCCCATAACTCACCCAACCTACTTGTCTCCTCCTGTCACTCTCCCCCTCGTGGCTCTCAATCATTCCCCTCCTTTTCCCCTCCATCTCACCGCCTCCCCTCTTCGCCTTGCTTCTCCATTCTCTCCTCCCTGCGTCCTTATCCTTCACCCTCCCTTCTCCCCTCTTCTGCTAGCATGTGACTCATTCTGGAACCCTTCTCCTCTCACTCCCCTATCTCAGCTCTCCCCTCTTTCCTCTCTTACAACCCTTCGTCTCTTACTGTGAGTGGGCGCCGACATGAGAGAAAGGGGGAGAGAGGGAGAGCAAAGGGAGTAAGAGGGAGAAGAAAGGAGGAAGGAGTGCGAATACTTTGTGTGCAAGAAACGAAAGGAAAATGAATAAACAAGGAAATGCACTTATGACTTCAAAGAGATAGATAGACAGACAGGTAGACAGACAGACAGACAGACAGACAGATAGATAGATAGATAGATAGATAGATAGATAAAGAGAGAGAGAGAGAGAGAGAGAGAGAGAGAGAGAGAGAGAGAGAGAGAGAGAGAGAGAGAGAGAGAGAGAGAGAGAGAGAGAGAGAGAGAGAGAGAGAGAGAGAGAGAGAGAGAGAGAGAGAGAGAGAGAGAGAGAGAGAGAGAGAAATGTGATTCTGAACCATAAAAAGGGTAAACGCACCCACCACCCACCCCTACCACCCAAAGGGATGAGGGAGCGATCCTTAGGCCTACCTACCGTAATTCTCCAGGTAGGTAAATGGCTTATTTGTCTTTTCGTGGGCGCGTGTCTCGCTCACCTGTAATAGAAAATGAAGACTGACGTGTGGGCAGGAAGGGGGGGGGGGGGGATGGGGCGCGTGTGGAGATCCTTCACGTGATTTTGTTTTTTCTTGCTTCAGGAGACCAATTACCTTCCAAAAGCTTTACGTATTACTTTCTTTATTTTTACATTATAGTTTTTTTTATTAGTACTGTGTCAAGTAATGTGTGATACTACGGGGAAGTAAATATATTCGTGAGACCATGGGTTATGATGCTGAGTGACAGTATGCAATTACCTAGAAATAAATGCTAAAAGTTGCGATAATATGAATTCGTGTTACGCCGCGTTGATAACAGCCTTTACGAGTTTGTGTTATGTCATGCGTGTTATTTATTTTTTTTCACATGTTGGTTCTTCTATTATACTGTTATTTGTTGATTTTTAACGTAATGCTCTGAAGTAAATAACAAATAATTATTACAGTATATTACGTGTCTGATCTGTAGGCATTATCATTTTGTGTTCCTTACTTTCTTCTTTTATATGCACTGTTATTTCATGTATGTTGTTTACCTTCTTTTACGAGTCTTACCTATAGGCGGTAATTTTTTTTGTTCCTTTCTTGTTATTGTTTTTTGTGCTGTTTTTCATATACGTTATTTACCTTTCTAATGTATTACCTTTCTGCCTTCCCTTCAGGTGAGTGTTGGCTGTCGGCGAGGTGAGGCGGGCCAGGCAGGGGCGGCCAGGTGGACAGGTGACAGGTAAGGGAGAGGTGATGGCCAGGTAACAGGATAGTGAGGGCAGGTGTGTGATGTAGCCGGTGACACACACACACACACACACACACACTCTCACACACACACACACACACACACACACACACACACACACACACACACACACACACATACAGGGCCATTAATCATTACAAACAAATCGACCCTTAGTCCTGTAGTTAGCGGCACAAATATCCCTTTTTAAGTCATTACCGCGGCCGAGGAGGTGCGCCGCGTGCCCCCACCTTTGTCTCGCGTCCAGGTGAGGGTTTCCGGGCAGGTGTGCTGATGAGGTGGTCAGAGATGCACCCCGACCATACGTTTTCTATTGTTCATAACTGTCTGTGCCTCTTGAGTCCTGTGTGCTCAAAAATGTGTTCTATAGCAATACTTTTTTCCTTTTTTTTCTAGTTAATCATTATCTCTCAGCATTTAGTCTTTTACCAGTCTTATGCCTTGTCAGTCCGATAAACTTCAATGAATCATCTTTTTCCTAGCTGTTGATATGTAGCGAGTCTATCGTTTGTCTTTTTTTTTTTTATCGTTAATATATTCCTTAACTGTTTTCTTTCTTGGTATTGATAATTATTTGCAGTTTTTCTTGCCCACATTATAAGTTCTCCCTTCCTAGGCCATGTCCTTGTGATCAGTTCCAGTAATATCAAAATGCTACACTTCGTTTCTTTGAGCATGCGCAGTGATTCACATACTACAAGATCTGTTATGTTTGTTATTTATTTGCTAAAGATTTTTCTCAGCTATCGCTATAATTACTATGTACTTTTTTTTTCATAAATTGAACATTTCCACCATACCTGCTCTGTCTCTTACCCAACTCCCATAGGCCAGGCCATTTATCAACCTTTAATCTATTAGCCCACCGTGTGTGATCCTTTATCAAAATTAGTACCACACTCTAGCCTCGAAAAATTGGGGATAATTGGTGGTTTTGTTCGTTTTATTGTTTTCTCGCCATCGCTAACGAGAATCTCAGGTGTAACGCCGAGGTGATGTAACGCGGAGGCCTCTCGAGCAGGTAATAACGTGACGTCACCCGGGGAGGCTTAATTAGAGGGAGGAGGACAGGTAGGGGCGTGTTTTCAGGTAAAAATGGGATACGCAGGTACAGTGTTTGACCATGTATTTATAACGGGTCAAAATTGATGTAAGGTTATAGTTTGATTAGTTTTCTGGTTTGGTAAAGTATCCATATATGTAATTTTCCGAGGGTAAAACAAAAGCATATTTAAACATCTATTTCTTATGTGGTAATGAATAACCATATCTATGTATCATGGTTACGCTTGCAAACACTGTCACGTCTATAATATAATTTTTTCACTGCTCCCGCCATGTTGTCACCATGAGCACACACTCTTGGCACGAATACTTCTATATTGGTAGTGCATCTATGGTTGCTACCTCCCAGGCATTCAGTTACTCGATCAGTCACTCACTAACCTCTAATGCAACACTTGTGCCAGCCTTTTACTCAGTCAATCGGTTATTCTGTAGGTAACTTAGTCCGTCAGTTAATTTGTCACTCACTCACATACTCTCATTTCTGCTAACCCACTCACTCACTCTTACACTCATTCTACTCGTTCTTCCTCTCTGATTCATACTCTCTCATTCATTCAACGCCCCCACACTCACACAGACTGATTCTCCTCCCTGTACCTGGCACGTGACCTGTACCGAACACGTGCCACCTTTTACCTTTAATATTAGATGATTATGATGATGGTTAAAAGGTCACGTGGATGAGATCGTTAGGAGAGGCTTTAAACGATGATGATGATGATAACAACTATAAATATCATCACTATCACCGCTGCAGTCACCACTAATGCCACCACTACCAACACTAATAATAATAATACTAACAATGCTAATACTCTCACTACTAACACCATACCAGAAATGCCATTACCTCCTCTTTTTTAAACCATATTCACCAGTAACACCATAACCATCACTAATACCTTCACTACTAACACCATGATCTTTCCTACCACTCCTATTCTTTCCAACCACCACTCCACAAACAACAACACTCACACTACCACCACACACACACCAATTTCACCACCGGCAACACCACTTAAGACGACCACTCACAACCACTAAGACACCTATTACGACTACTTTTGCTATTAACACTAACACCACCCCCATCACCACCACCGCCACCATCACAGCATCAGCAGGTAGGGTAAACAAAGGTGAGATCAGAAGCACAGGTAACACGTGGCCGCCAGGTGAGATTACGTGGCAGCCTCCAGCACGTGCCAAGCCTCCCACGCCCGTGACTCACTCCCCTCGCCGTCCTGAATCAGTGTGTGTGTGTGTGTGTGTGTGTGTGTGTGTGTGTGTGTGTGTGTGTGTGTGTGTGTGTGTGTGTGTGTGTGTGTCCCATCTCTACCAATGTTTGTTTATCTGTTTAGGTGTTTGATGTTTTCTTGTATAGTTCCTTTTGGTTTAATGTTTTTTTTTCTCTATTTTGTCCTTTTTATTATACTCAGTGATTGCGTTTTTTTTCCCCGTTTTATTTTTTGTTAAGCCGGTTTTGTGTTTTTACCAAGTTTTTTTTTTTTTTTTTTTTTTTTTTTTACTCCTTCATTTGTCTGTTTCTTTGTCGTTGTTTGTCCGTCTGTCTATCTATAGCTCTCTCTCTCTCTCTCTCTCTCTCTCTCTCTCTCTCTCTCTCTCTCTCTCTCTCTCTCTCTCTCTCTCTCTCTCTCATCCCTCCCCATATCCCCCATCCCTCCCCCTCCCTCCCCTATGCCGTTGGGTGTGGTGGTCGAGGTGGGGTGAGGTATTATAAATGGTTGTGGTAGGTTTGATTCTCTCTACACTAATCGAAGGGGAGGGAGAGAGGGAGGAAAAGGAAGGAGGAGGAAGGGAGAGAAGGGGGATGGGCAGCACGTGCGTGTCATCTGCCGACCGAGAGCGAGGGAGAGAAAGAGAGAGAGGGAGAGGGAGAGAGGAGGGGATGGAGATAGTAGCCAGCCTCCAAAACCACAGGTGACCAGCCCAGGTGAGCACAAGTGGTGGTCATTTACCTCCTCCCGACTCACCTCAACACCTCCTCCTCCTCCTGCAACTCCTCCTCCTCTTCCTCCTACCTGTCATTCTTGTTTCTCTTGGGTATTGAAAACGAGAAGTAGATCAACGAAGGAAAAAATATAAGCAGAAGAAGAAGAGAAAGAATAAGAAAGAAGATGATGAAGAGGAAGAGTAAAAGTGAAGAGATAGACGTCAGCTGGTTGGTCACAGAGAAAGAGAGAGAGAGAGAGAGAGAGAGAGAGAGAGAGAGAGAGAGAGAGAGAGAGAGAGAGAGAGAGAGAGAGAGAGAGAGAGAGAGAGAGAGAGAGAGAGACAGAGAGAGAGAGAGAGAGAGAGAGAGAGAGAGAGAGAGAGAGAGAAATATGGGGGGGGCAGGTTAGGACATCATCACCACCACCACCACCACCACGTTGATCATCTCCCATCAAGCCCGCTGTGACGTCATGCTCAATTACGCCTCCCTGCCTTGCCCTACGCACTGTTTTTCTTCTCCATTACCTGCGTGTGACAGGGGGGAGGCGGGGAATGGAGATGCTAAGGGGGGAGAAGGAGGTAGAGAAAGGGGAAGGAAATAATGAGAAATATGAAAGAAAGGAGGAAGTATAGAGGAAGGGTGAGACAATAGGGGCAAGTATGAGAAGTGTGGGGAGAGAGGGAGAAAGGAGAAGAGGAAGACGATGGAAGGAGAAGAAAGTATGAATGATGACGAAAGTGGAAATGTGGAAGAAAGAGGAGAAGAAAAGGAGAAGGAAAAGGAGAGAGAGGAGCAGCAATGAGAAGATTAGGAAAAAGGAGAAAAAAAATAGAAGGAAGAGGAGGAAGAGAAATGGAAATATTAGGATGATGGAAAAAAAAAGGAGAAGGAAGAGGAGGAGAAAAGGGGAAGGAAGAGGAGAGAGAAGGGAAGGAGAAATGGGAAGATTAGGAGAATGAATGAAGATATAGGAGATAAAGAATAGGGAGGAAAAGATGAAGCTACAAAGAGTGGGGAGGAAAAGAAGATGAGGAAGAGGAAGGAAGTGAGAGATAATGAAAGGGGTAAAGGGATGAGGTTGCGAAGAGGAAGGGAAGGGAGAGTAGGAAGAGGAGGAGGGAGATAGGCGAGGAAAATATAAGGGGTGAAAAAAGGGGAGGAGAGAAGGGGGCAGTGGATTATATTACCTCATCACCCCTTAACACCTGCGCACCCCGGCCCCCCCCTTTACCCATCCTCACCTGCTCCCCTCTCACTCCCTCTACCCCCTCCCCGTCCCCCTCCGCCCCCCTGCCTCCCTCACCCTCGGCCTCTTCCCCCTACCATCTGCCTTCATTTGCGCGGGCTAATGAAGATGTACAAGCTTTAAACTGCTTCTCTTAATCCGAGGAAGATTAATTGTGGTCTGGCCGCTGTGTATTGAACGGCTGTTGTTGTCTGTATTGTCTGTCTGCTAGCAACACTTATTTACATTTTCTGATTTGGTTAGGTTTGGTTTGGTTTGGTTTGGTTTGGTTAGTTGATGTTTGATTAGGTTTGGTTGGTCTTTATTGTGTATATTTTGGATGTCTGTTGATCGTAGTCTGCCAGAAACAATAATTTTTCGGTTTTGGTGTTGGTTGGTTTGGTAAGATTTGGTTTTGTTTTGTTAGGTGAGGTGAGGTGAGGTGAGGTGAGGTGAGGAGGGGAGAGGATAAGTTAGGTTAGGTTAGGTTAGGTTAGGTTTGGTTTGGTTAGTTTAGGTCAAGTTAGTTTTGGCTTAAGTTAACTTTGGTTTTAGTTAGGTTAGGTTAAGTTAGCTAGTTTGATTAGTTAAGTGAGCCTTTATTGTATATATTTTGAGCTTCTGTTTGTTCTTATTTTGCCAGGAACACTCATATCCCTGTCCTGATATAATTATGTTAGTTTTTAAGGTTTAGTTAGATTTAGTTTCGGTTTGATAAGATTAGGTGGACTTTCCTTGTGTATATTTTGAAAGTTTATCCATAGTCCACCAGGAACACCCATTTTCCTTTGTGATTTGGTTAGGTTAGGTTAGCTCTTGTTTGCTTACTTTTTGCTCGAGTTAGGTTCCGGTAGATTTCGTGTTACTTTTGGGGAATTACAGGTGTGAAAAGTAGAGTTAACGCACGCCAGGTGATGCCATTGATGGATTAGTGATTTTTTATACACCAGGTGAATCGGAAGGTGAATCGGAAGGTGAGAGAGAGAGAGAGAGAGAGAGAGAGAGAGAGAGAGAGAGCACCCAGCTATAACGAAGCTCACGCATGGATAAAGCGTCATATGTTGGGTCCACAGATGAAAACACTTAGCATTCGATCTCTGTGTTGTGCTGATTAACCAAAGAGGGGAGAAGAACGGGGGAGAAAAGGGAGGAAGGGAGAAACAGGCGAGAGGTAGAGGTAATGCTGTTTTAAAGGGGAGACTAGTGAAGGAGGAAGAAGAGGAAGAGGAGAAGGAAAAGAAGCTGAAGAAGTGGTGAAAGAGGAAGAGGAGAAGTAATTAGAAGAAGAGAAAGAGGGAAGATTAATAAAATACACGTTATGATAATTTAAACGAAGAGGAAAAGGTAAAGAAGGAAAGGAACTAGGAGGGATAAACAAATAGGAGGAAGAGGAGAAAGAGGAGAAAAACGACGAAGAGGAAGAGGAGAAAGAGGAGAAGAGACGACGAAGAGGAAACATGGAAGATGAAGAGAAGAAAAGAGAAAGAGGAGGAAAAAGGTTAAGATGAAACATGGAAGGGAGAAAAAAGAAAAAGGAATGATTAGAAAATGTAAAGAAAAAGAAGGAGGAAGAGAATAACAAGGAGGAGGAGGAGGAAAAGAAGATGGGGGATACAAGGAGAGAGAAGAGGTATATAAGGGGAAGGAGACCCAATTTGAGTGATTAACAGGTAATTCGTGTGTTGATTAGGTGGGTGTTAACTGTGAGGGTTCTGTGATGGATGGCGCTTAGGGGGGAGGGGGAGGGAATCATTTATAGAGGCCTTTTTACGGGACTTCTTTGAGGGATTATGGGTCTTGAGGATTAATTTTACAAGACCATCAGTAGTAGGTAGATGTTCTTTTTTATCTCTTTCGTTTATCACTACTCCTGCTGTTCTTCCATGCATAATTTTACTTTTGTTCTACTTTTCTTTCCTCTATTTCTCCTCCTTTTCTTCCCCAGTTTGATTTCTTTCCTCTCTCTCTCTCTCTCTCCTTTATCGCGTTTAACTCCTTCCGCTCTTCTTCCATTTCTAATCCTACCTTCGTTCTACTCTTCTTCTTCCTCCTTCTTTTGCTTCTCCCTTTTTTTTTTCTTCCCTAGCTATATGTCCTCTTCTCTCCTTTTATCACTTTTATCGCCTGTTGCACTTTCTTACCTATTTCTACTCATGTTCTACTCTTCTTTCTCTTCCTTCTTTTACTTCTCCTACTCCCCAGCCAAATGTTTTCTTCCTCTTCTCTCCCCATTCTTCGCAGCTTCATCTCTTTCTCCTTTTTCGTTACCCTTATATCTTCCTTCTATATATCTTTCTGCTCCTATTCCATTAATACTCCTACTCCTCCCTCCCGTATTTGATCTTGCTTTCGGCCACCTCTTTTGTTTCTTTTTTAGGAGCAGCGAGTAGCGGGCTTTTTTTTATTATTGTTTTCTTTTTGTGTGTGCCCTTGAACTGCCTCCTTTGTTGTAAAAAAAAAAAAAAAACTCCTGTTCTTTCGCCTTCCTTTTCCTTTTTTTCTTCCTCTTCTTTCTTCCCCAGGCTGCCATGAGAGGGTGGCGACGTCTCTTCTCACCCCAAATTACGGACAGTGGCTGCTCCTTGTGCCACCTGAGCTAATTAAGAGAGTGACAGATGTGATTAGGATGCTCCCAGGTGGGTGGGTGGCTCTGTCTTCTCACTCTGGCCATACCCCTTTCCTCCTCCTCCTCCTCCTCCTCCTCATTCTTCTCCTCCTCTTTCCCCCTCTACTTCTCTCCCTATTTCCCTCTACTTCTTTCTCTACTTCTTTCTTACGCTTCACCTTTTTCTTTCTTTCCATTTTTTTCTACTTGTTTCAGCTTTCCATTTCCTCAAACATATCCTTTCCATCCTTCTTCCTTCCTTCCTTCTCCTCTCCTTCACCTTTTGTCCCTCTTTCATTTCCTTTTTACCCCTTTTCTCTCTCCTCCCCTCATCAACTTCTCCTCCTCCTCCTCCTCCTCCTCCTCCTCCTCCTCCACCTTGTTTGTCGTTTTGGGGTAAACTCCGTCCCTTAAAAGGTCTTAGGTTTCCCTCAGGTGTGTTCGCGCGCGTGTCACCTGGCGAGGCAGCTGAGCCCAGGGGAGGCAGGTGGCGGCGGCGGCGGCGGGGGGAGGCGGAAGGGGCGGCAAACACATAGAAGAGAAAATAGGGAGGACAGGAGGAGGAGGAGGAGGAGGTGGAGAGGATATTGGAGAGACTGAGGGAGGGGGTGACGAGGACAGAAGAAAAGGGAAAGGGTAGATAGAAAGTCGAACAGAAGAAAAAAATGAGAACAGAAAAAGGGAAAGGAGGGAAAGATGGGAAAAGAGAGAGGGTGGAGAAGAGGAAAGTAGGAGGGTGGTGGCGGATTAGATCGGAAGGAAATGAAAAAAACGGAAGGGAGGTAAGAAACGGAGAAAAGGTGAGAGAGAGAGAGAGAGAGAGAGAGAGAGAGAGAGAGAGAGAGAGAGAGAGAGAGAGAGAGAGAGAGAGAGAGAGAGAGAGATAACAAGAGAGAGAGGAGAGGGACAGAGAAGAAGGTGGATGGGGTAGAGTGTAGGGAGGGGGACAGGTGGAGAGAGAGAGAGAGAGAGAGAGAGAGAGAGAGAGAGAGAGAGGAGATGCAAGCAATAAGACGTAACCTATTGCAGAATCACTCACCTGTCACTTTCATCTGTCTGTCTCTGCGTCTGTCTGTCTTTTTTCCTGGTAATGTGACGAGCTGGTGTTTTATTACTATATTATTCCTGATTTTTCCTGCTCGTTTTTATTTTGTACGTATTATTTTCTTCCCCGGATTTTTTTTCCCACAATTTTCTTTTCTTTTTTTTACATTTCCTACCTTGTTTTTCCTTATCTTTTTTTTACATTTTTGCTTTTTTTACTCCTCTTAGTTTACCTTTCCTTTTCATCTCCTCCTTCACATCTTCCTTCTCCACTCATTTTTTCGTCTTCTATGTAATTATTTTTTCTCTCTCTCTCTCTCCATCCCATCCGATCCATCACCACATCTCTGGCGCTTCCTCTCCCTTCCTCCCCTTCTTCCTCTTCCTTCCTCCCCCTTTACCTGGTTACGCTTCACTACCTTCACCTGCTGACCTCTCATCGGACATTTAGCGCAGTTTACTCCCTTTTTAGGCCCCCTTTTGTGTGACAGGGGGAAGGGAGAAGAGGGAGGTGCAGGACAGAATGGGGGGAGGGGGAGTAGAGAAAGGGTGCAGGGAGACGAGGGAGGTAATGGAGGATGTTGAGCAGGGATGGGAGGGGAAAGGAAGAGTAGAAGGAAAAAGAGGGGAAGAGGAGAAAGAGGGGAAAGGGAGGAGAAAGCGTGGAAAGGGAGGAGAAAGAGAAGAGGAGAAAGATGAGAAGAGGAGAAAGATGAGAAGAGGAGAAAGAGGGAAAGGGAGGAGAAAGAGAAGAAAGAGGGGAAGGAAGAAAAGAAAAGTAGGAGTGTCTTGCATATAAGGGTAAAAAAGGGGAGGAAGGGGTGATAGAGAAAAAAAAAGGTCACAAAAATAAGAGTTAATGAGAAAGGGAGAAGAGGTGAAGAACAAAAAGTGAAGAAATATAGGATGACAAAGGAAAGTGAATGGGTAAGCCTTGAATATTGAGGTAAGGATTATCATGCATAGGTATAATGGGAAGGGGAATAAATAGGCATAAGAAGGAAAGAGGAAGAACCAGAAGATTGAAAGAGGAAAAAGGAAACTGTGCAGGGAGAGACGAGGGGAGGTGTTAGGAGGGGGTAAGAGCAAATGGCAAGGTATGGGATATAAGGAAGGGCCATGCAGGTAAATAAATGGGGAGAAGTAAAGGTGAGAATAAAGAGGGACAAAGAGGGAGAGGAGAAGAGGGAAAGAAGAGGGGAATTGTAATGGGTTTGGGCTGTTTAGAATGTCTCACAGATCTGCTTTTTTGCGTTGGGGGAGGTGTATTGTTCTTGTGTGTGCATAGGGGAGGGGGGAGGGGCCTGTGTGTGTGTGTGTGTGTGTGTGTGGCGGGGTGATGGATCGACCGAGGGGAGATGATGGAGGCTTGTACATGTGATGGGTGAGGGGAAGGGGGAAACGTGAAGGGAGGGAAGGGGAGGGAGCGAGAGCATAATAGGCAAGGCGAGGGGAGGGGAGAGAGGTGGACCGTAATGGGAAGGTGAGGGGACAGTGTAAAGGAAGGGAGGGGAAAGGGAGGGGAGGGGAAGAGAGGGGCGAGGCAAAGAGGGAAGGAAGAATGTAATAGGTGAGTAAGGGGAGGTAAGGGGAGAGGAGGCACTTAGGTAAGGGATAATGAAGGAGGAGAAGGAGAAAGAGGGGAAGAGGAAGATGAGAAAGAGGGAGAGAAGTGAAGAAATCAAAGAGGAAGCAAGGGAGACGAGTAGAAGGGGAAATAAAGATAAGAATGAGGGTGAATATGGAAAGAAAAGAATTAGAAAGAGGGAGAAGAAAAAGAAGGATGAGAGGGAATATGGAAAGAAAATTAACAGAAAAATGGAGGAGAAAGAAAGAGAGAAAGAGGGGGAGGAAATGGAAGAAGAAGAAGAGAAGGGGAAAAGGGAAAAAGGAAGATGGGGAGAAAAAGGAAAACAAGAAAAGTAGGTGAAGGAAAAGATAAAGGAGAGGAGGATGAGAAAGATGAAAAATGAAAAAGGAGGAAACACGGAATGAGAAATGGAATATGGAGAAAGAAGACAAGAGAAAGAAAAGAAGGAAAGAAGGCAAAGGAGGAGGAAACAGATGAAAGGAAAGAGAGAGGGGAAAGAGAGAGAGAAGGAAAATGAATACCACGTAACAACACGAGTCAACACAAACATCCTGGCCAGTTCTTCATTAATGTGCAAAGTCATTATCCTTAATTGAGTTTCATTATCGCATTAGACTTTCTTTACGCCCTAAACACTACATCAAAGCAAGACTAATACCAATTTTTCTTGTGTTAATTAATGGACACGTTTATATATTTTTTTCCACGTGTCTTACTTCATTATTTTTTTCATTCATTATAAAACATGAATGACTTTGTGATACTTTGTTTTACTCTGACTTTACGCTTTTAAGAAGACATTGAAGCTCTGAATTTACATCACTTTCTGGACACAAGTATTTTTTTTTTTCAGCCACTTTTGATATTTATTTTTCCTCCTTCCCAGCTTTTTTTTTTTTTTTTTTTTTTTTGCCATTGCCTCGTCCTCTTCTTCCCTTCTTTCTCCTCCTTTTCCTTTCCCTGTTTATCCTCCTACTTTTCTTTTTTCTCCTTTCCTCTTTCCTTCTTCCTTCTCCTTTCTCCCTTTTTCTCATACTCCTATTTTTCTTCCTTTTCTCCTAGTATTTCTTCCTCTCCTCTTCCTATATCCTCTGTCTCATATATCTCTCTTTCTCTTTTTTCTTTCCATTTCTCCTCTCTTATTTCACCTCTCCTTAGTTCTCCCTTCACTTGTCTTCCTTCCTTCATGTTTTTTTTTTATCCGTTACAAAACACTGATGGGAACTCCTAATACTTCACTGGACTCCTTTTTCTTTTGTCTCATCTCGTATCATTCATCATTTTCACTCATTATAAAACTCAAACATGCATTCATAAGCTTATATTAGAGTCCTTTTGCATTGCCTCTCCGTTTCATTTATTATTCATTTATCATACAGCTTTTTGTCTCCTCTCATTTATTATTTTCACTCATTATAAAACTCAAACATGCATTCATAAGCTTCTATTAGACTCCTTTAGCATTGCCTCTCCTCACTTCTTATTCATTTATCATACATCTTTTTGTCTCATCTTATCTCATTTATTATTTTCACTCACAATAAAACTCAACCTTGCATTCACAGTATCACTTTAGGCTCCTTTAGTTTTGCATCTTCGTCTCACCATATTTCATTCAGTATTTTTTGTCTCATCTCATTTATTATTTTCACTCATCATAAAACTCGAACGAACATTCACAATCCTGCATTCGTCTCCTTTAGCGTTGCCTCTCCTCGTTTCACTCCATATTTCATTCATTATCGTGCATCAACGTTCCTTCATGACCAACCAACCCCACCGCCGCACCCAGACGTACTGTTGACCATTCATCAGTAAGGTTATTATTCCCGTGTTACGCTTCACAGGACCGGCCGTATTAAGCCCACCACTTACCTGCTCATACCTTGCTATTTAATAACCACTAAAGACTCCTGGTTATTAATGCACCGCCGTGTATATCATTGTCCTCAGCTAAAAGGTATAATTATGGACATTTAGTTCCGATCACTTATCACCAAATATGATTAAGTGTTGTGGTGGTGATGGTGGTGGCGGCCGTGGAGGAGGATGGGGGCGTTAGGACATTAGGGAGAGGGAGGGGAAAGAAGGGACAGGAGGAGGAGGAGGAGGGAGAGGAGTTGATAATTAAACCTTGGCAGCACGTGGCTTTGTTTTGAATAATCAGCTGTTCAGGGAGCACGTGTTGTTGTGTTAAGACGCCGCGTCACGCCTCGACCGTAGAAAAGAACTTACGCACGAACGAATAGGCATTTTAGAACCTACTTTCCCATGCTTAAAGTCGAGAACGAGTACTGAGGACGCCGAACACGAGGAAATGGTGACTGATGGATATATTCACACTAATTCGAAAAGCCCGCTAGAATGATGACTCCTCGCGGCTGGAAATGGAAAACGGAGCATAAGGAGGAGGAGGATATGGGTGATTTTTGAGTGTAAGGTGTGCGGGACCATTACCAAGTGGGGGTGTCGGGGGTGAGGTGGTCGTGTCAAGGTGTAGGTGGGCGAGGATTCATTAGGTGTGGGTGTAAGTGTGTCTGTCCCTCCAACACCACCTGTAAACACTGTCAGGATGGTAATGGTTCCTGTGAGGTAGAGGGAGGGAGGGAAGGAGAGAGAGAGAGAGAGAGAGAGAGAGAGAGAGAGAGAGAGAGAGAGAGAGAGAGAGAGAGAAGAAAAAAAGGAAAGAGAGGAAGAAAGAAGGAATGAAAGTTAGAGAAGACAAAGAGAGAAAGAAAGAAAGGAAAAGACAAAATGAGAGAAAGAAAGAAGGGAAAAGAGAGAAAATGGGAGAAAGAAAAAGAAGGAAAGAAAGAAAGGGAGATAAAAAATAAACGAAAGAAAGAACGAAATAAATAGATTAAAAAAATAAGAAGAAATAGAAAAAAGAAAGTGAGATGAGAGAAGAGGAAGGAGAAAGGGGGTCAGGACAAGGGGAAGGCTCAAGGAAGAAAGGCAAGGCGATAATGGAGGAGGAGGAGGAGAAAGGGGGTCAGGACAAGGGGAAGGCTCAAGGAAGAAAGGCAAGGCGATAATGGAGGAGGAGGAGGAGAGAGTTGATGTTTTTTCCCTCCATCATATTTTTTCTCCCTCTCCTGAACCTTATTTGCTGACCGTAATTATCGCTCATTGAGGTCAGCCGCCGCCTCCGCGCTATCGCTCATCATCAGTAAGACGTCAGCAGGCCCATCGTAAGGACCCTATGGTGAAAAATGGACTGGAAGGAGGTAGCAGGAGCAGGAAGCAGATGTCCAAATATGAAGAAAAAACAGTATAGCCTTCGAAAGAAAATGGGTGTATATTAGTTTAGTTTTTTTAATGTTTTGCTGTTTTTCGTTTTTTTTTTTCTTTTTTTTAAGGATAAGGAGAAAAAGAAAAAAAGAATAAATAGTGAAAGAAAAGTAGGAGAGAAAAAAGACAAGAGTAGGAGTAGAGGGAGAGGAGGGAAGAAAAAGGGGGAGATGTCCAAATGTGAAGAAGAAACAGTAAAGCCTTCGAAAGAAAATGGATATATATTTAGTTTAGTTTTTTTAATGTTTTGCTGTTTTTAGTTTTTTTATCTTTTTTTTAAGGATAAGGAGAAAGAGAAAAAGAGAATAAATAGTGGAAGAAAAGTAGGAGAAAAAAAGACAAGAGTAGGAGGAGAGAGAGGGGAGGGAAGAGAAAGGGAGGAGAGGTAAGGACAATGGAGGGCGCAAGGAACTTTTTAATTCACTTCCTACGAAAAATAACCCTCAGTTCTGGTCTCAATTTTCTGCTTGATCTTACTGGAATGGCGCTCAGCAGGCCTTTTCTTTCCCTTCTTTCACGGTTGCTTCCTTTACTGTAAAAAAAAATGGTGCAAGCGGATTTTTTTTTTTTTTTTTTTTTTTTTTTTTTTTTTTGCCATGTGCAGTTCATAACGTCGGTAGGTTTTCTTAATTAGTTGTGTTGCTCAGACCCATTCCGTTGGTGGCGCTAATTAGTTGTGTTGCTCAGACCCATTCCGTTGGTGGCGCTAATTAGTTGTGTTGTTCAGACCCATTTCGTTGGTGGCGCTAATTAGTTGTGTTGCTCAGACCCATTCCGTTGGTGGCGCTAATTAGTTGTGTTGCTCAGACCCATTCCGTTGGTGGCGCTAATTAGTTGTGTTGTTCAGACCCATTTCGTTGGTGGCGCAGACGAACTATTTATAATGACAGCCGTGATGTATGACCGATGATATGAGTGTCTGGCTCGTGCTGCTCCCAGGTGCTCCCTTTTACCTATTTCCTGAAGTTAGGGTTGATTGATGGACATTTGGAAAGTATCAGGACACCTCTCCTCCCGAAATTGACCTCTCTTTTTGGCCACTCCTTTGTACTCTACGCAGTAAGTAGCGGGCTTTTTTTTTCATTATTGTTTTCTCTTTTTTTCACGCTCATGAACTGTCTCCATTTCTGTAAAAAAAAAAAAAAAAAAAAAGTGGGCTGTCTACGACCACTCGAGGTAGTTTCAGCTGGTCGTGTGGTAGGACTCGAACCATGTGCAGTCTAACCACTCGACCACTCATATTTTATTGGCTAATCTTAGTTTTGAAGAGTGGGACGAAACAGCCTTTACTTTTTGCCGACCATATATAAGTCGGATTTCTAAAGCTTTTCATCACCATTAAGAAGGAGAAGCGGCATAAAAGATTTTCGTTCCTCTTCAACCTTTCGGAACCTTTATTCACTTGTTTCACTTCTAATCGCATTCCGGGTCTCTGTTTCCTTCTCGATCCTCTTAGCCGGGCCCGGATCCCCCAAACACCCAAATATAGCCTCGCGGGGAAACAGTGATCCCTCGAGGAGTTACCCGGAGCCCATCACGGCGAAAAACATTACCTGTTCAACTCTTTAATAATCCTTTTATTCCGCTAATGACCGCCTGTCCGTCCGCCCGGCCAGCCTCGCCTCAGGTGTGTGAGCGGCGCCGAGTCCTAAATCTTATTATCGTACACCTTTTGTGCCTCTTAAGATCCCTTTTACGGTGATATTTGATCCTCCGCGTGCCCGAAGGAAGGTGGTTTGTGTATGCCCACCTTGGCACGCCGCGGGGTCAGGTGAGGGGGTGAAGGGAGGTGAAGGGCAGGTCATATGCTTAATGC
The DNA here is from genome assembly GCF_024679095.1 of Eriocheir sinensis. Taxonomy (NCBI): domain Eukaryota; kingdom Metazoa; phylum Arthropoda; class Malacostraca; order Decapoda; family Varunidae; genus Eriocheir; species Eriocheir sinensis. The sequence continues at coordinate 17,432,028 of NC_066513.1, read as the reverse complement.
TTTGTATCTACTCAGGTAAGGTAAGGAAAGGAAGGGTTTGAAGCGGCTGGTATTTCATATTGATTAATAAATATTTTCCTATTTTGTGGTGTGGATTATTATTTTTTTAGAGGCAGGTAATATGCATAATGCTTTCTATCGGCTCAGGTAAGGTAAGGAAAGGGAAAGGAAGGGAAGGCTTCGAGGCGACTGGTATTTCACATTGATTAATAAATATTTCCCTATTGTGGACAGGTATGCTCAGGTGTGGATTATTTTCCTCTAGAGGCAGGTATTATATGCTTAAGATTTGTTAATAAAGGCTCCAGGTAAGCTTAGGAAAGGTAGATTATGTCAGGTATTCCTTTGATTTGCGGGGCATACTTCTCTTTGTAGGCAGGTAAGTTAATCCAAGTGTAACTTTATTCTTTGTGGAAGGGTTTGGGAAGGGTAGGAGTCCATGGAATGAGGCCGGTTTAAGGTTTGGGGTATGAGGGGAAGGTGGAATGCGAGGGCGAGGGTATGGGAATATGTATGAGAATTCCTTTATTTTTTTTGGAGGGGGGAGGAGGGGAGGTAAGGAGTTTGTATGAAGGTGCATTGTCCAGTGTTATGCAGCTGTTTTTTAATATTTTCCTTTTTTTTTACATTCCTTTCATCTTACCATACGCCTATTTCTTCCTCTCTCTCTCTCTTAATTTTCTCTTATTTTTTCCTCTTTCTTTCCTTCTTTCTTTTTCTTTTTCTTTCTTATTCTCTTTCTCGTTTTTGTCTTTCTTTTTACTATCTTTCTCCTTATTCCCTCTCTCTCTCTCTCTCTCTCTCTCTCTCTCTCTCTCTCTCTCTCTCTCTCTCTCTCTCTCTCTCTCTCTCTCTCTCTCTCTCTCTCTCTCTCTCTCTCTCTCTCTCTCTCTCTCTCTCTCTCTCTCTCTCTCTCTCTCTCTCTCTCTCTCTCTCTCTCTCTCTCTCTCTCTCTCTCTCTCTCTCTCTCTCTCAGCCATCACTCAGATATGTATTCTAATCGCCTTAAAACCGGACTCGATCCCTTTTTCAATCCTTTGTGCGCCGCAGAGGCTGATCCGCTTAAGGGCATCGCCAAACAAATATAAATCCGTATTGGTATTGGAAGGGAAACTTATTTATGCTTCCCGGCCCTAAGTATTTTTCGCCCCTCTTAACGTGTTGCACTGATTCACGTGGGAAAAGCAAACAGCCTAATTGATACGAAGGTAGGAGAGATTTTTCACCTGATCTTTTTCTCTTTCTCTGTTCAACTTATTGGAGTTATCAGGAAAGATGCTCTTAAACCCTCCACATTTTCTTACTCCCTCTAAACTTGTTGCACCGATTCACCTGAGATTAATAAAGAGGTTAATTAGAGAGAGGCTTTGACTGTCTTACTTTCTCTTTCATTCAGAGGTTAACTGGATGAAGGAAAAAAAGGGCATGATTCTCCGCTTCTTTTCTCTCTCTGCAGCTTAGGAATATCGGCAGGGAACTTACCTATGCTTAACAACCCTAATCAATTCCTCTTTCTTTTAATATCTTGCACCGATCCACCTGAGCAAAGCAAACAGGTTAATTAGGACAAAGGAAACCAGGACCTTTAAGCATATTTTTCCCTTCCTCTATTCAACTTTTGTCCACCTGTCAATCTCCTTTCCCTTGCAGTCGTCCATTACCACTTTCTTCTGTTTGCTCTAGCCTTCCTTCCTTTAAATCCTGTTCCTCCTTTTTTTCTTTATTGATGATGAATTATATTGAGAGACAGGTGGGACGTTTAATCTGGTTTTCATTCCTTTCAACATCCACCTGCTTACCTGTTCATCTTCTTTCCTTGCATTTCTTCAGCATTTGATTTATTTAAGTTATTTTTATGTTTCATTTATTCATTATTTAGTTTATTTGAGTTCTTCCTGCTTATACACATCCCATATTCACTTGTTTCGTATTACCTAAGTCGTCATTTTTTTCCCCTCATAAGAAGTCTAAAGTCGAGGAAGGGAAGAAATACAATACCAGAAAGGCCTCGGGTATATGTTATGATGCCGAGGATATGTCTATTGGCCGTATTACAGACTCTCCCCTGCCAGACCATTCTCTAAAGACGAATTTCAACAATATTAGTACACCACATCCCGTCCAGCATCCCACATTTGTTTTTATATACAACAAACATCGACTTTCATACGGAAATTTACAGGGTTCCATATTTTTTTGACTTTCCTTGATTTATTACCCATTTAATGACCAAAACAAGGAAATCCGAGCATCATTATAGAAGCAATGGGAACAGGTGATGTAGAGGCAAGGACGTAATTAGCTCAGGTAGACCGTGATTATAGGTTTCCTTTAATTATATGGAGAGGAAGGTGGAGACTGGCCAAGGTAATGTGATGTAACTCTTGTGAAAGGAGAATTTATTGTTTTTTATTTTTACGGTGAAACTTGTCTTGTGTAGGGGAATGTTGAAGGGGGTTTGTAGAGGGGAGGGTGTACAGATTATCTTTTTCTTTATCAAGGTGTTCATAGTTGTTGGGATATACCGTTTTATGTTCGGGCAGGTAGAGAAAGTCATGCAAGGAGGAAGGTGTAGCACAGGTGTTTCGTTTTTAATACTGGGATAGTGGTAGTGAAAGATGTATAGAGAGTGAAGTAGATCATGTGAAGTTTGTATTTTCATGATAGGTATAGAAGAAAAGACTTTTGTGAGGAAATCATAACAAAAAGAGTAATAATTGATCATGAAAATAACCGAGTTCACCAAATAATAACAGCAATAGAAGAGAAATGAGGAGAGAACAACTGAAAAAACACTCGCACACTCACTCCCCCCCACCCCCCACCCCTCCCCACACACACACCTACCACCCTCCACACACACAACCCCTCCCCACCCCTCACACGCCCCCTCCCCACCCCTCACACGCCCCCTCACCCCTCCTCCCACACACACATACACACACGATAACAAGTTCATTTCACGGCCTTTGTAGCTCCGTCGCGGCTTAGGTCAGCGGGGGTCAAAGAAGGTGAGGCGAGGGGCACCTTTATTGTTACGTGTCCATCAGCTCGCGGGTCAAGGGTCATTAGCGGGGCACCTGAAGGAGAGGCTGACAGGTAGGGGAGAGAGAGAGAGAGAGAGAGAGAGAGAGAGAGAGAGAGAGAGAGAGAGAGAGAGAGAATGATTATAAAAAGAGATAAATCCTAAACAGATGGAAGGTGGAAGACAGACAAGGCTGACAAGGTAAAAATGAAGACAAACAAAAAACAGAGACTAATTCAGACATATAGCAAATAGACAGACAGACAAATATAGACATAGAGCAAATAGATAGACAGACAAAAAGACAAAAAATGACAGGCAGACAAAATGTAAACAATACATGTATGATTGTTTATATTTTTCTTTGCTATAAAAAATAAGCATTACTTTCTTCTTCCCTTTCCTCGACCAGGTCTTGCTTGTCTAGAGGATTATGAGGGCAGCAGGGATTACAGGCCCGTGTTTGTGTCACCCCTTTGTGTTTTGGAGAGAGAGAGAACTTTGGACAAAAAAATTATCAGATAAACCAGTTATTGGCCCACTCACCCAGTTAAACATACACACACACACACACACACACACACACACACACACACACACATATATAATAACACACAGATACATTTTGACATGCTGATAAGTCATCTTGTAGTAAAAACCACACACACATAACCTCAGTTCCAACAGACTCCTTTGTGTGTGGCAAATTACCATAAGCTGACGGTAACCTGCTGGTATTAAGGGTTTTGGGGAGTGCAAGGTTACCGAGCCATCTTGAAGGCGCTCCGAGCCGCCTGGCGTGATAGGAAGGTGTTGTTCCGGCGTGGCGGGGGCGAGCCTCCCCGCCCCACCTGTGGCTCCTCCCCTTCACCCACACGCCGCCGAGCCTGGCCGGCTTTCCTTCCTCCTGCAATTAGAGCAAAACTTTCTTCCTTGTCTTCCCGTGGCGAAGGGAACGCGCTGCGCCCCCAGACGGCAGCAGCGTTGCGGAGCACGTGTTTGGCGCCATCTTAAGGTAATCAGAGTGCATGTCCACCTTCACTCAGCCCCACAGACCATCGCTCAGCCCTTCCCTTCCTAAGGCCTCTCAGAGTCCTCGAAGCTTGGGGAACACCGACGAAGCCCTGTGAAGGCCCCCGGAGTAGCCAGCGCCCCGTATGACACCTGTTTCTTACCTTCCAGCTTCATTAGCGAGAGGGGCCCCACCGCACACCAGCCCGGCGAGGATTTCCGTCCCTGCGGAGGGAGAAGCAGAGGCGAGGACTAGCGGAGGGCGGGAGGCGGCGAGGCCTCTCTCCGCCGCGGCCGCGGTGTACATTCGCCACATGTCAAGGAGCTAATCATGATCTCGCATGGGCGGCATATCCAGCCTTGCGTACTGCGCTGGAAGGGCGGAGGTGCGTTGCGTCCAGCCCAGGGTCCTGTGCCCCAGGCTGCGCCTCGTGCCCGCTCGAAGAACACCTGACAGAGCCCCAAGGAACACCCTCCTGGCTCCTGCTGCTGCTGGAGTGACAATATGGCGGATGGCTCATTGGCTCCATTTTGGAAATTTATTACTTTCACTTCCTAATGATGGATGACGATTCCCGTGCGTGTCTTACCGTCGCGGCGGCGGCGGCGGCTGAAGCAGAACGCCGCCGAGGCCTACCACGGCTGGCAGCAGTGTGGAGGAAGAGGAGGTGGAGGAAATAAATATTAAAAGGAGGAGGAAAAGGAGGAAGAGGAGGAGGAGAATGTGGATGCCAAGCGAGGATGACGAAGATTAATTGCTGCTTCAATATTCATGACGTGGGTGAAACAAAGGCCGCGCAGACAGCGGTGCATGCATGGCGGCTTGTTCGGCAGGGCCGCGTCGGGCCCGGAGTCCCGCTGCGGCGGGCAGATGGTCCGCCGGTGCTGGCAGGCCCCGGGCAGGCCTCGAAAAACTTGTTTACGTATTGTTCGCTGCTTTTGCCGTCGCTCTCCTGACCTTCATCCGCGTGATTTGTGACCCGCTTGTTCGCCTCCTGCATCATGTGACTCGGCGGACCCGTGTGCTTTTAATTGTGTTTGTCCATGATTAATCCTTCTTGCTCGGCGATGACGGCGTGGCTGGTACCCTGTCTTTGTAGACGGTGTGTGTGTGTGTGTGTGTGTGTGTGTGTGTGTGTGTAATAATAATGATAATAATAATCGGTTCATTTAGGAATTACAGCTGTTAGGCTGAAAATATATATATAATGATTACAGTAACTATAAAAAAGGTACAGTATGAAAGTTTTTTTTTCTTTGTGTGAGAGTCTGTCTGTGTGTGTGTGTGTGTGTGTGTGTGTGTGTGTGTGTGTGTGTGTGTGTGTGTGTGTGTGTGTGTGTGTGTGTGTGTGTGTGTGTGTGTGTGTGTGTGTGTGTGTGTGTGTGTGCGTGCACGCGTGCGGGCGTGCAGGTGAGCGTGCGAGCGGGCCTACGTAAACGTGCAGGCATGGCTGATTTCATGGCCTGTAGCGGGACTCGTGGGTGGCAGTGGCAGTGGTACACACACACACACACATACACACACACACACACACACACACACACATCGCTCGCCACGTGCTATCATCGCTTAATTAAATCCAACCTGCATTTTAATGAACACCGGCGCCTCACCGTCTCCTGTATTAAGGTAGAACACATTAAGGTTAGCCACGCAGAATGACTTTATCTCTCTCTCTCTCTCTCTCTCTCTCTCTCTCTCTCTCTCTCTCTCTCTCTCTCTCTCTCTCTCTCTCTCTCTCTCTCTCTCTCTCTCTCTCTCTCTCTCTCTCTCTCTCTCTCTCTCTCTCTCTCTCATCATTCTAATTGCACAGGCTCTTAACTTTAATTGCACGCTGATGGCCTGTGTTGCATGTGTGGTTTTCCCTCGTTCCCGTCATTCCCCTTCATTCCCCTCCTTATTAATGGCTGCTCATAGTCGTGTACATCGCTTCTCTTCGTCCTGGTCCTCTGTTCCCTCTACGGACATCATCAGCCTGCAAAGGAAAGGAATAGGCGTGAAGTGCTGGTCTTTTGTTCTTTGGATATCAACTAATGGATGTCGCCTTGAGTGTGTGTGTAGGGGGAGTGGGGGTACGTGTGTGTGTGCGTGTGTGTTCGTTTGTATTTGTGACAAGGCCTAAGGACACGGGGGTAAGCACAGTGGCCACGCGCTACCTACCTGTGTATAGGCCTCACACACCTGCCTCCTTGTCCTCCTCCTCCTCCTCCTCTCCGTATCCTAACCTTTGTCTTTCCTTATTAATTTCGGTTTTTCCCTGAAGGACCTCCACGCGGGATCCTTTTGTCTTTGAGGGAACCGATCTGGGTGTTAAATCCCGCACCTCTTGTGGGATTAATAAGGAAAATATATAGGGAGAGGAGAGAATAGATACAAGACAAATGTTTATGGGTTGTAGTTCTCATGGGGGTATTCTTAAATCCTTCGGCGCCCAACCACATATTTTCGACAAGGCTTTCGTAGGCGTTTTTGGCATTTCCAGGGGTAGTTTTATAACCCTGGTGGTAGTTTGACCCATCCTCTGTACCATGAACTTTAAAAAAACGCTCATGAGAACCACTTTTAGCTCCATTTTGGCCTTTGGAAATGCAAGTAGTTGATGGGAGTGGAGGAAGCGTCTGAAACTATCGACCTCAGTCCTCGATTTAGGTACACAAAGGAAATGTTTAGAGAAAGAAAATGGGAGTAATACCGATGCTTAATGACTTCCCGAGATTAGGAGTTCGTGGGCAGGGTGGGCAGCGGTCACCTGTCCTCACCTGGCGCTCACCTCACGTCCTCATTACCTCCAGGTGAACCGTGCATCTCACCTGTCCTTCCTGCGCCCCCTTCACCTGACCACCACCCCCACCTACCTCCCCCCACCCCCCGACCCCTCATCTATTCCTTCATGATCACTGAGTTTTATTTTCTTTTATTATCAGCTGTCATTAAGGTGTTCAGTCATGTATTTATCTTTTGTTTTATTTTGAGGTCACTTTCCTGTTTTCAGTCTGTTCTTAATTTGTTCTTCATAGTTTTTGTGTGTCTTTAATCTTCTTTCAGTTGTTTACTCGTTATTAGTTTCTTTCCTTGGCTGGATTTTCGTTTTTCTTTGATACATCTTTTTTTTACATGAAGAGTTCCATCTACTTCATTCCTTGTCTTTCCCCTTCCAAAGCTGATGGGTTTCCTATCTGCCACCTCTTGTTTCTGATTTCCTTTCTTCAGTATCCTTCTCTTACTTATCTTTATGTATTTACCTCTCCCTCCATAACTGTCTTCATCCTCTTCGTCACCACCTTCGTCAGAGCCTCCGCTGCATCAGGTATATCCCAAACCCAGTTACAGGATAGTTGTTGTCTTCATTTTGCATCATTTTAAGTGCCTGTCCGATGGCAATGTGTTATTCTTTTTTCCAAGCTTCTGATGAGTTTTTGTTAATGCTCTGAAGAGAGGATTAGCTTCTTCTATGCAACTTGAATTACGACTGTTAACATTTGGACAACGTTAAACCTTCGTAACAAATTAACAAACCATAATTCTGATTTCCCGGATGGCAGAACAGGACGCCCCCCTCCCCCTTACCCCCCTCCCCCTTACCCCCTTCACCCTTCCTTCCTGGCGCCTCAAGGTCTTCTCCTCCATTTTCTTTTCGGCCGGTGGGCTCCAATGTGGGTCAGACCTTGGACATCTGCAGGAGCCATTACCCAGAGCCCTCAGGCGTAAACCCCACCGGCCCCCCACCGCCCCACCTGCCCTTGCTCGCCGCCCCACCTGCTCTCATCAACCCCCCCTTTCCTCCTCCTCCTCCTCCTCCTCCTAAAGCGTCCACACCCTCACCGCCCACCGAGCTTCATCTGCACGACTAAATGGATGATCTTTTCGTGCTCCACAATCACAATCACAATCTAAGTCGTCCTTCTCCTCTTCCCCTTCCTCCCTCATTCCTCTAAAACCATTCCATCTACACTGCCTCATTTTTCCCCTTCTTTCTTTCCCTCTTCCTCTTCTTCCTCCTCCTCCATCTCCTCTTCCTCCTCCTACTCCCTTTTCCCGTTCCCTATTCCCCCAACAGCCTTTCTCCATCTATACTCCCTCATTTTTTCACCTTTTCTTTTTCCATCTTCTCTTTTGCCCGCCATTACTCCCTCCTCTCCTGCCTCCCTAATCTTCCCTCCTCCTCCTCCTCTCCCCCCTCCTCCTCCAAGCTGCTTCCTGGCGTCGCTTCGGCCCAAGATTTAAGCATCATCATCACCCTAACACGAGCAGACGAAGGGCGGCGGCTGGCCAGGCTCCCCCCCTCACCCCCGCACCCCCCACCCACGCCGGCGAAAGGGTGTTGAGAGAGAGGGAGGGAGAAAAGGAGGGAGGGAAAGATTCATTTTAGAAGACAAAGGAGAGGGAAAATCCATAGGAGGAGGTAGACATGGATACGTGGAGACGTGGAAGAAGGATTTGGAGGAAAGATATGGAAGGAAAGGAGGGTAGATTAATTGGAGGAGACTAGAGGGAGGAAATGTCGAGGTTTGGAGTTCTTTTAGTGTAGGAAAGATGACGTGGGAGGAGGAGGAGGAAGAGGAGGAGGAAAGAATCATGGGAGCAAAGGAAGAAAGTGAAGGAGGAAAGATTTACTGAAGGAGATTGATAGGAGGAAAAATACACGATTGAAGATGAAACGAGATGTACAAAAAGTGGGAGAAGAAAAAAACGACGAAGAGGAAGAAGAAAAAAAGGAAAAAAGAAAAGATGCGATAGGAAAAATAAGAAGGGAGCAGTAAATAGTGATAAGAAGAGGAAGGAAAATTTACTCTAGCAACTTGTAGAGGAAAGGAAAGTTTTGGAGGAGGAATCTAAAAAGGACGAGGTTCTTGGAGAGAGACTTAGAGGGAAGAGAGATGCATGGAAAAGGTTATGGAAGGAGGGAGGGTGCATGAGAGGAGACTGTGGAGGAAAGATTAAGCTAGGAAAAATTATGGAAAGAGGAAAGATTCATGGCAAGGAAGGATTACCAGGGGAAGGAGTGGTGAAAGATTGATGTAGGAATAATTGTAGTATCAGGGAAGAATCATGGGAGTAAACTTAGATGACATTAAAGATTTGTTTTAAGAGCACTGGAAAAAAGGGGAAAGATTCATATTGAGAGGCTGCGGGGAACCTTATCAGACGCAAACATTTTTTTCTCTCTTAAATACTAGTCCCCTTGCAACCTGTCCGTCCTCTTTGCTGCTTTATGCATTGTTGGTGAATTTACATCCATATCCATAATTTTACGTAACTGATCAGCGGAGGAAAGAAAGTTCTGGGTATTTATGTGCTGGCTTTGTTCTGCGTTCGTTGTTGCCGTCTAGTCTAGTGAAAAAGTCTTACTAATGCGAGATATGAAATTCAGAAAGCATTTTATTTCCTCTTCCGCCATTCATAATCCCATTTTCTATGATCCTCCACTTCTCCATCCCATTCTTTACTCCTCCAATCCTCCTTTTTACTTTTACAATGAAGTTCTCCCCTCTCGAAGCTCCTCCCCATCTCCCCTCCCCACCACACTGACACTACACACTACACCCCCGTCACCTCCCCTCCCCTCATTTTTTCCCCTTCCTCCTCCTCGCCCCCTTCCCCGCCACCCTCCCTCCCGCCAGCCACGTCGGGTTAAGAGGTGACAGCTGGCCACCGTACCGCCGCTGGCCCGCCCCGCCTGGCTGTTGGCTCCTCAGGTGGTGTCCAGCTGGTGTTCGGTGGCTGCCCAGTTGGCGCGTTTGGGTGTACAAGAGTCAGCCTCAGGTTCCGAGTTTGTGAGTTTCTTGTGTGTGATTTCCTGGTGTTAATCGAAGGAAGAATGTGTTGTTTTGAGGGGCTGATTGCGTTTTGTTTGTCTGGGTGGTTGGTTTTGGTGGTTGGTGTTGACGTTAGTGGTGTTGTTGGGAATGTGGTGGTGATGAATGTATGTTGGTGGTGTTTGTGGTAGCAGTTTCTAGACATTCTACCTCCGTTTTTTTTTGTCTTGTTGAGTTTATTGTTTTATTTATTTTATCTATTATTTTGTTGTCCAGGTTTTGTAGTGGTTTAGGATTCTGTTTGACTCCAATGAACCACTTTAGTCTCAATTTTCATCTTGTCTTTATTCGTTATCTTGCAGCACCTTCTGGACTGCCGAGTTGGCTCGCTGCCATTAATTAATAAAAAAAACTTTGTCGTGTCATGGATAACAAAAAAAATGCAAACAAAAGGATAAAAGTTAATACAGCCAGATGATGTTGAGACACAAAAAAAAAATAAAGCGAGAAAGAAAAACATACAATAAAGGAGGGAAGAGAGATTAAAAAATGAAAGTATACAAAAAAGAAAGAAAATGAAAGGAAAGTTACAAAGGGAAGACAAGAAACAAAGAGAAAGAAAACTATATGTAGAAAAGGAAATAAGAATGAAACAAAAAAATACAGACACGGTAACCAAGTAGATTTATCATATTCTCCAATCCCAGGTGGTCTGACTATTGAAAGATTTAGCATTGTATAATTATTTTTTCCCGGACGCTGCGATGGATAGACCAGCTTCACATATATCCCTCTCGGTCGTTAATTTCTGTGATATACGTAATGGCCAAACCTCAACGCTGCTTCTAATTAAAACTGTGACCTCAGGAACTGCCTTGTTGTTTACTGCTCCTTTGAACTTCGGTAAACAAGATTAATTTTACACTTAAATATAGAAGGAATAAAATTGGTTATGTAAATGCCTCCGTAATAGATAGTAAGTAGACAGGTAGATACATAAAGTCAAATAGATATGCACAACAAAGATAGATAGGTAAATAGACAGATAGATAGATAAACAAATAAACATAGATAGACAGATGTTGATAAGTTGAAATCCAGACAGACACAGACAGAAAAACAGACGTATTGAGAGAGAGAGAGAGAGAGAGAGAGAGAGAGAGAGAGAGAGAGAGAGAGAGAGAGAGAGAGAGAGAGAGAGAGAGAGAGAGAGAGAGAGAGAGAGAGAGTGTACGAGTCCACCTGGAAGTCAAATCCGCACGTGGCAGACGGCAGACGAGGCGCGTGGGGGGAGGGGAGGGGGTAGCGGTCCTCCTCCTCCTCCTCCTCCTCCTCCTCCTCTTCACCTTCACCACATTTTCGCAACAAACACGACACACACCTGAACATAAACACCTTTGCCTAATTGATTACCCTAACACTGGAGGACAGGTAAACAGCAACACCTTGAGAGACAAATGGATTGAAGGTGAACCGTGTTTGGCGTCTTGGGGTCACCTGGCAGCCTCCCCATTACACAGGTGTTGATTGGGTAGCCTCACCTGCCCTGCCCACGATGCCTCCTTCCTCTTCGTCCTCATCTTTCTCCCCCGCTTCCTCCTCCTCCTCCTCTTCTTCCTTCTCTTCCTCCTATCACCACATCCTCTTCTTCCTTTCTTAATTATCTTTCTTCCTTCCCCGTTTTCTCTCTTCGGTTTCCTTTCTTTCATTATGTTGATTGGCCTGTCGTTGTCTTTGTCTTTTAATGTGTGTGTGCGTAAGTGCGTATGTTATAGCTTGAATATTTATCCATGAAGACTATTTTACTCATCTATCTTTTTTTGTCTTTTCAGGTAAGTTCCATGGCATTGTGTTTGAGCCTGCAGCGAGGTATGTTTATTTTACTTATTTTTGTACATATTCATTTATTTTGCGAATTGGTGAAGGGAAAAGGAGTAACACAGAATTTCCACGAAGCTGATCCTTGTGTTTTTAAGGGAATTGTTATCTCGTGTTATCGTTATTTATATCAACTGGAAGAACTTCGTGCCTATTTGCGTACGCTTCATCCCTTGTCCCATTATCTTTCTCTCTCGTTACCATCATGACCGTCGAGCGGCAAGCAGCACGCGCCCAACTTCCTGCCCATTCCTCCCCCTACACACACACACACACACACACACACACACACCGTTAAAAACTCTGACCCAGTGAGAAGCAGGTTAGCAGGCATCCAGGATAACTAGTCTTTACACCCCCCCTTCCCCCACCCACCACCACCACCTCCACCACCACCTCCACCTCCACCAGCAGCAAACACAAACCCTCCTGGGGGACATCTGCCACCTCCACCACCACCACCACCGCCAGGGACAGGTTCAGGGGCTGGCTGCTAGACCGTTCCTCTGCATCTGTTCCCCTTCGGCATATCCTCTTCCGCCCTGGGTATATCACAGTTCCTCCTCTGGGCATATGTTCCTCCCCCTTCCTCCTCCTTCCTCCTCCTCCGCAAGTGCCCGTCTGTTTCTTCCTCCTCCTCCTCCTCCTCCTCCTCCCACATGCCCAGCCGAGGAGGATTAAGAGGGAAAGTTTATAAAAGTTTTGTGTATACGCGTGTCTGGTTTTGGAGGCGCTTCAGTAGTCGTTGGTTTTCCCGAGTCTGCCCCAAGATGGAAGAAAACGGAGGCAGGAAGGAGGAAGACAGGTTACGTTGAGAGGAGGAGGAGGAGGAGGAGGAGAACGTGCTTATAGTAGTAGTCGTAGTAGTAGCGTCGCCAGTCACTCCTCCTCCTCCTCCTCCTCCTCCTCCTTTCCCTCCTCCTCCTCCTCCTCTTAACTAACATCTGCGCACGCGGCCACACAACCTCGGCTTCCAGTTCGTTTCTTTAACCGCGTATCATTTTTTTCCTTCGCCCCGAGCACCGGCCGCCTTGCTAACCCAACAGTCTACACGATGAGCGAAGGAAAAAAAGTGCAAAAAACATCTCCTGTAGTCCCCCCTCGAGGCTGGTGGAATATTAATGGGGAAAAATAGGGTAAAATTGAGCATTGGGCGCGGCGGCGGGGCTGTGAGTAGCTCGCTGCACCTGGTCGGGAAGGGCACTGGTATTATGGGGAGGTAACTGGGGCGTCGTTTTTTCCGCGGGTTCCCTCCTTCCCTCGACCATGCGACACATAATTCAGACATTCACGGGCCACCCCTCGTCCCAGCGACTACCTGGTGCCGGCTTTCATTTCCCTTTTTTTCCGCCAAGGGTGTGGTTATGAGGGGTGAGGTGCGGGCAGAGGCAGCGTCGGGTACATCGGCTCTCTGTAGTTACTTTTTGGTGTATACATGACGCGAGGGTACTCAAACACACACACACACACACACACACACACACACACACACACACACACACACACACACACACACACACACACACAACAAGGCTACGTCATGTGCATACCGTTAACCATATTATATCCCTTTACGGGCCTTATAACTGTCTCGGTTTTCCTTATACGTCAAATCCCACTCGTATCGGATCATTTTTTACTCATACCTGCGTCGCCCTTAACCGGAGCGCTGCCCCTTTCACCATCAAAATGGGATCAACTACTCGGAAAGCTCGGAAATTTGAAACTAATTTCCCCCATTCTCTTTTTTCGGACTTTCCCATCGCCCAGGTGTTGTATAGAGCCCACCTCACCTGGCTGACGGACGCGGAGGCACAGGGAACGCAGGGAGGGGCCGAGGCAGGGCAGCGGGAAGGAGAATAGGAAGGGCAGCCAGCAGGGAGGGAGCGAGATGGGCAGCAGAGGCAGGTACAGGGAGGCAGGTAGGGTGTTAGGGTGCACCATTAGGCCTCCTCCCCGCAGGTTTCAGTGAGTGTAGCGAGAGGCCTCACCACGGGCGGCTGTCAGCACCTCGTCAGCACCACCTCCCGCGGCCCCGGAGTGTTGGGTGTTAGGTTAGGCGAGGCGAAGTTAGGCTAAGGTGGCTAGGAGGGGAGAAAGACATTGGGAGGGATGAGGGGAGTTAAGACGAACAAGAAAACTTTTACCCAGTGCCGTGTTATATGAGGTTAAGTTGGTTTAGGGGGACTAGGGAGGGAAGGGATGAAGAGGGAGGGAATGAGAAGTGAAGTACATTAAGGAAGGAAGCGTCTGTTATGCCTAAGCTTATTTAATCTCTAACCTTTACATCATAAGATCGACCTCATGATTGTATTTCTTTGAACGTGCTTCCTTAGGTTCCTTAGGGCTTTAGTGATCATTGTTGCTGATTTCCGATCCACCAGCCCATCTGTTCCGGGGTTCGTATCCTGGCAAGAGCAGCTGACACACGCCCAGCCAATGTGAGGGTTCGACCACACCTTCCGGGGATGGACGGTGAAGAGCACCTGGGGGTAACATTTAAGGAGGTGACTGGGTAATCAGGAATAGGAATGGGAATAGTAAACTTGACTGAACTCGATTCCTAAAGGCCACTATTCAATACCCCAAATTCACTTTCATTTTATCACTTGGGGCAACGAAGTGTTTTTGTCAGGACTCTAAAGTAACTGTGTAAGATTGAAACTACGGCGGCTGGCGGCTACGATGCTACCTGTCACGATTACAGCTGCCACGCTCACAATGGCCGGCGACAGATGACACTCAGCACACCAAACCGTTTCTTTGTTTCGGGGTATCAAGGCAAACAAAAGATACACCGCGGAACCTGAGCGTGGCGACAATAGCTCTTTCTACCTGTTATATGCTCAATATTCACCTTCATGGACAACGTATAATCGTATAATCACCATTCACAGCATTTAGTTTCTTCGTGCACTGGACAAGTTGTGTTTTTTCATGAAGACCCTAATAGTGAATGCAAGACGCGCCGGCAATTCACGAATCTCAGGCCTCGAACCTTGAGTCTTCGCCTTTAATCAAACCCTTCCTTAAACACCCTGAAGAAACACCGCGCCGCCTTCCTTTGCCACTGATGGTCGACGGTGAGGAAGGAAGCTGCGGCGGTGGTATACTCACAGGCCTTAAACCTTCATCTGAGCCTTGAATCAAATCCTTCCTCACATTACCCTCACGGTACTCTCAAGACGCACCGCACCGCCTTCCTTTTCCACTGATGGGCGTCGGGGAGGAAGAAGGAGGCAGCGGCGGCGGTACATTCACAGGCCTTGAACCATCCATCTGAGCCTTGAATCAAACCCTTCCTTACATTGCCCTCAAGACGCACCGCACCGCCTTCCTCTTGGACTGATGGGGGAAGGGAAAGAAGGAGGCTGCGGCGGCGGAATATTCATGGGTTAGGCACACGCGCTGATCTCATGCGTGCAAACAAATAGCGAAAGGCCTGGCCATTGACGGGGCTTCTCCTTTTGATGGCGGGTGAAAGGCGGCGAGGCGGTCCACCTGATGGTATCTCCCTCGGTGGCAAATCCCGGATCGTTACTTGTGTGTCCCGCTGCTATTCAGGTCTCCCGTGTGCTTTATGGAGGTCCTCACCCCTCCCTTTTCTCCCTCCTCCTCTCCTATCTCCCTCCCATCCATCCTCACCCCCTGCATCACCCTGCCGTCACCCTCCG
>NC_066513.1:17286683-17411683 GCF_024679095.1 Eriocheir sinensis | reverse complement strand
TGGAAGGAGAAGCGAAGACAAGGAAGAGCAGCTGAGTGGAAGGGAAAAGTTGAAAGATTTAAAGCATAGAAGAAGAGAAAAGAAGAGAAAAGAAGTAGCTAGTTGTGAAGCAGAAGAAGAAAGGAAAGGAAATGGGAAGAAATAGAAGGATGTGAAGTGGGTGGATGAAGGTGGAAGGAGAAGCGAAGACAAGGAAGAGGAGCTGAGTGGAAGGGAAAAGTTGAAAGATTTAAAGCATAGCAGAAGAGAAAAGAAGAGAAAGGAAGTATCTATTTGTGAAGCAGAAAATAGGAAAGAATGGGAAGAAAGAGAAGGATGTGAAGTGGAAAGTGAATTTAAAAATGACTAAACATAAGAAAAATTAAAACTGAAAAGAAATGAAGAAATAAAAACAACATACAGTAAAAAATGACAGCAGAAATAGGTGAAAAAAAGTGTACATAACAGAAATATAGAAGGAAAAAAACACTATAAAGAAAAATAAACTAATACAAGAAAACAAAACAATCATTACCACTTACAAAACAAACACTCATTCATCACCTCATCAGTAGCGTGGGAAAAACGAATCCTAACCAGGTGAGCAAAAGGAGCTGAAATTAATCTCACGACTCACGCGAACTCACCTTTAAATAAACCAAACCCGGGCAGGTGTGCGGAGAAAGGTGGGTCAGGGAGGGAGGGAGAGAGGGAGAGGGCGAGACAGGTAAGGAGGGAGGCTGTGCAAGGGAGGGTGACATTGGGACCAGGTAAGACTGCAGGTGTGCGCGTCTCAATAGAATGCAGGTGAGAGGAGGTAGGGAGAGAGGGAGGGAAGGAAGGGAGAGAAGAAGGGAAGAGAGGGAGGAAGGGAGACAGCAAAGGGTGAGGTTGTGAAATGTACCAGATTATCTTTGTGTGTGTGTGTGTGTGTGTGTGTGTGTGTGTGTGTGTGTGTGTGTGTATTTGGCATCACTGGTTCATGTTGACACTTTTATGCTTCTTTTTTTTTGGCAGTTGAAAAGATCATCACTGCCATAATTCCTCCTCCTCCTCCTCCTCCTCCTCCTCCTCCACGTCTTCTTCCTTCCTCCATCCTCCTTCCCTACATCTGTGCTTTCCTTCCCTCCTAATCCTCCCCTCACTTCTCCTCTCGTCCCCTCCCCGCCCTCTAATGTTTCCGACGCTATCTCCCCACCCACGCCGGGGAGCAGAGGGCGCCCTAATGCACGGGTGGGGAGATAAGGCACGCGGGCGGGGGTGGGCGAGCGTGGGCGGGCGGAGAGTGGGTGGGGAGAGCATAGAGGAGGAAAAGGAAAGGAAGCAAGCGTTCTAACTCGCTCTCTTATGGGGGTGTAACAGAGAGAGAGAGAGAGAGAGAGAGAGAGAGAGAGAGAGAGAGAGAGAGAGAGAGAGAGAGAGAGAGAGAGAGAGAGAGAGAGAGAGAGAAACTTAGTTTTACGTCAGGTGATGCAATCGTTTGACATTGAGGTTTAAATATTATGGTGTGTGGATATCAGTTGCCTGAAGAGGATCAAATGACGGGAGAAGAAAAGAAGGAAGATGAAAAATATGAGGATAAGGAAGAAGGAATAAGAGAAGGGACAAAAATAACAAAGAGGAAATCAAGAAACAGATCAGGAGGAAAAATAAAAAAATATGAAAATTTAAATGAAGAAAATTATGAAGACAAGAACGAAGAAAACACATGAAAAATAGTTGAAAAGAAAAAAATCGAAAGAAATATAAATATGGAAGAGACAAAGGAGGAGAAGGAGTAAGAACACGACTGAGGAAGAGACGAAGAAGAAGATGAGAATTAAAAAAAAGCTTACAGGGGGATAATTATAGAAGAGCAGAAGGAAGAAGAGAAAGAACAAGACTAAGGAGAAGGAGGAGAAGGAGGGGTAGGAGGAGTAGGAAAAGGAGAGGAAAGGTGAGAAGAAATAAAAAAAAAACTTACAGGAGGATAATCATAGAAGAGCAGAAGGAAGAGAAGAGAGAACAAGACTAAGGAGGAGGAGGAGGAGAAAGAGGGACAAGAGGAGGAGGAGGAGAAGGAGAGGAAAGGTGAGAACAATGAGCAGGTCGCAGCGGGTCTGAGGTTACCCCGTGGAATGACTCTTGGCGGAAGTGATGGGCGGCGGGTGTTGGGTGTCACTCATTGGCCCCCCAGCCACGTGCGAGGGTCAGGGGGGGCAGGGGGGGCGAGGGGAAGGAAGGAAGGAAGGAAGGAAGGTAGAGGAGGAGGAGGAGGAGGCTGCGGTGAGTGAAGAAAAGGAAGGAGGGGTGATGGGTTTGGTCCTTCCTGTTATACCCATATCATTTGACCCTCTGTGTGTGTGTGTGTGTGTGTGTGTGTGTGTGTGTGTGTGTGTGTGTGTGTGTGCGTGGAGGGGAGAGGCTTTCGTATCAACCTGCACTTCTTCCCCTTCCTCCTCCTCCTCCTCCTCCTCCTCCTCCTCTTTCTCCTCCAGGTACAGCAAGGGTTAATTAGTATCCCCAGGGGTGATTGTAGCACCATCAGGGGGTAGAAGAGGGTGTGTGTGTGTGTGGGCGTGTGTGGGAAAGGAAAGGTGGTGATGGGAAGGGAGGGAGATGTAAGGGCAGGAAGGAAGGAAGAAAGGAAGGAAGGAAGGAAATTTGGAAGGTATAGTAGATAAATAAAGACAAAAAAAGAGATGTATAGACAGAAAAAAAGGAAGGAACGATTGAAGAAAGGAAAAAAAAGGTAAGGAAAGCAGGGAGCGAAGTAGGAAAAGAAGGAACAAAGGAAGGAAGGAAGGAAAGAACGAAGAAAATAACGAAGAAGGAAAGAGAGAAAAAAGAAACGAAGGAAGACTTGGAAGAATTTAAAAGACAAGAGAGAGGGCCAAAGGGGAGGGAGTGAAGGAAGCGACGCAAAGCCAAGGAGAGGGACGCGAGGTGAAGGCAGGCAAAGCGAGGCGAGCGACGCGAGGGGAGAGGAAGGAGACGGGGACGAGGAGGCGGAGGCAGGCAGAAGCAGAGGCAGTGGCGGCGGAAGTCTGGGTTTCCTGTACAGTAGAGAGGAGAAGACACGCGCTCGGGTGAGGGGAGAGGAACACGTGTGCGGCGGAGGAATCCTGAGGAGGAGGAGGAGGAGGGAAGGATGTGGCGGCGAGGGAGAGAGGAGGAGGACTCGGGAAAATAAATGAAAGGCAGACGGTTGGGTGTGTGTGTAGGTTCGAGCGACGGAAATAGAAGGAATGTGAGGTAATGCCTGCGATGTATTGAGAGAGAGAGAGAGAGAGAGAGAGAGAGAGAGAGAGAGGGAGAGGGGGAGAGGGAGATGCAAAGGAAGGATGGTAGGTGTAATAGAAGTAGATTATTAAAGAGAAAGAAAAAAAGAGATAAAAAGAAAGACAGGAAAGAAAGTAAGAAGGAGAGAGAGAGAGAGAGAGAGAGAGAGAGAGAGAGAGAGAGAGAGAGAGAGAGAGAGAGAGAGCAAATAAACGAAAAAAATTGAAAGCAAGGAAAAAAAGCATAACCCCAAAATCATGTAGAGTATAAATCTTTCATGATACTTTTAATTAGGGAGTTAAAAATAGGTTAATAGGATCGAATATCACATCAAGGATCAGAAGAGACGAAAACAACAGAAAACAACAAAAATAAACAAAAAGCGAACTAAAAACTCATCCTAAAGCCTACTGAGAGAGAGAGAGAGAGAGAGAGAGAGAGAGAGAGAGAGAGAGAGAGAGAGGGTAAGGGAAGGGGAGAGAAAAATGATAACAAACAAATACAGACGAGGTACTCAAAACAAACCCTTACCCTCCCTTCCTCTCCCTTTCTCCTCCCTTTCCCCTCTTTCTCTCCCTTTTTCCCCTTCTTCTACTTCTACCCCTTTACCCTTCCTTCTCTACCTCTTCTATCCCTTACTCCTTATCATACCTCCTTTCCTCTCTCATATCCCCTCTCTTCCCTCCTTCCCTCCACTTCTTCACCTTTCCCCTCCTTCCTTATCTTCCCTTCCTTCCCTCCTCCTCTTACCTCTCTTCCCTGTCTCCCATCCCTCCCTTCCTTTCGCTCCTCCCCTCAATCCTTCTCCTCTTACCCCTTCCTTCTGATCTACCCCTTTCCTCCCCTTCCCTTACCTGCTCTCCACTTCCTTCTCTTTCCCCTCTTCCTTTCCTTTCTTCCTTTCCATTTTCTTCCTTCCCATCTCTCCCTTCTTTTCGCTTCTTCCCCTCTTCCCCCCACTCATGTTCTACCCTTTCCTCTCCTCCACCTGCTCTCTCTTTCCTCCCTCTTTCTCCCCTCTTCCTCGCCTTTCTTCCATCTTCTTCTTCCCCTCATCGCTTCCATTCCACCTCTCCTTCCTTTTCGCTCCTTCCCTCCCTTCTGAACCACCCCTTTTCTTTCCTTCCCTACCTGCTCTCTGTTTCCTCCCTCTCCTTCCCTTCACTTCCTTCCACCCTCTTCCTCCCCTCCTTCCCTCGTTCATCACAAAAACTCCCCTCAAGTGAAAACACACGCGCACAACTTTTCCCCTTTTTTTTTGATGGCCTGAAATCTAAGGTACGAGAGGAAACACACGCCTTGAGTTAAAGGGAGGAAGGGAAGGAAGCAGACAGGTTTTAAAGGACAGGAAGCTGGAGGCAGAGGTGGAGGAAGAGGGTAGAGAAGGAGAGAGGAGAGCAGGAGGCACCGGAAGGAAGGAAGGGAGAGAGGAAGGAGGGAAGATGGGATATGATGAGAAGGGAGAGAGAAAGCTGAGGGGACGAGGTTGTTTGAGGCTTTAAATGCATCGTTTCCTCCAGACTTAGCCTCCTTTCCTTGCCTCATCTGTCTCTCCCTCTCGCTCTCTCTCTCTCCCTTACACCCTCCACTTGACCTGAGGGAGGGCACGCGCTTCTTCCCTCCCTCTCTACCTCTCTCCCTTCCTTTCTCCTTGTCTGTGTAACTCTGCGTGACCCCAAATAGCCTCCCTCAGCTGACCTTCCCTTCCCGAGCAGCTGCCAGTGAGGTCAGGCCAGGAATAGTACCGAGGGGGAGACGGTACGTGCCTGTGTTTACGTCGCCCGGCCTCTGTTTGGGTCCCGCTCTCGAGATGGTGTATTTTTGAGCACGGGTCTCTTGTTTATACTCGGCGCTTTGCTTGGCCAAGGGAGAATGTCCGTGCTTTGTCCCTCCCTCTTCTTCTTGGTTTCTTTTGGGCGTGTATGGAATTATTTATGCTTCTTGTAGTGCTGGGCGAGGAATCAAGCTTTGTGGGCTTCTGAAGGGAGTTTGTGTGGTGGCATAGAGATGGTGGTGGGTGTTCTTTCTTTCGCTGGGCTTTGGTGTTTTGTCAGGGTTGGGTTCTGACTTTGGTGGTGTTGAGGGTGCCTTTGTGTGGTGTTTTGGTGTATCGTTTGTGTGTTGGTGGGTGGTGGTGAGTGGTGGTATTTTTTTTTTTTACGTTGTGGTGATTTTTGTGGTGATGCTGGGTTGTGGAGGTGATGGTTGTGGTGGTGTAAGGAACAGTGGTAATGAACGAGATGGTGATGGCATTGGTGGTGTCGTCAGGCGTTGTGGTGTTGAGTCGTAGCTTGATAGGTGATTTAGCGAGCAGTGTTGGTGGGGTGGCTTGGTGGGGTGAGCGTGAGGGTAAGTAGGAGGGGAGAAGAGGGTGAGTGGGGAAAAGCTGCGAGAGTGTTGGGGAGAGAGGAGGCAGGTGTGAAGGCAGATTCGAGCGGGTCAGGTGCTGGTGCCGCCGCGTGCAGGCTGAATAGGAAAGTGGTGCGGGCAGCTGGCCGAATAAAATGAGGAGGCAGGTGTGGGCCGCCGAGGCAGGTGTGGGGAGGTCCTCTGTGGCCCTGTTCCCAGGCCACCATTGTGCCAAGGACTGATGCTTAGGCAGAGTCCTGTGGAGGGAGGGGGAGGGGGCACGGGCCCTCGCCTCGGGGATAATGGGCGCGGGCGAGGGAGGTGCGTGCAGTTGTCGGCCAGCTGTGTCTCGCCCGCACGCGCCCTGCCCTGCCCAGCGCTGCCCCGACACTAAGGCTGTGGCAGCCAGCCCTTGGGAGGCCGACGACAGACTGCAAGCACGGCATACCGAAAACCTGAGTTCCTGCATTGAGGCTTTTGCTTTCATCATTGATTATTGAAGTAGAAAGTTTGACTTTGTCGTGCAGTGTTCACTGTATCGGTGTTGGCGAGGTGGTGGTGGTGGGCGGCCACCTGGTAGCAGCGGGCTGGTCGGTGGCTCACCTGACGCGTGCCGCCACATGCCGGCCACCTGCCTCCCCTGCTCGCCACCATTGGTTGCCTCAACCCTCTCCTGCGGAGCTCATTGGCCGAGCGGGAGCGCTGGTCCCTCCGCTCCTCGCGGGTTGGCTGAGGCGGCGCGTGGCAGGTTGTTTAGCGCACCAGGATTGGTTCAGGACACGCGTGGAGGGTGCACCTGCCGGCGCCGGGGTATATAAGCTCCGGGACGCTGAGGGAAATCACAACAGCTTCAGTCTGTAGTCGAGGTGGAGCCCCGCGCTGGGCGTCCCGCCGCCGCCCGCACCTCGCTGCCTCCACGGCTGACTCGGTAAGTCTCTCACGCTTTACGTTTGTGTTTTGCTGTTCATTGAGCGAGTGAGTGAGCACAGTGCAATATATACTGGAGGTGCGACGTGTGGTGTTCTGACGGGGTCCTTTGTCTTGCAGGCCTCTCATCCTGGAGGACGGGGCGGCCCCCCCCCCCCACCCCAACCCTAGTCAGCTGACGTCACCAGGCGCCAGCTTCCGGCCCTGACTCTTTGCCGGGCCTCTACTAGTCACCTCTAGTCTGCCAGGGCCTCCCAGCCCACCCCGGGCAGAGCCGCCAGTCGCCGCCCGCAGCCCACACATGCAGCTTCTCACCTGATATGTCTAGTCGCCCTCGAGGACGGGCCGAGCCCCGGCGTGCGCGGATGGGCGGGGCTGTGTCCAGGGGAGGGAGTGAGTATGCAGCCGCCGTCGCCTGACCAGCCCTGCCCCGAGCCCCCGCATGACGCACGCCTGCTCGGCTCTGTATCGCGTGGCACCCCCCCCACACCTGGGACCCATCCCCTCCCAAGGCCCACCTGGGCCTCAGCGGAGGAGTGGAGGTCCCCACGCTTCTAGTCGCCGCCCGTCGAGATTTGAGCCAGTCAGAGTCTGTAGCAGATAAGGAAGAAGACCCCTGAGTCATCGCCGGTCCTGAGGTGCTGAGTCACCCCGCGTCCGCTGCCTCGGCGGGTCTGCCCACTAGTCATCGCCTAGCGTAAGAGGACGAGTCTCCCACGAGCCGCCCACACCAGCTGAAGTCACTGCTGTGTCTCCTCACCTATTTAGCCCCCTTTCAGTGTGTCAGTATTATACACCGATCAGTATTAACCCCTCACCTCCCCCCACCAGTATTACTCTTGGTCAGTAAGATCACTTTGTACCTGCCCCCAGTACCAGTACTCACCCACCAGCAGTACAGTATTACTCTAGTTCATAAGTTAAGCTTCTGCAGTATTATGCATTAACTTGCAGCTTTCCTAGATCTCCGTCAAAACTAATCAACCAAAGACTTAGGAGTAAGAAGCCCTTTAATCTTAGCACTCACAAGAACCAAAGAATCTTACCAAACACGAGGGTTCGCACTGAACCTGCTAGTCTGTCTAACCAAAGAACTTGTAGTAATGTTATGTATCAGTAGTCCATTTGATCTTTACCCTGCACAGTATTATAACGGCCTAGCAGTGTCTCTTCACTGCCAAGGTTGTTGCTGCACTAAAAGACCCCTTCCAAATTTAACTGCCGCTTCAAATTTAGCTCCACAGCACCAAAAGTCTGCAACCTTTCCACAGTCAAGCGTCCGTGGCTCCCTCTGGACAGCTTCCTGTAGTTGCCACTCCATTCATTAGTAATTTTGAGTTCCCTAAGCTTAAGTTTGTTCTTTCAGATCTCTCTCACGGTCTTTTGTTTTCTATTTGCACCAAATTCACAGGGAAAGGCAACTTCCCTTCCCTACATTGGGTCTTACAGCACTTAACCAAAGGTTCTTTTAACTTATAGGGTTCACCAAAGCTCCCCCTCTATGTGTATCTCACTCTTTTATAGAACTAAGATTAAGAATTAGATCTCTGTTCAAGTTACCTAATTAGGGTTAATCTTGTCTATCGCCAGTCCAAAGATCTCACTAGGTTATGTTTTCTTATCTAAAAATACAAAAAAAAAAAATCAACAGCTACAGCTACTAACCAAATATGTATTACTACTAGTCAGGTATTTGATCTAGTGTTTCGTCGTCGGTCTAGTCACAGACCCCAAAGATCTCAGTGTGCCTCGTGCATTAGTTAGTCAGCACCTGGCCGCCTTGTATTAGCCTAAGAACATTGTACCTGTGTGCGCAAGATTGCGTGAATGTATGTATGTTTGTACGTGTGGAATGCTGAGTTCAGAGTGTGGCGTGCTGTCCATTGCTGAGGTGAGGTTACTGAGGCTCTCCCACAGCACATGCAGCACTCGCCACTCGCTCAGCACTCACCTGGTTGACCTGGCTCTCTAGTCATTATTTATTTCCCACGTGTATACCTGGTATTCAGTATTACGTCCTTGTACTGATCTAGTCACTACATATATATATTTGTAGTACCAAAGAGTCCCCAGAGTATATATTTATGTATTTTTGTGAATAAAAATATCTAAAACACGAAACTTAATTTTGATTTTCTTGTTTGGTACCAATATGTGAGGGTTAAGGATCATGCACAGAGTTCACGGGATTTTCCAGAGCTTAAGTATAGGAATAAGGAACAGAAAAAGGATGGAGATGAGAAGAGGATAAATGGGGAGGAAGAGAAGGGCATATAGGGAGAAGAGAGTGAAAAAGAGAGGATGGATTCCGAGAGGGTAGGAAGGAAGGAAGGAGAGAAGGAACTGGTGAATAGATAGTAGAAGGGTAGGAAGGAAGGACAGGAGGAAGATGGAAGATGCTTAAGCAGTTAGATAGAAGCATAAGGAAGATAGGGAGAGAAGCAACTGAAAGGGTAGGAAGGTAAAAAGGATAGGTAGGAAAAGGAAGAGGAGAAGGTAGAGGTCCCGGTGTGTCTCATCCCGCCAGGACAGGAATCTCGTGAGGGCCGAGGCATGAGAAAAACGTCTGCATCATAAACCACCGGAAGGGAGACAGCCGGTGAGACCCTGGCGGCCAAGGCTGTGGATCCCTCGTTTAGTCAAGGGAGGGTCGACCTTAGTGGCGGGGGTAAGAGGAGCCCGGCGGATGTGGAGGGACGGAGGGAAGGAAGGGAGAGGAGGGAAAGAGCTTTTGAGTTTTCGTGAATGGAGAAAACTGGTCCGGAAATTTGAGAGGGTTGTTCATCTCTGGTCTTTTCTGCAAATGTTTTGAGAGGAGCCGCAGGAAAGTGTTTTCGGTGTGTGTGTGTGTGTGTGTGTGTGTGTGTGTGTGTGTGTGTGTGTGTGTGTGTGTGTGTGTGTGTTTGTGTGTGGAAGGACAGACAGACAAAGGGAGAGAGAGAACGAGGCCAGAACAGAGGAGGGACAGATGGACAAGATATCTGATAACTGATGACACATGTAGCTACAGCATGTAGGTAGATCACGTGTTGATAAGTGATGAGAAATGAGTTACATATAAGAGAGAGAGAGAGAGAGAGAGAGAGAGAGAGAGAGAGAGAGAGAGAGAGAGAGAGAGAGAGAGAGAGAGAGAGAGAGAGAGAGAGAGAGAGAGAGAGAGAGTAGCATGTGTATACGAAAGAGTTTAAAAGAGAGAGGAAACAGAACATAATGACAAAGGGAAAAGTTATACAATTATTTACTCGTGAGGTTGAATGTATAATTAATCTTCCATCATTATTTTCTCACACATGCATTTAATATGTCTCCTTTTTCATCTTTTTTTCGTGTTTTAAGTTCAGTTTTTTATCGCTGGGCGTCAAGTTAAGTATACCCAAAACGTAAATTCATATCGCACGCAAAAGATACATATTGATGCTTGCGTGAGGTTTATTATTTTTTTTCATATATACATTTTCTAGTCCATGATTTAAACTGCCATTGGTCCCCTGCCACATTAAAGGTTCATTATAACTCGGAGCTTTTTATCTTTCACTCCCCATATTGATATTTTTCGATGTTCTCTCTTTTTATTTTTATTTTTAGCCTTCTCATTAACCTCACCTTGCCTTGCCATTGTCTATCTTTCGTTAATACTTTATATATTTTTTCTTTCCTCTTATTTTCCCTTAACTCTTTCTTTATTCAGTTTAACCTTTCCTCTCTGCCTTATCTTTCATTTATGGGGGGGGTTTCCTCTCCACTGTTTTCCCCTTCACCCTTTTTTTTTTTTTTACTGC
The DNA here is from genome assembly GCF_024679095.1 of Eriocheir sinensis. Taxonomy (NCBI): domain Eukaryota; kingdom Metazoa; phylum Arthropoda; class Malacostraca; order Decapoda; family Varunidae; genus Eriocheir; species Eriocheir sinensis. The sequence goes on along the minus strand of NC_066513.1, from coordinate 17,401,388 downwards.
AAAGGAGACAGCACAAGGACACACAAAAAAGGAAACAACAATAAAAAAAAAAGCCCGCTACTCACTTTACCTTACTCATGCATCATTGTTTTTCTCTACACTTTTTTCTTCACTCACCTCACCTCACTACCACCCATCTTTCATATATACTTTCTGACTCCTCTCTCCTTTGTTTTCCTCTTCAGCCTTCCCTTTGTTCATCTCACCTTATACCTGTCCGCCGCACGTCTTTAATTTACACGTCACTAATTGCCTTAACGATAAAGAAGCTTCTCCAATCTCCGAAAACCCATTCCCGGTAATTAATCCCCATTGTGGCCAGCCCTCAGGTGAGCCATATTAACCTCCTCACGCGCCCAGGTAAGCTTCGGGACGTTAATTAGCGAAATGAGGAACACCTGTAAGCCCGCCAGGTGAGGTCGCGTCCCTTGACCCTTTAAGAAAATAGTGTGACCTTGACTGGACATCACAAGGACCCGCAAGTTCACCCCTCCCCCCGTTTTAAGTCAGAGAGGTCAGGGGTCATAGGTCATTTTGTGGTTGTAAGGGAAAGAGGGACGGTTCACCTGGACTTTGATAGATGCAGGTGTTTGCTTGCTCACCTGAGATTTGGTTATTTTTGCTTGTATTTCAGTTTTATGTTTGGTGATACAAGTATGTGATGATTTTTTTTGTTTTCTTATTTGGTTTCTGGTGATGCTTTTTAACTTGTCTGTATTTTTTGTTATTTGTGTGTGTGAAGGGATTTGGATGCTTGTGTGCTTATTTGAGGGTTGACTTTTATTACTTGTTTGTTTGCTTCTTTTTTAATATTGAAAGTTTGAAGTGTCGATCGCATTTTATTCCCTACTTGGCATTTTTTTTGGTGTATCATCAGTCCGTCAATCGTCACTTTCAAGATCAAGATTCTGGCATTTTTTTTTTTTTTACCTTTCATTCTGTATTCTTTCATCGTTCTTCCCTTCATCACTGTCTCCCCTTTACCAGAAATCATCTCTTCCTCTCTCCTCTCCTCGATATCATCTCTACCTTCCCCCCATTTTTTTTTTTTTTTACCTTTCATTCTGTATTCTTTCATCGTTCTTCCCTTCATCACTGTCTCCCCTTTACCAGAAATCATCTCTTCCTCTCTCCTCTCCTCGATATCATCTCTACCTTCCCCCTCTTGCATCCCATCTGATTACTCCTCTCCTCGCCTTGCTCCCAATCGTTATACTCCTCCCCTTCCATTTTCCTCTCACCCCTTTATCTCCCAGCTCCTACCCTCTTCGTCCTCATTCTTCCCCCTTTTCGAAATCATTCATATATAGACTCTCCCTCTTCTCTCTCCTCCTTTTCCATGCATATTTTCCTTTTCTCTCCTTTCCCTTTTCTTTCTTATTCACCATGCTATCTCCCACTTATCTCCTTCTCCTCTCATTCCATACCTTCGCTCCCCTAACTCATCTCTTCCTCTCCCTGTCTCATATTCTCCTTATCCCTTCTCCTCCTGCTCTTCACATTCCTCATATACACCCTCCCTCCTTTCCTCCTCTTCTCCCTTTACATACCTGCTCTCCTATTCCTCTCCCTTAGCTCACCTGTCCTCTCCCTGCCCTTCCTCACCCTACTTGTCGCCCCAGCAGGAGGGACAAATTGGTGAGGAGCGTGTGACAGGGGCGAGGTGGAAGGAGGCACAGGTGGAGAAACAAAGGCAGGGAAGGACCGTATTGAACCAGTGGTCTTCTTTGGTCTCCTTTGGTCCCTCTTTGGTCTTTCCCTGCAGGTTTAAAGGAATCTTGGAGTGGGTTTCAATGCGTCCGATTTGGATTCTGACTCCCTCGCTTTCTTTCTATTTCTTTCCTTCTTTCTTACTCTTTCTCTCGTATATCAACACCTTATTTTTATCCGTAATTGAACGTTTAATTGATTAGAACCGTATTTATTGAATCCTGGAGTGGTGTTCAATACGTTCGATATGGGTTTTAACACTTTCTTTTTATTTATTTAGTTCTTGCTTTTTCTCTCGTATATCAACATCTTATTTTTATCCGTAATTGAAAGTTAAATTGATTAGAACCGTATTTATTGAATCCTGGAGTGGGTTTCAATGTGTCTGATTTGGGATTTGACTCTCTTCCTCTCTCAAGTCTTCAACACCTTATTCTTATCCGTAAATGAAAGTTAAATTGATTAGAACCGTGAGTATTGAAACTTGGAGTGGGTTTCAATGCGTCAGATTTGGGATTTGACTCTCTTTCTTTCTTCCTTTCCTCTCTTTCTTCCTCTCTCAAGTCTTCAACACCTTATTCTTATCCGTAAATGAAAGTTAAATTGATTAGTACCGTGAGTATTGGAGCTTGGAGTGGGTTTCAATGCGTCAGATTTGGGATTTGACTCTCTTTCTTCCTTTCCTCTCATTCTTCCTCTCTCAAGTCTTCAACACCTTATTCTTATCCGTAAATGAAAGTTAAATTGATTAGAACCGTATTTATTGAATCCTGGAGTGGGTTTCAATGTGTCTGATTTGGTATTTGACTCTCTTTCTTTCTTCCTTTCCTCTCTTTCTTCCTCTCTCAAGTCTTCAACACCTTATTCTTATCGGTAATGAAAAGTAAAATGGATTCTAACAGTTAATACAATCCCTTTTTAAACGCAATAAGTGAAGTAAATCGTGATCTAGTGTTATCTATTGCCTTGATCCTTATACAAACGGGCGCGTATACCAACAATACATCAATGAACAAACAGAGAAAAGAGAACAACAGCAAGTGGAAGAGAGAAAGAGAGTGAGAGAAAGATGCGTGGATTGATAGAGGGAGAGGGAGAGAAGGGGTGACGAGAGGAAGGATGTAGAGAATGGGGGAGGAAGAGAAGGGGTGACGAGAGGAAGGAGGGAGGGAATGAGGGAGAGAGAAGAAGGAAACGGCGCAGAGGGGGATAAAGGGCAAGTTATAAGGAGAGGTTCGTCCAAGCAAACAATGGCGTGTGATTTCAACCTAGAATGGCTGTCGTGAATGTGGCGCTAAATACACGTCCGAGGCCTGACAATCCAGAGCCCGCGGGGAGGAAAGAGCTGAAGGAGAGGAGGAGAGGGAGGAAGGGAGGGGAAGAGAGAAGGAAGTTGGTGAAGGAGTGTAGGGGCGAGAGCGGGTATAAAAAATGACGCCTCTTGACGCTCTTTTGTTTCAAGCACTCAATGGCTCGCTGACGGGATGCTGAAGGCGCTGGCTGGACGGGTTAGGTTGAGGGTCAGGCAGGAGGGGATGGGGATAGACAAGGAAACAGGGATAAGATAAAATAGTAGAGGGAAGGAAAGATATTGAATGGAAATAGACAGATGGGATGAAAATAGGGACAGTATAGACAAGGTTAGACAGCAATTAGTAGATAGGCCGTGAACAGGAAAGGATGAAGAATGAAAGTACAGAAGAAAATTAAATAAGGATAGGATAAACAGGGATAGCCAGAGAAGTATACATGAAAAAGAGAATAGTATAGACAGGAGCAAGAAGGAAAAGGAGACAGGCAACAGGAACGGACAGGCAAGCAGAGAGGTAGACAGAAGAGAGGAGGGAACAGGAATTGACGCTGACTAGTCTTGGAAATATCTCGAAAGTTGATCCGAAGTTGTTGTTTTTCTTTTGCTGTAATGGGTTTACTTGCGTCATTGTGGGTCTTACTTTTATTGCTTTCGTGTGTGAAGGAAAAAACAACAACATGGAAATTAACCTGGTAGCAGCGACAGGCCAAATTTGTGGCTTACCGTGTACCAGCGACGGACCAAATTTTTGCCATGATATAAACCCTCCAAAATAGATGATGCAAAAACTGATCACAAATGCGTTGATGTATGTATATTATGAAATGGTTTGCGTGAGTGATGATTTTTTTCTCATTTTTCTCGCTTATAGAAACACGATCCCCGCAGCCGCCGGGTTAAGAGCTCATTAGTGATAAGGAAATGAGGGAAGGAGGAAGACAAATGAGAGAGGAAAGAGGAAGGGAGGGGTGAAGGAGGGAGGGAGGAGGCAAACAGGCAGGCAGGTGTGAAAGACAATCAGCTCTTGAAATCATTAAACACATCATCATTACTCTTCTCTCCTCCTCCTCCTGCTCACCTGCTTACCTATGCCTAATGAAAAAAAAGGCCTCCTCTCCCCTTTCATCGCCTCATCTTAATAGGAGAACAGACAGTGACGGGACTCGAGGAAAAGCGAAGGAAAAAAAAGGGCTTGATAATTATACGAGTAGGCCTCACACCCCCTTTCCCTTTTTTTCCCTTTAGGTGTGATATGATGCCTTTGTTTTTGCGGCCTTCCTAAACCTTATTGATGTGCAAATATTTATGCTTGCACCTGCCGTGATGTTTGTGGTGGAGTAGTAGTAGTAGTAGTAGTAACATTAGTGGTAGTAGTGGTAGTCGTATTGGTAGTGTGAGTAATAGTAGTTGTGTGTGTGTGTGTGTGTGTGTGTGTGTGTCTGTGTCTGTGTCTCTCTCTCTCTCTCTCTCTCTCTCTCTCTCTCTCTCTCTCTCTCTCTCTCTCTCTCTCTCTCTCTCTCTCTCTCTCTCTCAATAAATGATCCCAACGAAAGAGAGAAAGGGGAGAGGAAGAAGAAGGGGGAGGGTGGACGGCAGGAGGGAGCGAGGGAGGGAGGGAGGGAGGGAGCAAGAGAAGGAGCCGTGAGGAGGGAAGGAAGGGATAAAGCCAGGCAGCTCCCAGCAACATTCCTTCTCTCTCACTCCCCTCGCCACCACCTCCGGCCGCCCATTCACACCAACAGGTAAAAAGTGGGTACCCGCAGAGGTGTTCACAGGCTACCCTTACCTACCACCCCTACCCCCCCTTACTGACCGGCGGAGTGGCTGGTTGCTTACACGCGAGAACTGGTTGCCTGGTTGTCTGACTGGTTGCAAGAAGGTTTGGTATTCCCCCTCCCTTCCTTCTCCCCTTCGTCCCTTCATCTTAGCCCTTTCTCTCACCCTTTCCTCGCCCTCCCTACGTCTGGTGGTATTTCTTGCCTTGGTCGCTCCCTTGGCTTCCCCCTTGCTCGTATCTTAAGACTCAAGGGAGAGCTGGTTTGGTTTCGTTTGGTTTCGTAAGGGGAAGGTAGGTAGTACTGGGTAGTATGTGTGTGTGTGTGTGTGTGTGTGTGTGTGTGTGTCTATTACTATGGTCAATAAGCCTTTATGTATACTTATTTATCTATATCTATCTATCTATATGTCTTATCAATGTTTGTGATTCTTAACAGTTTGTTTGTGTCTTGTTGGCTGTTTGCTTTGTTTCCTTGTTCTCTTTGTTTGTGTCTGGGCGTGATTGTTTGTGTGAGGTAATACGCTTGTTTGCTTGTGTTAGATCTTGTCATTATTAGTGCTTGCAAGGCAAAGAGAAGAGGAGAAAAAATGAAGATTGCAAAGCTAGAAGGGAAGGAATTCGCAGGAGGAGGAGGAGGAGGAGGACTAGCAGGGGATATAGGAAAGAGGAGAGGAGGGTGCAAGAAGAAAGGTGGAGAGAAAGGAACGAAAGAAACACACTACGAGGGAAGGAAAGATGTTACCAGAAGGGAGAAACGAGAGCAGGGTTGAAGAAGAATGGCAGAAGGAAGGAAAGGGGGAGGGGAGGATACGGCCAAGTCTTCGGAACAATAAGAAAAAAAAATGTAGGAAAGGCAAGAAGGGATGTCATTGGCAAAGGTAGGAGGGGGCAGGTATATTGGCACACAGGTATAGGGGTAGGCAGGTAGGTAGATAGGTAAGGGAAGGTAAATATGGGGAGAAGAAGTTGTCCACGAAGGTAAGGTGAGTGAATGATGAATAGAGTAAGGAAATTGGCATAGGTAACAGGGACAGGTAGAGAGGTAGACAGGTATAGGTAAAGAAAGTGACCATGAGGCAACAGTGAGGAAGGGAGAAGGATGACATAGGTATAGGGACGAGTATTGGGGAAGGTGGGCAGGCAGATAGGTGGGTAAAAGAGTGGGTAGGATGATACGTTCTTAAGTTAAGGGAGGAAAAATTGAGATGCGTAAAGGGTTAGTAAGGGAAGGAGGAATCTGTCATAGGTAAAAGGGAAAGTATGTAGGTGAAAGGTAGGAGGGTAGGCAGGTACAGGTAAGTTAGGTGAGGAAGAGTAAGCTAGGAGAGAAGTGAAGCATATATTAGTGTATGTGTGTGTGTGGACAGGTGTGCGTGGACAGGTGTGCGTGTAATATCTTAGAAATGAAGCATAATGTATGGATCTATTGGGGGCGGGGGTGTGCGTGTGTGTGCGAGCGTGGGTGTATTGGTGAATGCGGGACAATTTCTTGGGTGCTGGTCGAGGCGGGTCTTCTCAAAGGGCGCCTCCATGCAGCTCGCGTCGCCGCCTGCACGTCCATTCTCTGCCTGCACGCTGCTGGCGGCCGTGACCTTTCTCTTTTCTATGCCACGACCGATGCCTCTTATGACTGCTCTTTCCCCCCCGTCTTACTTCCGACCTTTCCCTTGTTCCATCTTCCTCCCAACCCCCAAACCCCCTTCTCCTCATCCCCATCCCTCTCTTCCTCCTCCCTCCAACTCCTCCTTGTCTTCTTATCCTCCATGCCATATTTCCTCATCCTTCTCTTTGGTTGCTTTTTGTCCTCTCCTTTTCCTCCCTTTTCGTAGTTTCATGTCTCCCCAACCCATTTTTTTTCCTTCTCTTCCTTCATTCCATTTCCTCCATCATGAATCTCTACTCCATCATTCTCTCTTTATAGACTTTTCCTCCTCCTCCTCCTCCTTCTCCTCCTCCTACTCCTCCTCCTTTTCCTCCAGTCTTCTCTAGTTTTGCTTCTGAATAACGCTTCGCTAATATCTATCTCTCCTCCCGTTTTTTATCACCTTCCTTGCTTACTTCTCGTTTTCTTTGTTTGCTTGGTTCCTCCTTCACCGGCTTTGCTTCTCTTTCTCTCGTCGTCTCCTTTCTCCGGTCCGTATTTGCTTTTTTTTCTCCCTCTCTCTCTCATCGCCTTTATTCCACCGCTCCCTCGCTCCCTCCCTGCCCGCCCGCCCTCACGTTTCCCTCGATGCTGCGTTGCTCTGCTGGACACGACGATGAATTAGTAATGTAGAAACAGGGCGGGAGAGCGGAAGGCAAGAATGCAGGGAAATCACCTTCTTTGTGTTATTTCTTCTCGGCGTGTGATTCCGTTTTCTTTCCTTTCAGCGGATTGGAAGAACGAAAAGGATAGTGGGGTCGCTGTGTTCTCCATCAATCTTCTTTTTTCGCTTGTTTGTCTCCATTTGGCGTGTCATATCATCTCTTTGCTGGAGTGGTTTTGTGTTATCTTTTTGTTTTTTTAGTCTTCAGAGGATGTGACATTTGGGATCCGAAGGCACATGCTCTGAAGGCCGGATTGACTTCATGCCTTGATTTTTTTTTTATTACTGGAACTGGTTCACGTCGAATTCTTTTCCTTGTTAAATCTTTGGGCGGAGCAATGGCGTTATGGGTGAGTCTTGGTGTGTGTATTGTAGGTGGGGGAGGGAAGGGTGGGGAGGGGGGAGCTGTGTTGACCCCCGGCAGGCAAGGGGAAGCAGCAGCAGCAGGAGCAGAAGGAGGCGACAGATGCGAGGCAGCGGCAACACTTGTAACAGCTGGACACTGACCCGTCTCTTCCTCCTCCCTCTCTCCCTGGCTTCCTCCGCGCCCCACTTCAGGTCTGTCGGGGCAGCATTCTCGTGCATGCTAATGTTGCTCTTCCAGCGGCTGCACAGATCTCTGGGTCCGCCGAGGCTGCTGGGGACGCAAGACTACTGGAGACGCTATAGGCTGGGTGGACAAAGGAATAAGATGCTCTTTTTAAATTCTATGAACAAAGGAGTAGCGATATGTGAATGAGGATTTAAAAGAGGAAAAGAGTTCAGTACAGACGATGTTCACAAAGGTATTAGATCCGTATTGATTAAGATCCATCAGTGTGTTGTTTTTGACTAATGTAGGAGCGGCAAGGATAGGGGGAATGTAGGGAAGGGATGGAAAGATGTACACGGAGAGATAGAAGGATATAGGAATGGGACAAGAGAGAAGACCGGAAAAATAGAGGAGTAGGAGGCCCTTGGGTGAGTAGATTGAGCTATCCTGCAGGGTGTTCCTCGGGGTGACTGATATAGCGCCATGAGGGCGTGTAGGGACGAGAGGGGATGAGAGATGCGTCGCCCTTGCGGTGGGTACGTCAGGGAATCCATCAAGGGTGAGTGAGGAGGCGGAAAAAGGGATGGTGTCTCTTGGCTACTGAGAGGGAGATTAATGTGGCGGCGGCGAGGGTGTGCGAGGGTCCGTCTTGGTGTTGTCCTTTCACACTTGTCACGGCGGCCCTCCTGCTGCACCGAAGGGAGTCATTCGTGGCGTGTTCCGTCGACTTTCACTCTCTTGTTGCCCAGCGAGTTTCATTTTTTGGCTTTGCGGTGGACGAGTGCCAAGTAGGACGACGACGAGATGACTTCACCCTCGGGCCGTATTAAGCATCCTCCTCCTCTTCCTCCTCCTCTTCCTCCTCCTCCTCCTCCTCTCGGGTACATTTTCTTCCTCCCACGCTGATGCAAGGAAATTCTCAGCTGAGTTTGTGTGTACAGTCACGTGCCGTGTGACTAAGAGCAGGAAGACGGTAACACGAGCTTATAAACCATACCCGAGTGTGTCCACATGCGTAGTGCGCCACGCTTGAGAATAGCTTGTTTTCTTTGACATGAAAATCTAAAGTCTTAACACATCGGGTTCCGTTGTGATCAGGGAAAACAAGGCTGTGGTGGATGTGACCAAACTCGCAGACTGCTGCTTCACTGACGCGCCTCCTCTCTCACACTGGCACTTCAATAACTCCTTCTGTAGGATTCGTTGACAAGTAAAATCTCGGTTACAGCTTTAACATGTAGCAGCAATTACCTGTTTTCTACAGTAATTTTATGACTCGCCTTTTCGTTTGAAAAGATATATGACGCATTAAAAAGACCCGTCGCCAAGGTCCTCCTACGCCCCAGCTTCAGACAAATCAGCGCCGTGCTGTCACTGGGCGCCACACAACCGTTGGCCACAACTGTCTGTCCCCCACACATGTGTTCGCCGCCACACGCCCCGCACCCCTGACCCGCTGACCCCCTGACCGTAATAGCACCGCCGGGAAGGAGCTGAGGAGCGGGGTGGCAGAGATTTGAGTGACAATGGCCCAGTGCTGCCCCGGGGCAACCCGGTTCTCGCTGCCCACGAGCTGCCCGCCCCGCCCTGCCCCGCCGCGGGCACCAGGCGTCCAAATCTCTGCCCTGATCCTTGACTTGGTCTTCGTGATCCTTCCAGTTTTACTTGTTGCTGTTATCCGAAAGCAAACTGATATGTTGTTGTTGTTTATTTCCTCGTTTGACCAAAAGTAATTCGTGACACAGACATGGCGTGGACAAGGCGTGGTGCTGGCACGGGTGCGGTGCGAGGCTGGGCAGGGCGCGGGACGGGGCGTCGGTCATTATGCTTCATCACTGTCTCAACAGATGGCAGCCCGCCCATCATCTGCGACTCGCCCGTGTCCGATTACTCTCCTGGCGGCGGACACAGGGCCCGGCTCGGGGTGTAATGAGCAATGGTAAATCAATTCGGGAGGAGCCTGGAAGCGCAATTCACTTCCTGCCGCGTCCAAGCGTCTGAGGACCATGCAGTGCTCGTGTCCAGGACCTTGTGGGTCTGGGGGCCGGCAACCCAGGCGGCGCCCAAACCATGAAACCGAACCAGTTGTCAACCCGCTCGCGTCACCACAAGGAGACCGTTACAGGTGCTAATTAAGGGGAGTAATTAAGTCGTCTAGTAGCTATTAAAGCGAGGACTGGGGAGAGCAAGGGATGAAATAAGACAGGTACTCTCGGCAGGGGATCTCGAGAGGCCGAACGGAAAGGTAATATAGACTTTGGATAGACCTAAGGTGTTGAGGCTGTGAGGATGACCTTCGGGCCCAGGTAACTCTTCCCCTTCATCAGGTTAATTAAAAGCGAGGATCGGTGCCCAGAGTAACAGGAGGAGGAGGAAGGCGAGGAAAAGTGAAAGTGGTGGATAATTAGTTTCTTTCTGGAGGGAAAAGGAAACAAAAGAACGTGAATGTTTTGTTACTTGCCTCCTTCTTCCTTCCTCCTCCTCCTCCTCCTCCTCCTCCTCCTCCTCCTCCGGCTGTTCCTCCTCCTTATCTAGGTCAGGTTCTTGATGCTTTGTTTTCCATGAAGGTCGAGGGAAGGACGATTTACGAGGTGTTGTGTTTTTGTCTCCAGTAATATCAAAGAAGATCGAAAACTCCCTAAAATAATGGGACTCTTGATGAAGGGTTTCTGTTCAAGAGTAAGCAGGTAAATTGGAGGTGTTCTGTCGTTCAGGTAGAATTTACAATTTGGTCACTCATATTCAGTGGTAGAGCTGCATCTGTTTGAGGGGTGCAGGGGGTTAATTTGGTGTTCACAATACGGGTCATTAGTGAAGGTCAATGAAAGATGGCTACTGAAGAGAATGGGGAAAGGTAATGGAATCTGAGATCATGGATTAAGAATACGGAGGAGCAGAAGCAGGAGGAGGAGAAGGAAGAGCAGGAGGAGGAGGAGAGGAGGAGCAGAAGGAAGAGGAGAGGAGGAGCAGAAGGAAGAGGAGAGAAGGAGCAGAAGGAAGAGGAGAGGAGGAGAAGCAGATGGAGGAGGAGGCAAAGTGAAGACTCTTGACAGCTGGTGTTAGGTTCAGACACCGAATTTATAAATACAAAGATCGTTCTTACATCTTTATCTTCACTCCTCCTCCTCCTCCTCCTCCTCCTCCTCCTCCTCCTGCTCCTCCTCCTTCTCCCTCTTTATGTGATATTGTAGGTGTTGTAGTGAAGGTATAATGCACATTAAGCGCTGAAAAAGTTGTATTGTTAACATGAGGTGTATTGAGGTGATGATGACATGAAGTATAATTGTAATATTGTATTGTTGTTTGCTGGGAAAGGTGTGAGGTGTAATTAGATGTTATGAGAGAAATGATGCATAGAGGAACTAAATAAATGCCTTGGGGTTATCTCACGTCTATATAATCGGTGTTACAAATGTTATAACGCAAATGCAATGGAAGAAAAGAGGCAGCGAGACTTTTGTTCACGTTTTAGAGGAACATAATCAAGTATAATAACGCTTAATAAGGTACAGTATGCTAATTAAGGTGTCTGTATTCTCTGATATATACATTAATGACGTGCGTGTAGTGAAAGATACGAGGGAGCGAGGCATCTGGTCACTTTATAGAGGAGAATAATGGGGCTTAATAAGGTGTTGTATGTATATTAAGGCGTCCGAGGCTGCCCCACGTCACCACTCCCCGCCACAATTGTTTTGGCGTGTGTGCAGCGGGGGACACGGGGCGGCCGGGCGTCTGTTCACGTGTTTACAGGAGACGTGCGTTCAGCGGCTGTGTTTATCCTAACAATATACATCCACACCCACTCTTGTGCCCCCTCACCCCCCTCCTTCCCTCCCTCCACTTCCCTTCACTCCCCTCCCTTCCCCTCTCTCTGTCGCTCTCCTCCTCTATCTCACTTTTCTTACTCCTTTTTACTCCCTCAACCTCCATTCATTTCCTTCTTTTCCTTCCTCAGTCCCCTATCTATCCCCTTTAATCTCTTTTTCTCCCTCTACTTCCCTTCACTCCCCTCCCTTCCCCTCTCTCTGTCGCTCTCCTCCTCTATCTCACTTTTCTTACTCCTCTTTACTCCCTCAACCTCCATTCATTTCCTTCTTTTCCTTCCTCAGTCCCGTATCTATCCCCTTTAATCTCTTTTTCTCCCTCTGCTTCCCTTCACTAACCCTCCCTTCCCCTCTCTCTGTCGCTCTCCTCCTCTATCTCACTTTTCTTATTCCTCTTTACTCTCTCAGCCTCCATTAATTTTCATCTTTTTCTTCCTCAGTCCCCTATCTATCTATATCTATCTATTCATACCTCCCTTCACTCTCTTCTTCTCCCTTTCTCCATTCTTTAGTTCTCTCTTCCTTCCCTCTTTCTCACTCTCTCCTATTCCTCTCTTCATCCATCCTTCATTCCCTATCCTTCTGTCCCTTCTCCATCTCCCCATCCCTCTCTCCCTCTCTACATCCCTCCCTTCCCTTCCTCACTCTCCTCACTTCATCCCTCTTTTCTTTTCTATGTTTCTTATCCTCTGCTCCTTCTCTGAGTTCTCTCCATCATTCTTTCCTACTTGTCCCTCCCCTTCCTCCTCCTCTCTCCTTCTCTCCCCTCCATCCCTCCCTCCCTCCCTCCCTCCTGACTCAAGTGCCACAATTTGTTAGTTAAGGTTTTGGGTTTTCGAGGTTGAGAGACGCGTTAGGGCAGCCAGGGAGACACACACACATCACTTTGGCACTTAGAGAGAGAGAGAGAGAGAGAGAGAGAGAGAGAGAGAGAGAGAGAGAGAGAGAGAGAGAGAAAGGAAAAAAAGGAAGAAATGAATGGATGAAATAAAAGAAAAACAAACTTAAGGACAAAGGTTAAGAGAGAGAGAGAGAGAGAGAGAGAGAGAGAGAGAGAGAGAGAGAGAGAGAGAGAGAGAACTTATGAACGAAAGATAAAGTTAAATGAAAAATATAGGTAAAAGGCACAAAAAATAACAAAACCACAAAAAAATAAAGCAAAACAGGAGCAAAATGTACCAAATGTGAAAACTTTTGAAATACACTAATAATATATTCCTCCTCCTCCTCCTCCTCCTCATCATCATCATCATCACCACCAATACAATGACGCAGGAACACGGCATAATGAGACCTTTTAGCATCAGGACAGGTGTGTGTGTGTGTGTGTGTGTGTGTGGTGCGGGGGGAACAGATGTGGGCCGAGACACACCTGTGGAAGAAAGGGAAAGGGGGGGAGGGGGAGGGAGGAGGGTTTACCTGTAGTATGGCCGAGCATCTGTTACCTGTTTCCCCCCCCTCCCACCTGTGTGTGTGTGTGTGTGTGTGTGTGTGTGTGTGTGTGTGTGTGTGTGTTATTCTACCTACATAGTTTCTTTATTCGCAGAGATATAAAGAAAAAGAAAAGAAAAAGAAGAAAAAGAGAGAAAGATTGAAAGAAAGTGAAAGAAGGAAAGAAAGACCGAAAAAAGAAAAAGAAAAAAAAAACTTAAGAAAAATAAAAATAAGAAAGTTAAGAAAAGAAAGGGAGAGAGAGAGAGAGAGAGAGAGAGAGAGAGAACTTACAGCGGTTCTAGTGGATCCTCTTGTTACCCTTGACCGTGACAGCTTCTCTTTCTCTCTCTCTCTTTCTCTCTCTCTTTCCCTCCCTCTCTCCCACTCTCCCTCTCACTCACTCTCCCTCTCACTCCCATCTCTCAGCGTTATCAATTTGCGCCTCGTGTCATTGAGAACTCGCCTCTTATTGGTTACATGAAATATCACCTTAGACGTCTTCTGCACTTAAGGCCGAAAAAACACATCAATCTTTCCCCTTTTTCGCCCATCTTGCGTCGTGTTCTAAGGGTGAGAATTGGGTGGTGGGTTTAGGTGGGTTTGGGTCCTTCTTGAGGCTGTTATTTGACCTTCGACCTGATCACTTCTTGACCCGAAGTTTAGGTTACGAGGGACAAGTTTGAGGATGACAGATGACGAGCCGTAAATCTTTGGAAGTTGGGGCCTTGTCTTTTTTTTTTTGCTCTCTCTCTCTCTCTCTCTCTCTCTCTCTCTCTCTCTCTCTCTCTCTCTCTCTCTCTCTCTCTCTCTCTCTCTCTCTCTCTCTCTCTCTCATCCTGCATACATTCCTCGTCTTTTTTTCCTTCCTTCCTGACATTTTTCCATCTCTCCACTCCTCCTCCTCCTCTTCCTCCTTCTCCTCATCCTCCTCCTCTATACCCTCCCTCAACTCTCCCTTCTTACCATTCCTTCTTCCTCCCTCCACTTGAGCTCCACACGTGCCTGTATCAAGTAAGCTGGCACATGCGAGGGAGGGATGGAGAGAAGGGAGGAAGAGGAGGGAGAGACAAGTAGGTAAAGCGAGGAGACGAGAGGAAGTATGCGGTGAGGAGGAGGAGGAGGAAAAGGAGGAGGAAGAGATGGAGGAGGAGGAGGTAGGTCAGTGATTTTGGCCACATAACACTGTCACCTGAACCAAATTAACGTGTCACCCAGAAACACACACACACACACACACACACACACACACACACACACACACGCACACACACACGTTTGCTCAGCACATTCAAAAGCACACAAGACAACACATGTGCGAGACGCCGTGACTTGCCTGCATACTGACTAAGCACGTGGACGGAAGCAAAACTAGCACGGAAGAGTTAACACATTTGTGGAAACTTCTGAGAATCGTGAGTTTTTTCTCTTTTCAACACAGACGTCATGAGAAACAGATGTGAATTAAAAGCGTTCAGACTATCGATAAGAGTGTATTCAATCGGTTAAGGTAGATAATTAGGTTGTTTATAAATGCAAAGAAGAAAAGTACTATGTAATGTGCAAGAAGAAAGGTATTAGTGACGTGCATTTTAAAAGTAACTGGTCACCTCCTTGGATTCTTTTTAGAAGCAGCGAGTAGCGGGCTTTTTTTATTATTGTTTCCTTTTTGTGTGCCCTTGAGCTGTCTCCTTTGTTGTAAAAAATTTAAATAAATAAAAGACTGAATATGTCTGTAATAAATGGAAACACTATTGAAATCCGTAAAAATAAGAACTAAATTTATACCCAAAACCAAATATAAAAAAGATTCACCTCCATAAATCTGATACATAAAGGGTCCGTGTAGGGGCCGCGCCGTCAATATGGGGACACGGGCGACACAAAGAGCGGGACACAAGTGCCTTACAGATGTTGTTGACAGGGATGCGACAGGTGGTATACACATGCCCGACAGCTGCACGCCTCAGCTGTTCGCTCTTGACTCACTCTCCTCTTCTCTCCTCCTGTTCCTCCTCATCCTCATCCTTTTCTTCGTCCTTCCACTGTTCATGTCTCCTTATTCACCTATCCTCCTCCTCCTGCTTCTTAAACCCCCCCTCCTCCTCCACCTCCTCTTCCTCCTCCGCATCCTCCTCCTCCCCCTGCTGCTCATGTTCATTCTCCTGCATTGCTTTCCTCTCATTCTCTTTTCACTTTCCCTCTTTCGTATCCAACTGCCCTCCCACGTATGGTATAATCTTATCATGTTTACACTCGCCCTTCCCTCGTTTTTTTTCCCTATTTCCTTGTTGTTTTCCTGTACATATTTTCATTCCTATTGGTGTGTCTGTGATAAAAAAAAAATTCCTCCAGTTTTTTTTATCTGTTTTTCGTATCTTAACCTTCTCTGGGTACGAAAGTTTTGATTTCCACGGTTTTTTTTTTATCTACTCGTTTTCTGTGCATGTTAGTCTTCCTTACTTATGGGGATGACTATGATAAATTCGACTTCTGGTGTTTTTCTATATCTACCTTCGTTTTCTATCCACAACCCCATTTCAGTACAGCAAAAAAATGATTACAACATGCCCACGTTTTCTGTACTCGTTTTCCTTACAAGTTAGTCTTATAAGCATTTCGGGGTGACTTTGATAAATTTACCTTCTGTTGTTATTCTGTGTTACTCTCAGTGTTTACGCGGCCCGTGTTACCAAGACAAGGTGACGGCTGCTGTAGTGTTACCAGGATGGAGTGTCTGGTCTGGCAGGCGGGCGAAGGCGTCTGGCGGGTGCTTGCAGCGTTACCAAGTTGCGTCTGGCCGTACCCACGAAACAATGCGGGGTTCTGGGTACGATGACGGTGCACCAGAGTGTTCGAAGGGCAGCCTAACCGGTGTTCGGAGCGCGTGTGTTCCTTGCGCCGCTGCGGGAGTGACCTGCGGCGCCTTGCGGAGGATTTGTTACCATAATTGCGCTTGGTCCTTGCAGTGTTGCCAGACGGTGACCTTCCCCGCCAGCAGTAAACAGTGAGGGCATGTGGCGCTGACCCTCGCCTCTTGTTAGTGTTTACGGCGCGCCAGGGGTGAAGGAGGAGGAGGAGGAGGAGGAGGAGGAGATGAAGGAGCAAGAGTGAAGGAGGAGGACAAGGAAAGCGAAAGGGAAGGAATGTGAATGAGTAGAAGGAGGAGGAGGAGGAGGAGGAGGAGAAAGAAGAAGTTGAAGAAGAAAAAGAAAAAGAAGAAGAAGAAAAGGAGGAGGAGGAAGGAGTACTTAAAGAAGGAGAAGTAGGACAAAAAAAAGGAAGGAAACAAGAAGCAAAGTGGAGGAGTAGGAGTAGAGAAGTAAGGAGAAGGGGTGTTGAAGGAAGAGGACAAGGGGGAGGCTGCAAAGAAAGGGGTGTCTGGAGGATAAGTAGCCAGGGGGATAAAGAGGGGGTGTGGGGGTGGAAGGGAAGGGAAAACGGGGGGAAGAAGAGGTGTCTGCAGTCAGTGGGTGGGTCTGGAGGGTGATTTTTGCCATGAGGGAGTGCCAGGTGGAGGGAAGGAGGGAAGGAGCGTTAACAGGAGGGCAGTGAACTAGGAGGAGAGGAAAATGAAGGCCAGACGAAGGGATGGAAGGAAGGCCGAAGAAAGGAAAAAGCTATGAAGGAGGAAGAGGAAGAGGAAGAGGAGGAGGAGGAGGAGGGAGTGCAAGGACAAGGAGAGAGTATTGTTGAAGAGAAAGAATAGAAAGGATATCAGTAAGAGGAAAAAAAGAGGAGGAGGGGGAAGAGAAGAAATTGGAGGAGGAGAAAAAGGAGGAGGATGAGGAGGAGCCAGAAGTAAAGATTCTTGCGTGGTACGATGAGGGATACCTTAAGGGAGGAGGAGGAGGAGGAGGAGGAGAGAGAGAGAGAGAGAGAGAGAGAGAGAGAGAGAGAGAGAGAGAGAGAGAGAGAGAGAGAGAGAGAGAGAGAGAGAGAGAGAGAGAGAGAGAGAGAGAGGTGATGTTAAGTAGGTCGTGACACAGACTTGAAAGAAAGCAGATGTAGCAGCAGGAGCAAAAAAAAATAAAATTGTATATAGTTACACACAAACACTCACCACCACCACCACCTTCACCTCCGTCTCGTTAATTACTCGTTTCCAGGCAAATGGTAAAATAATAATAATAATAATAATAATAATAATAATAATAATAATAATAATAATAAGAATGATAATAAAAATAATAATAATAATAATACTTACATTGTTTCATTTTTTTTTATTTTATCATCATCGTTGTCGTCGTCCTCTTCTTTCCCTCTTCCCCCTTATCCACTTCTCCTCTCCCTCCTCTTTCTCCTCCTCCTCCTCCTCCTCCTCCTCCTCGTCTTCCTCCTCCTCCTCCGTCGCGACACCCCTGCTTGCCTTCTTTCCTCACCTCCTTCATCAGTGTCCCTTCTCCCCTACCTTCCTTCCTTTGCTTCCAGACTCCTCTTTCCCTCCCTCCCTCCCTCCCTCCCTGACACCCTCCCTCCCAGTTTCCCTCCTTCCCTCCTTCCCTTCTTCTCTCTCCACCTCCTTTATCCATTATTCTTCTGTGTCTTTGGTCCCTTTTCCTCTTTCTTTTACTATTGTGAATTTTACACCTGAAAATTTTGGAAGATTTTATTTTAATTTTGTGTTTTCATATCAGTGTCATGTAGTTTAATTTCTCACCAAGTAGTTTTTCATTTTTTCCATTTTTTTTCTTTCTTATTTTAAACATGTTATTCTAATCTCTCTGTACGAATTCCTTACCTAACTTATATTTATTCCCTCAGTTTATTTATCTATGTATCTATAATCTACCTTATGCAGGATCTTCACAACAAAGTAATTATTTTTTTCTTTGTTTGTCTCTCTCAGTATATTCTTTCTCTCTTCTATATTATTTTTTCTTTATTTTTATTATTCTATACGACCCTGTCTCTACTTTCCTTTGCAGCATCCAACATTCTGGCTTTATGTAGTTCTATTGTTTCTTCTTCATTGCATCTTCCCCCTTTTAGCATCCTCTACACCTTGGGGTCTCTTACTCTCTCTTTTTCTTCTTTCACCGTCTTTCCTCCTTCCCTACTCTCCTTTTCTCCTCCCCTCTCCTCCTCTCCTCCCCTCTCCTCCTCTCCCCTCTCCTCTCATCTCTCGTAAGTGGTCCTAAATCGGTATAGTTTCTTTTACACTTCTTTTCTCATTAAAACTCAACCTTCATAACACCCCCCCACCCTACCCCCACCACCCCCACCCCCACCCCCACCACCACCTTGATGACAGACAGACAGACACAGAAACCCTCGACCACCAGCTTCTGGAGATAATGGAAGAGTCGAAGGACGTGTGGGTGATGGATACGGTGGAGGAGAAAGAGGAGGACGATGAGGAGGAGGAGGAGGAGGAGGAGGAGGAACCAAAATGTACATAAATGGTCTCTTTAGGCGTTTGCATGAAAATTAAATTATTAAAGTAAACACACACACACACACACACACACACACACACACACACACACACACACACACACACACACACACACACACACACACACACACACACACACACACACACACACACACACACACACACTGTTTGGGTGAGTTATCCCTTCGGCAGCCTGTCGGTGTGGGCAAATAAACAAACGCACTCAAACACACACACACACACACACACACACACACACACACACACACACACACACACACACACACACACACACACACACACACACAGCAACGTTTTAGTGTCCTACGGAGGAAAAATAAAAAAAAGATAAAGGAGAGTAGATGACAGTAGTAGTATATAGTTGTAGTAGTAGTAGTAGTTGCAGTAGTAGTAGTGGTAGTAGTAGTAGAAGTAGTAGTAGTAGTAGTTGTAGTAGTAGTTGCAGTAGTAGTAGTAGTAGTAGTAGTAGTAGTAGTAGTAGTTGAAATAGTAGTAGTAGCAGCGTTGACAGTATTAAGTGTCAGGGAATTATGGTAGTGAGGATACTAATAGAGAAGAAAAAGAAGAAGAGAAAAAACGAGGAAGAGGAAGAAGAGGTGGTGGTGGTGGTGGTGATTGTGGTTGTCTCCAAATCCTCCCTTTGTCGCCTGAGTTAAAAGGGGAAACGGAGGTGGTAACAAAGCCTTTCCCCTCAGTGGCACCCCTCCCCTTGCCTCCCCATCCTTCCCCTTACCTCCCATCCCCTTCCCTTCCTCTCGCTCCAGCTGGCATCCATCTGCGAGGCATCGGAGAGGAAATGACTGAAGGAGGAGAAGGAGAAGGAGGAGGAAGAGAAGAGAGATAAAAAAGGGGAATGTAAAGGTCAGAATAAACTTAGACAATACACAAAACAAAATAGAAGACTAAAACAAGTGTAGGAATAACATCTTTTCTTTATTTTCTTCTTTTTCGTGATTATCAGTTTTCGTTTTCCTCCTGTCTTCGCTTCGAGCTGTCAGGATAAAGTTATTTTTGGAGAAGCTGACACCGTAGGCCTTGTTGTGTGTAGGTGGTGATGGTGGTGGTGGTGTTGAGGGAGCGAGGAAAGGAGGAAGAAAGGCAGAAATGAAGGACGGAGAGGAGAGAGAGGGGGAGAGAAAGGTAAATGTAGGAAGGAGGAGAGTTGGAGGAAGAACAGGGGAGAAAGAGAGAGAGAGGAGAGGTGGAATATTGAGCAGGAGAGAAGGAACATGTATTAGATAGAGGACGGAAAGAGGGAAATGGTGAAGAAAAAGGTAGAAATAGGAGGAATGGAAGAGGAATGATCGGCACGGGAAGAGACGTGTAAGAAAATGAATAAGAAGAGAGGTAAATGAAGATAAACGAAGAAGTAAAAGAAAAAGAAAAAGAGAAAAAAGAAAAAGTATAATGAACATGAGGTAGCAAGGTGTAACGAGAGAACTAAAAGATAAGGAAAAGGATGCGGAGGAAAATGAGGGTGACCAAAGGGAGGGAGGGAGAGAGGAAAAGATCAGAAGAGAGGGAGGAAAGAGAAGGGAGAAGAGTGTTAGGTGAGAGGAGGAGGGTGTTAGGTAAGGGAAGGAGGACAAGGGAAGGTGAGGGGAGGTAAGGGGGAGTGAGGGGAGTCTGGTGAGTGATGATAGGAGGGAGTCACCAGCAGGGATAAGGTGTTGGAGGGAGTGATGATGGGTGCCCTCACTCTCCAGCCCCTCCATCAGTCTCCTTCACCTCCCTCCCTCCCTCTCCTCTTTATTCACCTTTTTTCCCCTATTCCTTTCCTTTGTCACTCTACTTAAAGTCCTCTGTGTTATTTTGACTCATAAATATTTAACATCCTTTTTTTCTTTTTTTTTCATATATTGCGTCTGTTGTCACCATCTTAATTAATCGTGTTTTTTTTCACTCCTTCGTCTTTTATGTTTTATTATCCCAGTTTTTCCTATTCCTATTCATGTGTTTTGTATTAGTTTTATTCTCAAATATTTCTAGTTCTTTGTATTCTTCGCCTCATTTCTCTATTATCACTTTTCCTCCTATTTTCTTAATTTTTTCTCTTCTTTTACTCCGATTTTAAACACAAATATTCCTTGCATTTTTTTTTTCATTCACTTACTAATGTATTTTGTTCATTTGTGCCTATATTGTTTTCCGTATGTTATTATTTTTCATTCTTTTCATTTGTTTTCTTTTCCCATTAATCTCTCTTCTTATTCCTCCCATACATCAAACCATCTAGTATAATTTTCTTTATAATTTTCTACCTTGTGACCTCATTCATACTCCCATTCACGCTTATTCACTTATGCAAAAACTCACATCACCACCACCACCACCACCACCACCACCTTGTCATTAATCATAACTCACCTGGCAGGATCTTAAGACACACCCTCACACATACATAAAGTCGACTCTCTCTTAACACTGTCCTTCGTTTCCACCCGTAAGAGGCGGCGGCTGGCAGGTCCGTCTCGCGCAGGTTTAATTAAGCTCGGAATGCCACCTTGTTACGCCGCGTGATGCCCCGACGTGTTACATTTCCTTACTTTCCGTCACTCAGGTTGTCGCGGCTCACCGGTGTCTTGAGAAGGTTATTAATTGTTTTTGTCCTGGGATGGGATATGTTCGAGGAGAGGGGTGGGGAAGAGACCTGTGTGTGTGTGTGTGTGTGTGTGTGTGTGTGTGTGTGTGTCACCTTCCATTCCCTTCCCCCTCTTTTACCCCTCCCTTCTTCTTCCTTCTCCCTTACTCTCCCCTTCTCCTTCCTCCTCCCTACCCCTCCCTTCTTCCTTCTCCCTTCCCCTCCCCTTCTCTCCCCTCTCTCCTTCCCTCTCCCTTACCCTCCCTTTCTATCCCTACCTTTCCCATCTCTCTCTCTATTCCCCTCTCCCCTTCCTCTCCCTCCCCTCCCTTACGCAACACACACACACACACACACACACACACACACACACACACACACACACACACACACACACACACACACACACACACACACACACAGTAGCAGCGAGGATGAACGTAAGGATAAGAGGAAGAGAAATGAGGGGAGAAGAGGGGAGGCACCTGCTACTTGTTAGACGGAATTAAGAGGAAAAGAGGAGAGAAGATAACGTAAGAGGGAGGATTAGGCGTAGTAGAAGAGAAGAGGAAAGAAAGGAAGGAAAGGAGAAAATAAGAAAAGACAGGAAGAGGACAAAAAATACAGCAAAGAGGATTAGGATGAGTAGAAAAGAAGCAAAATGAGAGTGAAGGGAAAGGATGGAATATAGAAGAGGAAGAAGAAAGGATTAGTGTAGAAGAGAGAACAGAAGAGATGAAGACCCCAGGACATAAAGAGAGCCCTAGGGGGGAGGGGGGAGTAGAGGAGACAGAAGGCATGAAGAGCGAGGGTAATGGTGATGGTGGTAGTGGTGGTGGTGGTGGTAGTGGTGGTGGTGGTGGGCGTCGGTAATGTAAACACCACCACACCGAGAGATAGCGAGGTTAAGTTCACTGTAGATAAACCCCATACGGCCTTCTTCCTACTTCTCCCCCTCTCCCTCTCTTTCCCTTCCTCTCCTTCCCTTCCTCTCCTTACTTCCCTTCCTCTCCCCCTTCCCTCCCTCCCTCTCTCTCATTCCCCTCCTCTCTGCATAATTCATTGGCGTCTCTTACAGTCCCTTAAACTACCCTCGGGTCCTTAGGTTGTGTCTCATGATGCCTCTTTCTTTTCCTTCATTACTTCCTTCCTTTTCTCCGTCCGTCTGTCTGTCTGTCTCTGTCTATCTGTCTGTCAGTTTGTCTCTTCCTCCTTCCTGTCAGTCTGTCCATCCGTCTTTTCTTTGTGGTCTTTTTTCTTTTTCTTTTTTTTTTCTTTTTTAATCGGATACTTTAATTTTTCATGTATTTTATTTTATTTCTATTCCTCCTTGTTAAGTTTTTTTTTTTTTTTTTTTGTCTTTTAATGCTTCCATGTTTTTTCTTCGTCATTTTTTGGAAAGTATTAAATGTTTTTGTTACTACAGTCATGAATAATGTTACCTTCATCATTTTGCACTTTTGGGTCGGCTGGTTTGTATACAGAATGATGTATTTGCTAGAGCGCAGAGCTGAACCTTTTATCTATCTTTTCATTTCCTCTCATCTTGTGTGTGTTCATGAGTCTGTTCCTTTCTTTTCCTCCTTGTTAACCTGTCCATCCCTCATTTTCGTTAGTATTCTTTCTTCCTTTTTTTCTTTATTTTTATCGCAGACTTTAATAATTTTTCATGTTCTATGTATGCCACTCTGTTAAACTTTTTTTCTTTCTCTAATCTCCAATCTTACCGCGTTTTTCTTTGTCATTTTATGGGAAGATGTAATGATTTTGTTACCATAATGTTAAAAAATGTTCCCCTTACCATTTCACTCTTTGATTCGTCTGGTTTATACACAGAATGATTTATTTGCTAGAGTGCAGAGCTGAACCTTTTATCTATCTTTTAATTTCCTCTCATCTTGTGTGTGTTCATGTGTGGGTGCAGGAAGGTGGCGGCGTGAGCAAGAACACGTGAGGGCAGGTGGGTGTCTGGGAACAAGGGCCGCCATACACCCATATCTGCCACCACTACCCACCACCCACCCATCGACCCACCCTATCACCTACCCACCCGCCCCCCTTACCACCCACCAACTCTACCCCTTCTACTTCCTACCCACCCACACCTACCGCCCACCCAGTCCCTCTCTCCCACCCCTTTCCCCTTACTCACCCCACCTTATAATCCTCTCACTCCTCCCTACCCCTTCCCTTACCTACCCTTTCTTCCTACCCACTCCCCCCCCTCTCATTCATCCACTCACCCTCCCTCCTACCGTTCTCCCCTCACCTTCTCTCCCTCACCCATCCCTCCTCCTCCTCCTCCACTTGTCCACTTAAACGCCTCGGCCACCTCAGCTCCCGAAAAAAAAATGATAGAGGCAAATTCTGCACTTAAGCCCTCCACCACGCCCCTATCAGCCCACCCACCCTGCCAGCCCCTGTTTCCTGCATGCCTCCTCCTGCCCCTCACCCTCATCCATAACCTTACCCACACCCTCGACCCTTAATGAACCCGCTACCTGCTTTACCCTCTTGCCTATAACCTTAAACTCACACCCACATTCTCTTGCCCACGTTCTCATTCACAGTCTTACCCACGCCCTCAATCCTTTATTAACCCACAGTTTACTCTACCCCTTTACCTTAAGCTCACACCTTCACTCCACTTTCCCTTTCTCTCTTCGTTCTTCCACTTCTTTAATTTCCAGCGTAAACTTACTTTTTTTTTCTTCTTACGAATATATCTTTTCCTTTCTATCTTCATTCTCCATTTCTTGCTTCTTATCCGCCCACTTTCTCACCCTCATCATCCACCCTTTTGTTCCGTATAGCATTTCCTTCCATATTCTAATTACCTATCTCTTTACTACTTCTCTTTTACTCTCCTCTTTTCTCTTTTCCACTTTGCTCTATCATATTTTCACTCCCTACATTCATTCACTTCACCCACAATATAATCTTGCAGACTTCTACGTTCTTATGTTCTTATGTTCTTCTCTACTATTTTTTTTCGCTTTTTCACTTTTATCACATTTTCATCCTCTCATCCATTCAGTTCAACCTCATTTTAATCTTCACACTACTTCTCCACTCTTATTCTTTTCTCCTTTTTCTACTTTTCTCTATCGTATTTTCATCCACCACATCCATTCACCTCATCCACATGCTCCTCTTTCTCTTCTCCACTTTTCTCTATTATCTTTTCATCCACTACATCCATTCACCTCATCCACATGCTCGTCTCTCTCTCTTCTCCACTTTTCTCTATTATATTTTCATCCACCACATCCATTCACCTCATCCACATGCTCCTCTTTCTCTTCTCCACTTTTCTCTATTATCTTTTCATCCACCACATCCATTCACCTCATCCACATGCTCCTCTTTCTCTTCTCCACTTTTCTCTATTATATTTTTATCCACGACATCCATTCACCTCATCCACATGCTCGTCTCTCTCTCTTCTCCACTTTTCTGTTATATTTTTATCCACGACATCCATTCACCTCATCCACATGCTCCTCTTTCTCTTCTCCACTTTTCTCTATTATATTTTTATCCACCACATCCATTCACCTCATCCACAAGCTCCTCTCTCTCTTCTCCACTTTTCTCTATTATATTTTTATCCACCACATCCATTCACCTCATCCACATGCTCCTCTTTCTCTTCTCCACTTTTCTCTATTATATTTTCATCCACCACATCCATTCACCTCATCCACATGCTCCTCTTTCTCTTCTCCACTCTTCTCTATTATATTTTCATCCACCACATCCATTCACTACACCCTCAGTATCACCTTCACTCACTCACTTCGTGCTCACTTAATTACCTTCCCGGCCATTTATTTCCCTCTTCATATCTAAGTTATTTATACGTCGTCACCTGCACCATTAAAATCTCAGCTTACCTTCCTTCATCTCCCTCGGTTCTTCATTAGTTTTTGTCCTCCGTGTTTCCTCCTCCTCCTCCTTTTTCGTTTTCCCCTTTTTTTCTTTCTTCCGTACCCAGGGATTTAATTATACCCTGTTGTTGTTGTTTGGGTTTTTGCTTCGTTTTCTCATTCATTTTCTCCTCTGGGTACGTTTCCCGCCTTTGTCCTTCCGCGAAAATCACCAACTCAGTCTTTGATTCGCACAGATTTCTCTCTTTTTTTGTCCCTTTTTGCTTGTGTTCTTCGTTTCCCTTCCCCTCTTTTTTTTTTCTTCTTCTTGTCCTCCTCTTCTTCCGTTCATTCATACCACGTGTCCTGTATTTCTTTTTCCCTTCATGTCTGTTTGTGGAAAGGAAGTTAGTTTTTATTGCTTTTCTTTCCTGTTTTCTTCTTTTGTTTTCTTCTTCCGTTGCAACAGAATCTTAAGGAGTATCAATTCTTCATAAAGGACATTCATCTGCTTAATTTCTACTTAGCTCTCCTCTCCTCTCTTTCTTTCTCTCCCTCCTCCTCTTTCTCCCACCCTTGACCTTCCTTCCTCTGCCCCTATCCTCCCCCCTCCCCTCTTCCTCTTTCTCC
Organism: Eriocheir sinensis; assembly: GCF_024679095.1. Classification (NCBI taxonomy): domain Eukaryota; kingdom Metazoa; phylum Arthropoda; class Malacostraca; order Decapoda; family Varunidae; genus Eriocheir; species Eriocheir sinensis. The sequence goes on along the minus strand of NC_066513.1, from coordinate 17,375,991 downwards.
CTCCCTTCTCCTTCCCTTCCTCCCTCAAGACTGGAGAGATTATGAGGTCGGTGGGTGGGCGGAGGAGTCCAGGCACCAGGCACACTCCTGAGAGATAAGAGAGAGAGAGAGAGAGAGAGAGAGGTCATTCATTCATCCTTTCTTTCTTTATTTTCTTCAGTTCCTTCTTTTCTTCCTTCCTCTTTCCTTTCCTCCTCATATTTTCCTTTTCTTTTTCTTTATTATTTCTTCCTTCGCTTATTCACTAGTTATTCATATATACATTCATTCATTCATTCTTTCCTCCTTTCTTTTTTTGTCTGCTTTCCTTCCTTCCTTCCTTCCTTTTCTCCTTCCTACCTTCATTCATTCATTAATTTACCCTGTCCTTCCATTCTACCATCAGTGCCCTTTCCTAATCTCTTCCTCCTCCTCCTCCTCCTCCTCCTCCTCCTCCTCCTCCAGATTACTTGGCGCCATCTATGAGAGGGAACGAGAGCCCATCTGTCCCGTCTGTTGTGAATGGGACTGGCGCAACCCAAGAGGAGGAGGAGGAGGAGGAGGAAGAGGAGGAGGAGGAGGTGGAGAGGCTCGTGTCAATAAGGGAAGATTTGTTTGTCTTCCTTCGTTTTGTATGCCTTGCTGTTGTTGTTGTTTGTTTTGTTTCTCAGTTTGTATTTCCTTTTTTTATTGTCTTCTTTCCTTCGTTTCTCATCTCTCCTCACCTCTTCTTTCCTTTCCTTTATGCTTCTCTCTTCTCTTGTCTCTTCTCACGTCTCCCCTTCTCTTGTATAGTTGATCTTTCCCCACATTTCTTTCCTTTCTCTTTCTTCTCCTTTCCTCTCTTCTCTCTTTCTTTTATCTCGTCTCCTCTTCTCTTTTCGAGTTGATAATTCCTTTCCTTTCTTCCCTTTTTCTCTCTCCTCCCTTCTTTCTCTCCTCCGCTCCTCTCCTCCGTTTCCAGTACACCCACACCCACATACACCCCCCCCCAACACACACACGTCGATACACACTCCATGGTCCCTACTTATCCCTCCTGCTCCTCTCCTCCCCCCCCCCCCTCTCTCTCTCTCTCTCGCTCTCTCTCTCTCTCCCTCTGTCCCCTCTCCTGCTACCCTTTCCCTTCGCTCCCCTCGCGTCTTATCAGGCAAGATGCGCCACCCTCCGCCCAGAAAGGGGATCCCCATAATTTCCCCTTGTCGAGATAACGCAGGAAGTGAAGGGGAGAACAGAGGATGAGGGGAAAAGGTCTGCCGGATAAGGGGATAGATAGGGAGCGGAAAGGATAGGATAGAGGTGGTGGTGGTAGGGGACAGATTTGGTGGTGGTGATATAGAAGGTATGGTTGAAGAGGAAGAGATATTAGGAAAGAATGAAGGATAAGAGGATAGAAAGGGAATGGAAAGGATAGGGGGGTGTTGGTGATAGTGGTGATGGTGGTGGTGGTGGTGGTGGTGGTGGTGGTGAAGATGGTATGGAGGAAGATGAAGGAAGAGCATGAGGAAGGAGTGGAAAGGTGGAGAGAGCGATACTAAGGAAGAATGGAGAGAAGAAAAAGAACCATGTGAATGAGAGAGAGAGAGAGAGAGAGAGAGAGAGAGAGAGAGAGAGAGAGAGAGAGAGAGAGACCTACCCCCCTTCCCTTCTTTTATCACCCTCATTTGCATCCTCCCTTGATTTTCTTTGTCTTCTTTTACCCATGTTCTCCCTCCTTCCTTCCTTCCCTCCCTCCCTCCCTCCCTCCCCTCATTCCTTCATTTCTTCTTCCCTTCCTTCCTTCCTTCCTTCCTCCCTTCCTCCCTCTACATGCTGCCTTCGTTATCTATAGCTATCGTAACCTCATGTAATATTTTCTTACGTTATCTTCACGGTTTTGGAAAGGGGGAGTTTAGTACCCCATTGGGAAGAGAAGGAAGGCGAGGAGGAGGAGGAGAGGTAGGAGGAAGAGGAGGAGGAGGAGGAGGAGGAGAGAAAAGAGAGTAAAATGAGCCGCAGATATTGCCACGAACACGAGGAGGAAAAGACAAAAAAAGCGAAGGGAAAAAAGGAAGAGAAAGAAAAAGATGAAGACCACAAAAACTCACAAGAAAGACGAGGAAGGAAAACCTGGAGAAGGAGGAGGAGGAAGAAGAGGAGGGGGGGGGGTGTAGGAGGAGTGGGTGCCATGATAATGCTGTCAGGAAATACCAGTAAGTGTGTGTGTGTGTGTGTGTGTGTGTGTGTGTGTGTGTGTGTGTGTGTGTGTGTGTGTGTGTGTGTGTAGGGCGTGACAAGTGCCTTTGGATCGAGGAAATGCCCGACGCGACGCCCTTTTTTCACTCCTTCCGTTGCCCCACACGACGATTACGAGCAGGAGAACAATGACTGGCGGAGGAGGAACCAAGGGCCGAGAGGAGGAGGAGGAGGAGGGGAGGTTGGGGGTAACCTGTTCTGACCTCGCAAAGAAAACGGTGGTCAGTGTTTGCGATGGGCAGGAGGGACTGAGCTGAAACATGAGACGAGTTGGGTAGCTTTGTTTTGGTTAGTTTGGTTGAGTTTACTAGGTTGAGTTAGCTTGGTTTTGGTTAATTTTAGTTGAGTTTACTAGGTTGAGTTAGCTTAGTTTTGGTTAATTTTGGCTGAGTTTACTAGATTGAGTTAGCTTTGTTTTGGTTCATTTTGGCTGAGTTTACTAGATTGAGTTAGCTTTGTTTTGGTTCATTTTGGTTGAGTTTACTGGTTTTCTGTAGCCTTGGTTGGGCTTGGCTAGGTGAGGGTGTGAGTGGAAAAGGAAGTTAGTTAGTTAAGTTAAGGTTTGGTTGTATTCGGTTTTCTTCATCATTGTTAATTATATGTATTCAATTATAGTCTATCGTTACCCTCTTCATAATTATCTCTTTCGTAATCCACCTCCTCCCTTTCGTCTCCTCACTATCTTTCTTCCTCGCAACATCCTCCTTCCTTATTTCCATTTTCCCTCATTCTTGCAACATCCTCCTTCCTCATTTCCTTTTTCCCTCATTTTTGCAACATCCTCCTTCCTTATTTCCATTTTCCCTCATTCTTGCAACATCGTCCTTCCTTATTTCCATTTTCCCTCATTCTTGCAACATCCTCCTTCCTTATTTCCATTTTCCCTCATTCTTGCAACATCCTCCTTCCTCATTTCCATTTTCCCTCATTCTTGCAACATCCTCCCTCCTTATTTCCATTTTCCCTCATTCTTGCAACATCATCCTTCCTTATTTCCATTTTCCCTCATTCTTGCAACATCCTCCTTCCTTATTTCCATTTTCCCTCATTCTTGCAACATCCTCCTTCCTCATTTCCATTTTCCCTCATTCTTGCAACATCCTCCTTCCTCATTTCCATTTTCCCTCATTCTTGCAACATCCTCCTTCCTCATTTCCATTTTCCCTCATTCTTGCAACATCATCCTTCCTTATTTCCATTTTCCCTCATTCTTGCAACATCCTCCTTCCTCATTTCCATTTTCCCTCATTCTTGCAACATCCTCCTTCCTCATTTCCTCTTTCCCTCATTCTTGCAACATCCTCCTTCCTTATTTCCATTTTCCCTCATTTTTGCAACATCCTCCTTTCTCATTTCCTCTTTCCCTCATTTTTGCAACATCCTCCTTCCTCATTTCCTTCTCTCATTATTCCTTGCATTCTTTACTCCCTCCTTCTTATTCCATGCCCGTTAGTTTAAGCAAGGTTACTCTAGGTTAGATATATCAGTCGTGGTTAATCTAATATGGTTCCCCGATGTTGTTGTTTCTTAGAGTAAAGGAAGCAACTCAATGGCAAAATAATAAAGAAAAAAGGTTAGATATATCCGTCGTGGCTCATCTAATATGGTTCCCTGAGATTGTTGTTGTTTTTACTGTAATGAAGCAACTCAATGGCAAAATAATAAAGAAAAAAATCCCCTTCTTCAACCCATTTCCATTTTCATCTCTTACCTTCTTTACATTCCCATACTCTTATTGATCATTCCTTCATCTTCCTTACTCTTCATTAGTCCATCCTTCTCCCTTCCCGTCCTATTCTAATCACTCCCCTATAAAAGAGTGCGTAGATGGGTGGCCAAACGAGAGGTCAATTTCGAGTGGAGAGGTGTATTGACTTTTGATACTCTCCTTTTGGGTAGGATATGCTCGTTCAGTCTGGTTAGGTTTAGTCTGGATGAGTTGGTATGGTTGGTGGAGTTGACACTTTTGTTCTTATTAATGTGGAATGTGTCGGAAGAGGCGTCGAAACTCTAGTACCAAGTGAGGCTTAGGCGTCCTTGCGTCACACACTTGCCACCAGCTGCTGCCACTCCTCCTCCTCCTCCTCCTCCTCCTCCTACTTTTTTTCCTGTCTACATACTGTTCTTCCTCCATTTCCTTCGTATACAGTAGTAGTAGTAGTAGTAGTAGTAGTAGTAATAGAAGTGCGTACATAGTAGTAGTAGAGATAGCTATGGTAATTTAGTAGCAATATATCGTAATAATTCACTCTTGGTAGGTTGTATTGTGTGTGTGTGTGTGTGTGTGTGTGTGTGTGTGTGTGTGTGTGTGTGTGTGTGTGGCGGGCGCGCGTCAGGTTAAGGGAGGGGAATGTCTCCGTGGGTGTAAGTTAGCATGAATAAGTGCACGGAGGTGAAGGAAGGTGACGGGAGGAGCGAGGGGAGAGGACGGGAGAAGGGTGAGGGCGGGGGAGGGGAGAGGACGGGAGAGGGGAGAGGGGAGGATGAGAATTCAGCGAAGACCCACATCCGGCAGTGAGGGGAAGAGAGAAGAGGAGGATCAAGGAGGGAAGATAGTGGAGGAGGAGGAGGAAGGGAGAGGAGAGGAGGGGAGGGGAAAGAAGACATTAAGGACAACTATGGATAACACATAATATGTATCCAACCGGTTCAGATTGTGCTATAAATAAAAAAGAATAGGAGGATCAAGGAGGGAAGGTAGAGGAGGAAAAGGGGAGAGGAGAGAAGGGCAAAGAACACATATAGGACAACTACAGATAACACTTATGTATCAGCCCGGCTCAGATTGTGTTAGAAATCAAAATAGAAAAGGAAGACCAAGGAGGGAAGGTAGAGGAGGAGGAAGAGAGAGGAGGGGAGTGGAAAAGGGAGGGTAAATGACAACTACAGATAACACTCACTTACCCACAAGGCTCAGATTGTGTTAGAAAGTAAATAAACAACCAACGGACAAAAAAAAAAAAATCATACTTGCATACACAAATAGTTAAGGTCGTAAACAACAGTAGAGAAAAAAATATACACTCTCATGGTAAGAACTTCATTAATTTATATATTTATCTTGTGTTAAAAATAGGATAGATTATGCAAGTGCGTGGGGGTTTGCTCTTGCGGGGGGAACAATCTCGGGTGGAGGCAGCGAGTGAGTGAAGCAACGCACCCCTGAGCTCATGGCCCCGTTCGCTAGTTACTGTTAAAAATCTTCTCATCCATATTTACAAGTCATTTATCTCTAATTTTCCTCCCCTTTCCACAATGTCACTCCTCTGTATCCTCCCCCTTGTAAGCTCTCTGTTCTTTCTTTCTCCTCTACACATTCCTCTACGTCTTTCATAATCTTTAAATTTGTACTTTCCACTTCTTTCCTTCTCCCGTATCATGTCAGCTCCCTTTTTCTCTCTCCTCTCTCTTCTACACCTTTTTATACCTTCTTTATTTCATCCTTTTTTTCTCCACACTTCAGCCCTTCTCCTTTTTCTCCTCTTCCTTACTTTTCATTAGCCCATCCTTCTCCCCTTCCATCTCCCTTCCTTCCTGCATCTCTCTTCCTTCCCGTTTCCTCTCCTCCCTATATCCTTCTCCATTCATCTTCTCGTCTGTCTCATTTTCTCCTTCCTACATTTTTCTTCCTTCCTATCTCTCCTTCCTATATCCTTCTCCATTACCATTTTCTCGCCTCCCATTTTCCCTATTCCCCTCTTCCTTACTTTTTATTCATCCTTCTTCCTTCCCGTCCCATTTTCTCCTTCATACATTCTTCTTCCTTCCTATCTCTCCTTCCTATATCCTTCTTCATTACCATCTTCTTCTCGCCTCCCATTTTCCCTATTCCCCTCTTCCTTACTTTTTATTTGTTCATCCTTCTCCCTTTCAGTCTCATTTTCTCCTTCCTACATTCTTCTTCCTTCTTATCTCTCCTCCCTATATCCTTCACCATTACCATCTTCTTCTCGCCTCCCATTTTCCCTATTCCCCTCTTCCTTACTTTTTATTCATCCTTCTTCCTTCCCGTCTCATTTTCTCCTTCATACATTCTTCTTCCTTCCTATCTCTCCTTCCTATATCCTTCTTCATTACCATTTTCATCTCGCCTCCCTTTTTCCTTATCCCCCTCAATCCGTCCTATGCCTCTGCCGTCCCTCACTGTTTGCCTCTACATCATTCTTGCTTCCTCGCCTTTCTCCCTTCACCCCCCTGCCAAGTTTCATCCCACCGGAACGAACGCGATCAACACACGAGGCGTCTGAACGAATTCGATTGGGTTGCCCTGTGAATTGAATTGGGTCATGTGGCTTTTATATTGTTTTCGAGCGTTCATAATATTTTGTGGACCGTTATTTCCTTTTTTTTCGTGGTTTTTATTTGTATTTTGTTGACTTGCCGTGTGAAGTATTGGAAATTATCACTTTTTTTTATATAATGCTCCTGGTTAATGAATAATGGAAACACCTTTCACACCTTGATCATGAATTTAGGACTTTTAATATCCAGACCTTTTTATTAGAACTAGCTTTTTTTTAGTGTAATTGCTTCTTATAGATTACTCCGCTTTTGTCCTTTCCCGTTCGTTGGAATAAAAATAATAGTAATAATGATAATAGTAACGAAAATAATAAATAATAAAAACAACACCGAGGTCACAGGAAACGGAGTGAAGTCAAAATCCCAATGAAGGATGTCACCAAACGGCCTCGTCTCAACCCCTGCACGACACCCACACCCACCAACACCCCATTCACCCCAACCACACCCTCCCCAACACCCCTTACAACCCTTCAACACCTCCCCACTAACAGACCATCCCACCAACACCCATCCACCGCAATATGACCGCACGAAGACCCACAGAGGTGCCAGAAAAGAGGTCGGGGAGGGGTGAGTCCGAAGCCGCGGCGGATGAACACGAAGTCGCCGGCTGCACGAATGTTTGAAACGCTATCCGCCGCAGGAACCTGAGCCGCCTACAAGTGCGCCGCCGGAAACACGTGTTCTAGCCCCCCTTTTCCCCTCGCCCCCTTTTTCCCCTCCTTTTACATTTCCCTTTTTCCCCTTTCACCCCTTTTCTAGACTTCCCCTTTCACCTTAGTCCAGATTTTCCCTTCCTCTTTCACCCCTTTCCTAGACTTCCCCTTTCACCCCTTTCCTAGACTTCCCCTTTCACCCCTTTTCTAGACTTCCCCTTTCACCCCTTTTCTAGACTTCCCCTTCCACCTTAGTCCAGATTTTCCCTTCCTCTTTCACCCCTTTCCTAGACTTCCCCTTTCACCCCTTTCCTAGACTTCCCCTTTCACCCCTTTCCTAGACTTCCCCTTTCACCCCTTTTCTAGACTTCCCCTTTCACCCCTTTCCTAGACTTCCCCTTCCACCTTAGTCCAGATTTTCCCTTCCCCTTTCACCCCTTTCCTAGACTTCCCTTTCCACCTTAGTCCAGATTTTCCCTTCCCCTTTCACCCCTTTCCTAGACTTCCCTTTCCACCTTAGTCCAAATTTTACCTTCCCCTTCACCTCTTTTTCTAGATCTCCCCCTTCGTTTCACCCCTCTTTCTAGCCCCCTCTCCCCTCCTCCCCCTCTTTCTATACTTCCCATTTCCCCCTTGCACTCCTTTTCTAGATGTCCCCTTCCCGTTTTAGATTCCCCCTTTTCTAGATCTCCCCCTTCGTTTCGGCCCTCCTTCTAGCCCTCTCTCCCCTCCTCCCCCTCTTTCTGGACTCCCCCTTTACCCCCTCCCCCCGTTATCTAGACCCCCATATTTCTAGATTCCCCATTTTCTCCATCTTCATCTTATTTTTAGTACTCCCCATTTGCTTCGCCTCTTTTTCTAGACCCCCTCCTTCACTTTTCCTCTAGATTCCCCTCTTTTTCCCCCTCAACCCTTTCTAAATTTCTCCCCTTCCCTTCCCCTTCAAGCCCCTCAAAAATCTCTCCCCTCACTTTTCTTGCAATTCCTCCCTTCCCTCTCCTATCCCTTGACTTTTCTTTCCTCCTCTCATCACGAAATGGAAAAAGGAAAGAGGAGAAAAAGGAGGAGGAGGAGGAGGAGGAAAAAGGGGAAGTAGGGGACTAAAGAGGGGCTGAGGAGTCGTAAAAGAGCCGCATATCGCCCTCGGTGGGTCGTTAGAGTCGTCGTGGTCGTCACCTGTCTCGCGTGGCTGGGATGCTTGGGGCGTCTTGATGGGGCACGACACACACACACACACACACACACACACACACACACACACACACACATTTTGTGTATTTTCAGCCTTATGGCTGCCTACAAATGAATAAACCATTTATTATTATTATTATTATTATTATTATTATTATTATTATTATTATTATTATTATTATTATTATTACCCACACGTACACATACCCCCCTCACACCTCCCCTTCAATCCTCCTTCACCTCACATCATTCCCCTTCACCTCCGCTCAGCTCCCCCTTCACCTTTTGTCACTGCCCTCACTCCCCTGCACCTCCCCTTCACCTACCCTTCACCTCCCTTTCACCTTATATCACTCCCCTCACTCCCCTTCACCTACCCTTCAGCTCCCTTTCCCCTCCTCCCTTCACCTACCCTTCACCTTACATCACTCCCCTCACTCCCCTTCACCTACCCTTCAGCTCCCTTTCCCCTTCCCCCTTCACCTACCCTTCACCTTACATCACTCCCTTCACTCCCCTTCACCTACCCTTCAGCTCCCTTTCCCCTCCTCCCTTCACCTACCCTTCACCTTAGATCACTCCCCTCACTCCCTTCACCTACCCTTCAGCTCCTTTCCCTTCCCCCTTCACCTACCCTTCACCTTACATCACTCCTTCACCCTTCACCTACCCTTCAGCTCCTTTCCCTCCTCCCTTCACCTACCCTTCAGCTCCCTTTCCCCTCCTCCCTTCACCTACCCTTCAGCTCCCTTTCCCCTTCCCCCTTCACCTATCCTTCACCTTACATCACTCCCTTCACTCCCCTTCACCTACCCTTCAGCTCCCTTCCCCCTTCACCTACCCTTCACCTTACATCACTCCCCTCACTCCCCTTCACCTACCCTTCAGCCCCCCGTCACTTCCATCGCTCCCCTCACTCCCTTCACCTACCCTTCAGCTCCCCTTCACCTCCCCTCTTCCTCCCATCACCTCCCATCATTCCCATCTCCTTCCGTCGAGTCTTCACGCTTCATCCCCAAATCACGGAAAGCGCCTTCGTAATCCGCTGAGATTTACGCTAAGTCGATCTACTCTTCCGCCTCGCCGGGGCCGGAAGCTGCGTCACCTGCGTCACCAAATGAGAGAAAAAGGTGCCTCGCGTCCCCCCGAATCGATATCACGGTCACCTGCGCTTTGTTATCTGCCTTCCTCCTTATTGTCGGCTCTTATCCTCCCCTTTGTCCCTCCTCCGCCCGCGCCCGGATGTACCAAAGACGAGGTAAACAGATTATTGCCTTCTCTTCTTTTTCCTATTTTTCTTCTTCCTCCTCCCCCTCCTCCTCCCCCTCCTCCCACGCTTCCCTCCCTACTTTGTTGCTTTTCTCTCTGTCTTCCTGTTTTTCTCACTTTTTTCCTACCTTTCTTCGACGCCTTCTTTGTTTCCCTTAATGGTTTCTTTTTCTTTTTTTTTCATATTTTCTTGATTTTTTCCCTTTCTCTGGTCGATGCTTCCCTTGCCTCATTCCCTGCCTGCTCACCATTCTGCTTTTCTCTTTGTTTTCCTGTTTTCCTTATTTTTTCATCCCTCTTTTCTCGTACTCCTCCTTCATATTTTACAAAAGCTTACTGTGTCTTTATTTTTCCACGGATGAGGTTTCGGTTATGTCTCGGTTTTTTGTTTTTTTTTCAATATTAGTTTTTTTTTTTTTTTCGTTTCTTCTGTATGCTCAGTGAGACTCGAATGGTTTATATTTATTTAGCATTGCTCATTCTTTTTTTTCTTTTCTGCTTCGTAGCCTCTCATTCAAAGGGTGGTTTTGGTAATGATTTCTATTAATGTCTTCAGTGTATTCCATTTTCCATATCTATTTGTCCTATTCGTTTTAATTTTGTCTAGTTCCTTTTTTTTTATCTCGAGACTTCTGAGCCATAACTCCCTCCCTTCTCATGAACATATAATTCGTTACTACAAACTACTCTCCTCTTCCCCCTCCCTTCCCTCCTTTATTCATTTATTCTCACGTCCAATCACCTGTATAAAAACGTATAACCGCACGTCGCTCACTACACATTCCGTTTTCCGTAATGGAACAGCAACCAACCTCGACTAAGCTCGTCACGTAATATGATTAATCGCAGGTTACACGGAACACACATCATCCTGAGCCCATTTTCTTTACAAGGTCAAGCGCTTCAGACCTTGAGGGGGAGACTAAAGAGACTCAAGCAATGCAAGCAACCGACGACCTGAAGTTTAATCCCCACGCTGATTCTCATGCTGCGGACACCTGACTCATCTGTGGGAAGCACGTAGAAAGCCAATTACACACCTGAGTTGACTAGTGAACGGCAAAACGAGGAAAATGCAGCGAAAAACCAAGATAATGCGAAAATTACAGACGTGTCACCACCTCAAGGGGAGAGAATATATATGCAAGTCCACGCTCAGACCACAGAAAATTGGGGTGTGTCATGAGGATGTCTGATGCGGAGGTTGGTGAACACAATATCTATCTCTCTCTCTGCATCCCACCCATATCACCACACCCACGCCACGCCCCACCAAACACCCGCCAGGACGCCGCCCGCCGCCCACGCCTATAATCCCCAGCGATAACAGCGTGCAGGGATGAGCTCCTGGTTCCTTCCGTCTCGGCCCTATTCAGCCGTGTCTTCGCGTCGCCCAGTCATGTGGCGCCGCCTCGCTGGGGAATCCATCCATCAACTGCCTCGATTCTCTGTGACTCGCGGAAGGGGGGAGTGTTTGAGAGGGGAGAGTTTTGTGTTTTGGGGGAGGGGATTGTCGGTGTTTGTGGGTGGAAGGGTTTTGTGCTGGTGGGGGAAAGGGATGAATTAGTTTTTTGGTTTGTGTGTGTGTGTGTGTGTGTGTGTGTGTGTGTGTGTGTGTGTGTGTGTGTGTGTGTGTGTCCCTTGTACAAAAAAAAAATAATTCCAGGTTCTTTATTTCTACTTTTTTTTCAGTTCCGCTTTTGATACTTTCCTGTTCTCTGTTGTTTTTCTCCTTGTTTTCTGTTCGTATGCCTTTTTTTTACAGCAGAGCAATCAGTTCAAGGGCATAAAAAAAGTAACAAATGTGAAAAAAAAGCCCGCTACTCAAAACTTAACTTTCTTCCTGCAGCCCTCTTCCTCTTACCGCTTTCCATGCCCTTCTTTTTCTCCTCTTTCGTCCCCTCATCCTCCTCATACGCATAGCTCTTACCTGCCCTCATCTCTATGTTTCTATTGTCCACATCTTTCTCGTACCTGCTATGTCTCTTTTGACCTTCATCTTCCTCTTGATTATCTTTCATCCTTCTCATCTTCATTCTCCTACCGCCCTCCTGACCTCATCCTCGTCCTCGTCCTTCTCCCTCCCGGCCCCCGTCACTTCCTTCCGTCTGCCTGATGGTCTGCGGGTCTGATAAACAACTCGTACCTATGTTTGTTTGCCTCGTGGCGCCTGTTTACGCCCTGTCCCGCCTCGGCTTCCTGTCTGCCGCACGCACAACACCCCTCCCCCCACCCTCCCATTGTTGTTCCCCTCCCGAGGACGCCCCAAGCAAACCAGGCAGCCAGTCGACCTCTCCTCTTCTTCTGACACCCTTGGCTCTCCTGTAGACTTATACTTCGACTCGCTTATTTAGTCATATGCTTGTTAATTCACTGTCTCATTTTTTCTTCTGACATCCCGACCCCCTTACTGACTTCCTCACTCACAAACCTACATGCTTACTGGCTCACGCATATACTCACTCCTTAGCTCATACTTTCACTTACTGATTCACTTACTCATACGCTCATTCATACGCTCATTCACTTACCCACACTCATTTATTCATTCTTTCATTCATTCACTCACATTCACTCATTCACTTTGATGTCAATCTGTCTTTTTTCCTCCCTAAGAGTTAAATACAGTTGATGGAAGTTCATTGAATAGGAGAAAAAGAGATATGCAGGAAAAGTAACAAGACAAGCATCTCCAGACACGTACTTTTCTTACCGCGGTGTCTGTTGAGTCGCCGTTGTGGATAAAATACCTCAATTAAGAAATATAGAAAAGGACAAGGCTCTCAGTTCTCGTCCTTAATCCCTCTAACACATTTTTTCACTTGGATAAATTTAGAACAAACGTTATTTTATTGGCAGGCAGACAGAAAATGATATGGACTACAAAGGAGTACATGATTAAAAAGTTTACGGTACAGAAATATATTGACTGAAGGAAAATTATGAAGGAGATCAGAATTTAAACAAAGAGAGATGAGAGGAACTGTGCCACCGCCTCAACACCACGACCATCATCACCCTCACCATTACCAGTACCGCAAATCACTAAGAAAAGCAGATCAAAGAGTGAGACGCGAAAAACAATATGATACAACTGTCATTACCACCACCACCACGACCACCACCACCATAACCAACACCACCATTACCATTAATCACCAGGAGCAACAAATCTCCCGCTAATATCACCACCACCACCACCACCGCTTTCACCGCCAAAAAAATCATAACCAGAAGCAGATTATCACCGAAAGGAGAGCAAAGAACAACCACATGGAATCACTATCATCCCCGCAACCTCTCATTAGCAGCATCACCATCAGCATCACCATTAAAGGAAAGAGATAAATGGATAAACAAATTGACAGAGAGAGAGAGAGAGAGAGAGGTGAACATGTACTACCACTATTACTACCAGCATCACAACAGTTTTACTCTAACAACAGCAGCATCACCACCAACACCACCACTACCATCACCAACACAGCAGATCATCACCAAAACCACCAGTCACCACCAGCACCACCATAACGTCTCTCTAAAAACAATAGCATCCCCACCACCACCATCACCACCGCAAATCACAACCCAAATCACCAATCACCACCAGCATCACCTTCCCTTTTCGCGGCAGCTTTAGGAAGAGATCACCGCCCTCCTAACGAGCACCTGAGTGGATTATCCTCCAATTTATGCGAGGCAGCACACCTGTGGCCTTACCTGTTCATTGTGGTTACCTGTGTCGCGCGTAGAGGTGTGGTCCATGTGTGTGTGTGTGTCACCTGCTCCGCCCGCCCTAGTGTGTGTGAGGGGGAGGAAGGGGGGCAGGTGTGTGTGTGTGTGTGTGTGTGTGTGTGTGTGTGTGTGTGTGTGTGTGTGTGTGTGTGTGTGTGTGTGTGTGTGTGTGTGTGTGTTACCTTTTCTCACGTGTTAAATGAAAAGTGACAGGATGGAAAGTTGAGAAGGATGTTAGGTTATGGGAGTGAATGTGTGTGTGTGTGTGTGTGTGTGTGTGTGTGTGTGTGTGTGTGTGTGTGTGTGTGTCCCCCCCCCCCCCCCCTCTCTCTCTCTCTCTCTCTCTCTCTCTCTCTCTCTCTCTCTCTCTCTCTCTCTCTCTCTCTCTCTCTCTCTCTCTCTCTCTCTCTCTCTCATATATATGCAAATTAGGCACGGTAAATAGGAAAGATTGCATAATGTCTGAGAAAGAGAGAGAGTTGTAACATTAACTTATCTGTGGGAGCTAAGAGGAGGAGGAGAAAGATTTGTAGGAAGAAGAGGAAGAGGAGGAGGAGGAGGAGGAGGAGGAGGAGGAGGAGGAGGAGGAGGAGGAGGAGGAGGAGGAGATGGAGGAGGCTGTAAGGTGCCGTCATGGGGAAGGGAAGAAGAATGCAATGAAGGGAGAGATAACGTGAGAGAATACTTACGTGGGAGAGGCAGATGTCGGGATGCTGAGGTGAGGAGAGGTATGCGCGGACAGGTATGGTTCTCTCTGCGTAGATATATACTCACAGGTTATGGGTAATGATAAGGAATGTTTTTAATGGTAGTTTTCTTCGCGTTATTTAAAGTAGGAGATGAGGGGATAAAAATATAGAGGCATACAACACCCTCATTCACACTGGTATTTCACGTTAATGATAAAAAGTGGATTATATATATTTTTTTGTGTGTTTAGTTAGAGATTATAAACGAATAGATTGATAAATATAAACAAAGCTACATACGAAAACACTCTAAATAAACACACACACACACACACACACACACACACACACACACACACACACACACACTCACACACACACACATTACGTGAATCATATGAATGGATGATCATCTCCTCTACATTCCCACGATGAGAGAGAGAGAGAGAGACGAGCTTCCTGTTACTGTTCCGGATCGTCAGTAATCCCTCGAAATATTGACACTCGCTGGATTACGTGCAATGACAAAACCCGAGGAGCAGGAAGGAAGGAATTGGGCACTTATAGGATTATGTATCACGCGCAGCCTCGTGCCGGCACACTGCTGGGTGGAGTCCGCCCTGCACACACCAACACACCCAGCACCCTGCGCCCATATCCCTTTTTGCATGCCTGAAGTACACCCATCCACGCCCACCCACACTCATGCACACCCTATACTAACCCACATCCACCTATAGATTGATGTAAATAGACGAAATGATAGAAAGATAGATTGGTTGATAGACAGAAACTTACATAGATGGATTGATTGATGCATGAATTGATAGATGAATGAATTGATGGCTGAACAGATAGATAGATAGATACAGATTTCTCGGTCACGCAGGTTACAAAATAAAAATAGATCGAAGTTAGATTTGACTGTGTAGCAAAAATATTACCTCTTATAGTCCGTCAGTTCAACTTACCCATTCATTACAATCCACTTGAATAAAAAATAGTACTTGAAAAACGAAAAAAATATCAAGTATACGCACCTTCCACACCTATACACACCTTTACCTACCTGGCTCCGCACGTGCCAACACCCCGCATACCTGGTTAATCAACTGGCTACACCCGACACACACAAAGCAGGACTCAACTCAGCGTAAAGTGCTCTGCTAGTGTGTGTGTGTGTGTGTGTGTGTGTGTGTGTGTGTGTGTGTGTGTGTGTGTGTGTTGTGTGTTTTGGTGTTTGGAGTGTTGATTCAGGTCTTAAGTTGACCAGCCATGTGCATAGATGTGTGTGTGTGTGTGTGTGTGTGTGTGTGTGTGTGTGTGTGTGTGTGTGTGTGTGTGTGTGTGTGTGTGTGTGTGTGTGTGTGTGTGTGTGTGTGTGTGTGTGTGTGTGTGTGTGTGTGTGTGTGTGTTTTAGCCACGTTAAGCTTGAAAACATACAAAGCAAAATAAACGTAAATGGACATCCTGATATACCACAAATAGTCACAGAAAGACAGACATACAGGCACAGACAGACAGAGACAGACACGTGAGCAGTCAAATACAGACCACACAGATAACATCCCACCTATGACCATCTCCTGCACCAGTAACACGCGCCACATACCTGGAGGTCATTCTCACAGGTTCGCACGAGACTGATTACCTGCCTAACCTCACCTGTCCCACCTTACTTAACCCTTCTTCTATCATGCTCTCCCTTCCCTCCCCCTTAACTTCCTCCCTCCCTTCCTTCCCCCTCCCTTCCTTCCTACGTTGGCGGGTGCCGGAATCGCTTTAGCCGGATGTAATCAACTCATTGGTATTACGCAGGATTAGGACAGCAAAATACGTGTGTCTGGCGTTGCCCATACAGCCCGTTTTGCGGCTTAACTTGATTCCGTTGCTGACCCGAGCGAGCCGTGGTACTTTTTCTGCCTTTTTTACGGGGTTGCATATGTGGTGAGTGGATGGGTGGGTGGGTGGGTTAGTGTGTTATTTGGTGTTTTTTAATGGATAGGTTTTGCAGGGATACTGAGTGAGTGAGTGGGTGTATAGGGGGGAGATGGGTGTGTTTTTTCCGTTTTCGTTTTTTGTAAGGTGTGGAAGGGTGGTTTTGTTTAATGCGTTTTAGGGTGGAGGGCGGGATGTTGTTTTTATTTAGTAGTATAACGTCAGTGTTTAGAGGATTAGCGGGTTTCGAAGTTGTGTTTACTCGTTTTGCGTGTGCCAATTTTCATATTAGTGCGTGAGGCGTTAATGGTGGAGGTGGTGCTGATGGTGGTGGTGGCGGCGGTGTGTTACAGTGTTGGGTGATGAGGTAATGATATTGAAGGTAGTGATACAGCAGCGTTAGTAGCGATAGTAGCACGAGGAGGAAAAGAGAGAGGAATAGGAGCTCGATAATGAGGTAAAAGTATTGAAGGTATAGTGAAGGTACATACGAGGATGAAAAGAGAGAGGAATAGGAGCTCGATAATGAGGTAAAAGTATTGAAGGTATAGTGAAGGTACATACGAGGAGGAAAAGAGAGAGAGGGCTCGAATGAGAGGGGTAAAGTATTGAAGGTATAGTGAAGGTACATACGAGGATGAAAAGAGAGAGGAATAGGAGCTCGATAATGAGGTAAAAGTATTGAAGGTATAGTGAAGGTACATACGAGGAGGAAAAGAGAGAGGAATAGGAGTTCGGTAATGAGGTAAAAGTATTGAAGGTATAGTGAAGGTACATACGAGGAGGAAAAGAGAGAGGAATAGGAGCTCGATAATGAGGTAAAAGTATTGAAGGTATAGTGAAGGTACA
This sequence comes from Eriocheir sinensis, assembly GCF_024679095.1. Classification (NCBI taxonomy): domain Eukaryota; kingdom Metazoa; phylum Arthropoda; class Malacostraca; order Decapoda; family Varunidae; genus Eriocheir; species Eriocheir sinensis. The sequence goes on along the minus strand of NC_066513.1, from coordinate 17,359,145 downwards.
TACGAGGAGGAAAAGAGAGAGGAATAGGAAGCCAATGGTGACGTAGGTGTTGAGAAAAAGCTGTACTAATAATGATGAAAATAACGCTATTGCTACTACAGGCGCAATGATTATAAGCCTAATAATAATGACAATAATAATAATAATAATAATAATAATAATAATAGAATGAGAAAAAGAATAAGATGAAGGATAAGAATAACAAGAATAAATAAGAAGGAGAAGAAGAAGAAGAAGAAGAAGAAGAAGAAGAAGAAGAAGAAGAATGATGATAGTAATCGCATAGAAAAAACTTACCGCAAATCTCATTACTCAAATCCAAACAGACAAACTTGAGATAGGAATTATTTTAAACATCCCAGCACCCTTCACCCCAGCATCTTAATAGCACGCAATATTATCGTGGCCGCAGACATCCTCGTAAAAACAGAGGGCGGCGGTATGTTTTATAATGAAATACATATTCATCTCGCCCCGGGGACATTGCGATTCAGTTTGAGAAGAGGATCATTAAGGAAATCGTTGTGCGGTGAAGTAGATCTTTCTTAGGTGGAGGGTTTTTTTCCTGCATGGTAGACATAATGTGAAGGAAAGACTATTGTAAAATTTATAGTGAAATGTTTGCTTTTTTTCACTACTAGGGGCTGAGAGCTGTTTCCATATATCTCCATTTTAGTTGACGTTTATTTATTTATTTATTTTATTTATTTATTTATTTTTTTTTTTTTTTTGCCATAGATAAGATGAACTAAGGTACGGTACTATAATCACTCATGCATTTTTTTTTTCATTTACCGCTTCCATTTTCTTTTTCTTCCTTTTTTTTTCATTTGTCAGGTCAGACGTGAGGTGAAGCAGAGGACGGTTAAGTTTAATAAGTCGTTACACAGCTCGTCTGCGTTCTTTTCTTACATATTTTTGATCGGTCTTTGGTCACTGCTTTTCCACAATCAAACTGGTTCCTCCTTTAATTTGTGTGTGGGCGTTATCACAAATCTCACGTGGACTTGAGGCGTCTCACTCAGGTTGTGGTCTGGGTCTGGTCTGATATAATTCTCAACACCCAGAATCAACACATTAGGATCGTCATGGTTTTCCTTCAGGGTGTTTGGCAGAAAGTAAAGAATCGGTTTCCACTTATAAACATTCTTCTTAAGGGATTCACCTCGTCCGTGCCCTCCCAGAGCCTCAAGCAACAGTAACAGTCATGGTTTTCCTTCAGGGTGTTCGGCAGGAAATAAAGAATCGGTTTCCAATTTTACACATTCTTCTCAAGGGATTCACCTCGTCCGTGCCCTCCCAGACCCTCATGCAACGGTAACAGTCGCTTAACCTCTACTCAAAAGCCCAATGTCGGTATTCTTAAACGCTCTCTTCTCACATCAACGCTCTCCTTAGGTCAAAAAGGAAATTAATCGGGTTCTTGGGAGTGTTTTTTCAGGTTCATGGTACAGAAGAAGGGTTAAACTACCACCAGGGCCATACAACTACCCTTGGAAATACCCCAAACTCCTACGAAAGCCTTGTCCAATACGTGTACCTCGGCGGAGAAGTGTTTAAGAATACGGGCTCAAGCACCTTCGTCTGGGTGTGGAAGATTAAACCTTGGCCGGTATTTTCAGACGCTTTCGCCTCTCACATCAACTATTTCCAAAGGCTAAAAAACATATCAGTCGGGTTATAATGAGTGTTTCCTCAAGTTCATGGTACAGAGGAAGGGTCGAACTACCACTAAGGTCATAAAACTACCCCTGGAAATGCCCCAAACTACTACGAAAGCCTTGTCGAATATGTGAGCTTGGGCGCCGAAATGTTTATAGGAATATGAACCTTATACTCGATCCGGAGCCTGGTGCAGAAACACGACTGGACCCTCACGAAGCCATGCACCTTTTTACCCTCCGATATATTCAGGCGAAGGTGTTTACTCAGTCTTGGCCTATTGATTCGCTTCACTGATGGTGGTTAAAGAATCCCTTCAAGCTACAGTGGTGGTGGTGGTGGGCATCTCTGAGTGTATTTTTTTTCCTTTGTCTATATTTTATGATACAGATATATGCACGTTTGTTATATATAAACGCATTACATGATGATAAACACGTATTAGAATTATTATTTATGAGGCAATGCTGTTGTCAAAGCCTTACTGAACATACACATGCCTGAAGAATGATTTAGTTACAGCCAAAAGTAGTAGCAGAAGTAGTAATGGTTGTCGTAATCATTGTTCAATATGTGTGTGTGTGTGTGTGTGTGTGTGTGTGTGTGTGTGTGTGTGTGTGTGTGTGTGTGTGAAAAGCGTTAAGAGCGGAAGTACTGATGGTGAATATGGTGTGTGTGTGTGTGTGTGTGTGTGTGTGTGTGCGAGCCTTTGTTTTAGAGAAAAAGAGGGAGATATGGTGAGAAGCAAATAAAAGAAAGAAAGAAAGTAGAAAGAAGGAAAGAATGAAAAAGAAACACACACACACACACACACACACACACACACACACACACACACACACACACACACACACACACACACACACACACACACACACACACACAAGTATGGGATAGAGGGTTATAAACAAACCAGAAGTACTGCAAACACATCAGGACGAAGAGAAACACTAATAAATAAAAGGGAAAGTAGACATTAAAAAGAAAGAGGCAGGAAAGGGAGACAGGAAGGTGAAGGTTCCCAGAAATTCCAGACAAGAAGGACATCCGGGGAGGAGGAGGAGGAGGAGGAGGAGGAAGGAAGGATGGGTGTGGGAATAACATCGTGGGAGTTAACTGGGTTAGTAGAGGAGAGAGAAAAGAAGGAAAGGATGAGGGGGGGGGGGGGGTTGCCTCCTTACCAACTTCTTCCCACCCTCCTTACGTCCTTCCTCCCTCCCTCCTTCCTCCTTTCCTCCCACACATGCAAGAGGGAAGATGAGTCGTTGCGGAGGAGAGTTCTAACGGATGATGGTAAAAACTTGCAGAAAAAACGTATTATATAAAAGTTACAAACCGTTGGCGAGTTATGAATGAAGGAGAGGAAAGGGAGAGACGGGGCAAGATGTGAATGAAAAGAAGAAGAAGGAGAAACCGTGTTGGAAGAACGAATAATTATAAGCAAGAAAAGGGAAAAAAATAAAATGTGAGGTAGAGTAAAAGTGCATTGAAAACATAGAAGAAAACACACACACACACACACACACACACACACACACACACACACACACACACACACACACACACACACACACACACACACACACACACACACACACACACACACACACACACACACACACCAGCTGATAAAGAAATGGTATTCTTCTTACGTTAAATGCAAAGGTATAGCTGTGTAATAGTAGCAATAGTAGTAGTAATAGTAGTAGTAGACGTAGTAGTAGTAGTAGTAGTAGTAGTAGTAGTGTAGTAGTGGTAGTAGTAGTAGTAGTAGTAGAAGTAGGAGTGAGTGTGACCCGTCTCTAGTCTTTACAGTAACATTAAGAAAAACACCTCCACACACACCTGCCTTTGTTGCATCACGCCGACGCACAGGTGAGCCAGCCACAGGTACACGCGGCGACAGGTGGGTCTCGCACGCTAATTAAAGGTGGTTTTCTCAGGTGTTTCCTTACGCCGCCCGCCTCCGGAAGAGTCAATGACGCAAGTTGATGGTTCCCGCCGAGAGAGAGAGAGAGAGAGAGAGAGAGGATAAGAAGAAAATTAGAGGAGAGAGAGGAGAGAGAGAGAGAGAGGAGAGAGAGTTTAATGCCTAGAAACAGAGAGAGAGAGAGAGAGAGAGAGAGAGAGAGAGAGAGAGAGAGAGAGAGAGAGAGAGAGAGAGAGAGAGAGAGAGAATAAAAAAAGCCAGAAAAAAGAACATGTGCAAACCAAGTAACAGTGAATGAGTGAAGCGAAACGAAGAAGACAGGAAGAGGAAGAAAGAAAATAGTTATATAAGAAGAAAAAAGAACAAGAACACAAGGAAGAAACGATCAATGAAGAATAGGAGAACGAAAAAGAAGATGAAGAAGAATTAGAAGACAATGATGAAGAAGAAGAAGAACACGAAGAAAAGAATGAAGAAGACAGAGGAGGAGGGAGAAAGGTATAGGCCAAAGAAGAAGAAGAGGAAGAATAAGAACAAGAAGAACAAGAACACGAAAAAGAAGAAAAAGAAAAGGAAGAAGAAAACGAAGAAAACAAAAGAATATTAAAAAAAAAGAAGACAGAGGAGAAGGGAGAAGGAGTAGGCCAGAAGGAGAAGGGAGAAGAAAGGGAGAATGTCTGAGGGAGGGAGGGAGGACAGATGAGGGAGGGAGGGAGTGGGGGTCATCCGCTCTCGACCAGGTGGAAGGTGGTGCCCAGGCGCACCTACCTCCTGCAGGTGTTGGGGAGTACAGGTGAGTCACGCCGAAGGGAGAAAAAGGGGCCACGAAGGAAGAGGCTCACCTGATGTTTGTTGTCACCTGTGGGTAATTAACTGAGCATTGAGCCTGTTTTTTTAGATTTTTTTGTATTTCGTTGCGTAAGGGTGTAGAAGGGAGGTGTGTGTGTGTGTGTGTGTGTGTGTGTGTGTGTGTGTGTGTGAGAGAGAGAGAGAGAGAGAGAGAGAGAGAGAGAATGACAGACAGACAAATATACAGACAGGAAAGGAGGCGGAGAAAAGGTAAACGGTTGGAAAGGAGGGAAAGGAAAAGGTGAAGAAGAGGGATGGAGGAAGACTGAAAAAGAAAGGGAAAAAAACAGGAATGAAAAATATAACAGAAAAAGGAAGGATGAACAGAGGAAAAGAGGGAGGAAGGAAAAGAGGAAAGAAAGGACTGAAGAAGAATAGAGGGAGAGTAAGGAAGGAAGGAGAGAAGAAGGATGGAGGAAAGGAGGGAGGGAGGGAAGGAGGGAGAGACAGGTCCCGCAGCTTCCTGGACACTAGCCGTGGGAACTTTTCTCTCCACATCCTTCTCTCTCTCTCTCTCTCTCTCTCTCTCTCTCTCTCTCTCTCTCTCTCTCTCTCTCTCTCTCTCTCTCTCTCTCTCTCTCTCTCTCTCTCTCTCTCTCTCTCTCTCTCTCTCTCTCTCTCTCTCTCTCTCTCTCTCTCTCTCTCTCTCTCTCTCTCTCTCTCTCTCTCTCTCTCTCTCTCTCTCTCTCTCTCTCTCACACACACACACACACACACACACACACACACACGCCGGATGCCCCTTGAGTAAGTAACATCCGTCGCCTCTCATATAAACCTTTGATCGATATTGGTCATCCGTGGCTTGAGAACTTCCCCCCCTCTCTCTCTCCCTCTCTCTCTCTCTCTCTCACTCTCTCTCTCTCTCTCTCTCTCTCTCTCTCTCTCTCTCTCTCTCTCTCTCTCTCTCTCTCTCTCTCTCTCTCTCTCTCTCTCTCTCTCTCTCTCTCTCGTTATTTGTGCTGCTTTTTCAGTTCCGCTCTTTTTTTTTTTTCTTTATCCTTAGTTGCAGTTTTCTTCCCGTTTTCTTTCTCTCTTTTACGTAGTTTTTGCTCTTTTTTTCTCATCCCAACTTCATTTCTTAAACAGGGCAGGGTTAGGATAAATAAGTTTTCTTCCCGTTTTCTTTCTCTCTTCTACCTAGTTCTTGTTCCCTTTTTTATCTCAATTTCATTTTTTTTAAACCGGCAATCAATTTGTTTTTTCACACCTGCAACCTGAAGCCAATTACCACCTGACGGCTTCTCGCCCAGTCTCTTCACAATTGCTTGGACAGGATCTCCGTTGCTATTTCTGATACATACAAAAGCTTGACATATTTCATCCTCGGGCCTCGGGTTTTCGTTCGTCCTGGTTTGTGGTTTCTTCCTTTTCCTCCTAACTCTGGCTTTGTTACGCTGTTTATAAGATAGAAAACACCAGGGGACGGCATGACCTGAGGCGGTGTTACGCTGGGCACGTCTGGGCGAAGATGGATGTGAAAGAGCCTGGGGTACGAGGTGGGTGACTGAAGAGGAGTTGGAAGGTTGGGGGGCGTCTGTGGTTTTTGGCAAGGTTGAGTGGGAATTGAAGTAAGGGGAAGGAGGTAGGGGACAGGGTACAAAGGAAGGGGTGGATGGAGGTTGGGGTTTGGATAAGGTTGAAGAAGGATAAAGGGTGAGGATATGTGGAAAGGAAAGAAGTAAAGGGGAAAGGAAATGGTAAAAGTGGGAAAAGGGTAGGAAAGTAGGGAGGAAAGGAAAGAAATAAGGGAAAGAGGACAATTTGTAAGGACAGGACAAAGAATTAAGTAAGAAAATCGGAAAGAAAAGGAGAAAGGATGAAGTTGATAAAATGAGGGGCAGGAAAAGGGTGATAAAGAGAAGGAAGGAAAGAAAAGAAGTAAGAAGAAAGAGGACAAAGTGTACGGTTAGTAAAAAGGATTAAAAGGGAAGATCGGAAGGGGAAGGAATAAAGGAACAGAGGGCAAAATCAAGGGATGGATGAGTGGATGAAGAAGAGATGGTTGAGTTCGAGGAGGAATTGAGTTAGCAAGGTTAAGCGGATGGGTGAAGGTGGGTGGGTGAGTGGAAGGGGATGTGGGAGTGATTATGAAGGTCGGATTGGTGGCTGGGTGGGTCAGGGTGATGATTTTGTGGTGAGGCGCTGGTGATGATAAAGCAGAAAATTAAAGTGAGTGATAGTGATGATTGTTGGGGCGAGGAGATAAGGGAAGAACGTTGAAGGACAGTGAGGATAGTGATAAGGAAGATGAGGAGGAGGAGGAGGAGGAAAAACAAGAAAAAGAACAAGAACAACAACACGATAAAACTAAAAATAGCAAAACAAAAAGAAAAAGGAGGAGGACAAGGAGGTGAAGGCAAAGAAGAAGAAGATAATGATGGTGAGAATAATTAAGATGCTATTATTGTCAAAAGGAAAATAATGCAATACTATTATGATAAGGGATAGTGACATTCGTGCTACAGGAGGAGGAGGAGGAGGAGGTCTCTTCTGCCTGAGGGACGGATGACTTTGCCTTACCCTCAAATTAAATGCATTCTTTATCATCTGTGTCTTTTTTTTTTTCTCTTACGTCTTCAATATTAAGGTCAGGTGCTGTTGTGGTAAAGATAACATTGCTCTCTCTCTCTCTCTCTCTCTCTCTCTCTCTCTCTCTCTCTCTCTCTCTCTCTCTCTCTCTCGCTCTCGCTCTCGCTCTCCCCCTTCCCTTCCCTCACCTCCCCTAACCCTGATAAAACTAAATATATTCTCCTAAGTACAGGTAAGAAAGTATCGTGAAGTCTAAATTAGCCAGGTAGTGCGGGCAGGTAAAAAGAAGAGAAGGTACAGCAATAACTCAAACCTAAACACAGTGAAATGCGAAGTGGCTGGTTTTGAGGGAATGCCGGGGTAAGGAATGCACGTGGGCAGTGTGTGTGTGTGTACAGGTCGGCAGTGGGTAAGGTGGGTGGAGGACGCGGTGGGCAAGACTCAGGTGGCCAGGTAGGTATGTTAAGGTAAGGAGGATGAGGTAAAGAGCTCAGGTGATAGGGTGCAGGTGAAGGGAGACGTGCAGGTGTTGAAGAGATGGTAGTAGTAGTAGTAGTCGTAGTAGTAGTAGTAGTAGTAGTCGTAGTAGAAGCAGCAGACAGTAATGTGAGCGATTGGGTAGTAAAATAAGGCGTTGAGCAGTAATTATAGTAAGGGTCAAGTATCAGGTTGGTAAATTAAGTAGATACGAAGCTAGGCAGGTTGGTAGCCAGGTAAGAAGGAAGCTACACAAAGGAAAATTAGTGAAGATAAAGAATTGCAAGGGAAGGGCTGCTAGCTCAGTGATGACGGTGCAAAAAAAATGTGCTACTAGTTGTGAAGGTAACACTGAAAGCTTGTATAAATAGAATAGGAAAAAGAGTAAAGGGAAGGAAGGGAAAAGGGTACAACAGAAGAATGGATAGGGATTGGATGTTTGGGCAAAGGTGGAAGAAGGATAAAGACTGAGGAAAGGACGGTAGAGAAAAGGAGGTAAGGGAAAGGAGGAACGGAAAAGGATACAAAAAAAAAAGAGGGATGGATGGCGCTAGATGTAGTTTTTGGCAAAGTTGAAGAAGTATAAAGGATGAAGAAAGGAGGGCAGAGAAAGGGAAGTGAGGGAAAGCTTAAAGGGAAAACGTAAAGGCTAAGAATAGGATTAAGGGGTAAGAGAGTGCTGGTGGGAGCGGCAATGATGATGGTGGTAGCAGTGATTGTGGTGGAGATAAGGAGCAAGTTTGTGGAGTCGTAGCAAGGGTGTGAACGAAGAGAGCAGAAGCAGGTGAGGTAAGGTGGAAAAAAAAATGTTAAAAGGTGGTGCGTGATGAGGATGAGAGGTACAGGTGGAGGTGGTGGGGATAAAGTGTTAGCTCGTCGTGATGATCAATGGTGGGGAGGAGAGAGGGAGAGAGAGCAAGTGGTGTCAGCAGTAATGGGGTACAGAGTGGGTATAGATGGGGGTGATGAAGAATGGAGTGAAGAGGAGGGAGAGGATGGTAGTGATGATAGTGGCAGTAGTAGTAGTAGTAGTAGTAGTAATAGTAGGAGTGGAGCTGGGTCATGGAGGATGTGGATGGCAGGGTAAAGGTAAAGGAAATGTGGGTAGAAATAGAGGAGGGGGCAGGAATGGAAGCTTGGGAGGTGACAAACAGTAGTAGTAGTAGTAGTAGTAAGGGAGGTGGAGAAGAGGATAGTGGGGTAGTAGTGGAAATACGAATAACAAAGTGGAAGAGAAAAAGGATGGCGATGGTAGTAGTAGTAGCAGTAGTAGTAGTAGTAGTAGTAGTGGAGATACGAGAGACCAAGAGTGGAGAAGGGAGTGAGGGTGGAGGAGAGGGGAGTAGGGTGGAAGGTGGAGGAGAAGGGAGTGGAGGCAGTGGGGGGTAGTGGAGTATTTGCAGGGAGGTCAGGGCTGTGTTTACTCGGCGTGTCGCGGGCAGGTGCACTCAAAATACCTCACGCTGCCTGAGCACGGCCGGACAGGTGCAAGCCGCCTCCCTGCCCGTGCTGCCGCTAAATTTAATGCCTAATGTAATCACCATGTACAGGGTTGCCTCGGGGCCAGAACAAAGTGATTTAAATACATTTTCTTGAACCTGTTCCCTTCAGCCGACTTCCAGCTTTGATTCCTCTATTCAAATACGTAAATGTTTTAATAGCAGATTGTTCAGAATGCATTGTTGGAGTGCTTTGTCTACCGGCCAGCGTGTATGCGAGGGACGGGAGGAAGGAAGGAAGTAAGGAAGGAAGAGGTGAGGGGGGGAGCGTAGGGGAGAGGCGGACGAGGGAGGAAGTGAGATATCGATTCCCTGGACTAGAGGAGATTTCCTTCCTTCTGACTCAGTCCAGGCGGAGGGGAAAGGGGGGGGGGGCTGGGGTGGAGGGGCTTTAAGGGGCGACCTATTGTGCTGGTTAGGAAGGAAATGGTTTATTGTGAAAGAGAGAGAGAGAGAGAGAGAGAGAGAGATAATGGATGGAAAACAAAAAAACAAATAAATTCTTCGCCGTCGTCGTTTCCAGGGACGTTCAATTATGGCCCCGGCGACTCGTGGGTGAGCATTACGGAGCAACAAGTCCCTCCCATCTCACCTTCCTTGACCTTGTGCGGGGGTCAAAGACAGTAGCCCGCACCTGCAGGAGTGTTTGTGGTTGGAGGTCCCCGGAGGAGGGACTGGGGCCGGCTGCCAACTTGCACCTGCCCTTGTGTGTTGAGTGCACCTGGTGGGGTACAGCCGAGGGCCTCCTGGGCACGCCTAGACATACCTGTGGGTAGTGAGGTGCGGACGGCAGGTGGTAGGGGGGGTAGGAGGGGACATGACCGGAGAAATTGTGGTGTAGGCAGCGAGTGTTGGTGACGATGGTTGTGATATCTATAGGGAAGGCGGGGAGAGGGGAGGGAATAGCCGACATGGTGGAGAGGTTGGTGTTGATGCACTTTTTTTTTTTTTTTTCGAGTAAAAAGACGTGATTGGACGAGTCGTGTTGCAGGAAGCCAGTGTTGGTGACGAAGGTTGTTGTATCTGTAGGAGGCGGGGAGAGGGGAAGGAGGAGGGGACATGGTGGGGAAGATAGGGTTATAGGCATCCGGAGGGGAGGTTGAAAACGTGAACGGACGAATCGTGTTCTTGGCATCCAGTGTTGGTGACGTTGGTTGTTACAGAGACGGCAGAGGAAGGGGAAAGAGGGAACATGGTGGGGAGAAAGGTGTAAACCGTCTGAGTTGAGGGAGAAGACGTGAAAGGAGGAATCGTGTTGTAGAAAGGCAGTATTAGTGGTAAAGGTGAATGTTTGATAAAGAGACGGCAGAGGAAGGGGAAAGAGGAGGTAACATGATGGAGAGGAAGGCATTGTAAGCAGCCTGAGTGGAGGGAGAAGACTTGATCGGAGGAATCGTGTTGTAGAAAGGCAGTATTAGTGGTAAAGGTGAATGTTTGTTAAAGAGACGGAGGGAAGAAGGGTGGAAGGCCAGGTCATGAGGTGGGGGGTGGGGTTTAATGCTGGGTGGCGGCGGCGGTGGTGGTGATGAGGGAGACGCGAGCACCTCTAGGCGTTGTCGGTAGAAGGAACCACACAGCCTACATGTACTAACCTCCACCTTCACCACCATCACCACCTACTTTTGTTCCTCCTCCTCCTCATCCTCCTGTTCCTCCTCCTCTTCCTCCTTTTCACCACCTTCACCACTATCATCTCCTCCTCCTCCTCCTATTCCTCCTCCTCCTCCTTTTCATTATCTTCAAAACCATCACCTCCTTCTCTTGTTCCTCCTCCTCTTCCCTCCTTTTCACCACCTTCACCACCATCATCTCCTCCTCCTCCTCCTCCTCCTCCTACTTCTCCTCCTCCTTTTCGCCCAGACACTCCTCCTCCTCCTCCTCCTGCCCTTCCTTTTCGCCCCGACAACAGCTCCAAAAAGGCCGGTCGTCCCACAATTAAGACGTCCCGCAAGTAGCGAGGCTGAGACGCTCCAGGTTAGTAATTAGGCTTCGTTAGGTTGTCACGAGAGCCCACTTGGTCCCTCGACGCCCTCCTCCGCCTGTGTACAAACCCTCGCCCTACTCTTAAGGTTACGTAGATTCGTGTTACGTGGGCAAAAGAAAATGGGAAGAGTTCATGTAGCTTAGACCCATTACTCATTATGTAAACAGTGAGTGCAAAGGTTTCGTAGACTCGTATTACGTGGGGAAAAAAGGGAAGCTGGGTTCATGTAGCTTAGGTCCATTACTCAGCATGTCAACAATGAGTACAAAGGTTTCGTAGACTCGTATTACGTGGACAAAAAAAAAGAGGAAGCTGGGTTCGTGTAACTGAAACCCATTACTCATCATGTCTATAAAGACCACAAAAATACTGTGTGGAAATTGCTTCAGCTTTTTTATATATGTATTTTTAATGAAAGCTATTGAAGCATAAAAAATAAGCCTGTGTTTAGACATCGCCTCTGTTAAAACTTTGGAAGCCTCTTGACCTGGCGTGGGCCGTGACCCTCGCCGAGCAGGTGCGGCGAACTGTTTTATGACGAAGACAATCCCGCGGCCCGTGGCGGTGCAGGTGTCGGCGGGTCCTGGGCTCCGTCAGGCGAGGCACGAGTGGCAGGGCGGCAGGAAACAGCCAGTCAGTCAGGCGTTCACCTATCCAGTCTTCCAGCCATCCACCTTGCCAGGCATTCACTATCTAGCCATCCAGCCACCCAACCAAACATTCTCTTTCCCATCCATCCCTCCACCTAGCCAGTCTTTCATTTATAAAGCAGTCATCCATGCATTTATATACCCAAGTCACCCAGTTACCTGTCCAACCAGCCATCAACCAATCTAGCCATACAGTCATATCTATACTTAACTAGCCAGTCAACCAGTCAGCCAGCTAGCCAGTCAGTCAGCCATTTAACCTATCAGTCAGTCAGTCAGCCAGTTAGTCAGTCAGCCAGCCAATCAGTCAGTCAGTCAGCCAGCCAGCCTACCAATCAGCCAGCCAGCCAGTTAGTCAGCCAGCCAGCCAGCCAGCCAGTTAGTCAGCCAGCCAGCCAGCCAGCCAGTTAGCCAGCCTACCAATCAGCCAGCCAGCCAGCCAGCCTACCAATCAGCCAGCCAGCCAGTCAGCCAGTTAGTCAGCCAGCCAGCCAATCAGTCACTCAGCCAGCCAGCCAGCCAGCCAGTTAGTCAGCCAGCCAGCCAGCCAGCCAGTTAGCCAGCCTACCAATCAGCCAGCCAGCCAGCCAGCCTGCAATCAGCCAGCCAGCCAGTCAGCCAGTTAGTCAGCCAGCCAGCCAATCAGTCACTCAGCCAGCCAGCCAGCCAGCCAGTTAGTCAGCCAGCCAGCCAGCCAGCCAGTTAGCCAGCCTACCAATCAGCCAGCCAGCCAGCCAGCCTACCAATCAGCCAGCCAGCCAGTCAGCCAGCCAGCCTATCATTTAGTTACCCTTCAAACCAGTTATCGAGGCAGTCATTAAGTCATGCACTTACAAAACCATCGACAAGGGAGCCTGCCAATCATTATCCATCCATCCAGGCTCCCGCCCGGCCATTACGCGGCCCGCCAGCTAACAGGCAGCTAGTTAGGAAGTCGTTGTGTTAGACATACGCCCAATTACCCATGTGTTCACTCAGGCCCTCAATCAGTTTCTTACCCGTACTCAGACAAGAAACCGGGAAGACGATGAACCGAAGACTCACTCAGCCATATCTATCACTGTCTCCACTACTTGAACCATTAATTAAATTATTGTCAGCCGGCCGGTCATGCATTCCGAGGACAAACACACTAACACACTCGGATACAAGGGAATGCAAACGAACGGCCGCATACCAAAGGCGGCCACAAAGACACCTCACGTACCCCAAGTAAAAAGAGTAAATAAAAGACCCGCCCAGCCAGCCAACCAGACAGACAAACACAAACATGAAGGGCTTTATCCACCACGCAGCCACGCCTTCGCCCACCCAGTTAGCCTACGATGTATCCACCTTGTTTGCCGTTCTTCACACTCACTACGTTCTCCTCCGCCTCCTTCTCCTTCTCCTGCTCCGGCAACACCTCCACCCCTTCGCCTCCCACACCACCTGTCCTCCGTCACACTCCCCTGCCCACCCACTAACAGGTTCATGTACGCGCCAGACTGGGCCACAAGGGATTCTAGGCCTATTGACGCGTATTCCCAAGTCTTTTCCTTCTGCTTTACTCATTTCGATTCTCTAAACTCACCTGTGGACTCCTGTTTCACCTGTCTTCTATATTGCCCAGGTGAAGAGGAAAGGTATGTAAAGATAGGTAGGAGTAGGTGAGGATACTAGGCCTATTCTAACCTATATTCAAGCCTGTTTTACTTTCTTTACCTATATCAGTGCCTTACGTTCTCCTCTAGGCCTAGGTTGCTCTTATTTTCTATTTCCCAGCGGTGAGTAGCGGGCTTTTTTTTCTCTCTGCACTCTTTTTGTTGCCCTTGAGCCGTCTCCTTTGCTGTAAAAAAAAAAAGAAAAAAAAAGACTGGTAAAGGTAAATGAGTCCTATTTTCATCTATTTTCAAGCCTATCTGTAGTTTCTTTACCTATCCCAATACCTTAAGTTGTCCTGTAGAACCTCATTTCTTTTATCTTCTATTGTCCAGGTGTATAAAAAAAAAAGGTAAGTGAGGAAAGGTAAATAAGTAAGGTAAGTGAGTTAAGGTAAATAGGTAAGGTAAATGAGTTAAGGTAAATAAGTAAGGTAAGTAAGTTAAGGTAAATGAGTAAGGTAAGTGAGTTAAGGTAAATAGGTAAGGTAAATGAGTTAAGGTAAATAAGTAAGGTAAGTAAGTTAAGGTAAATAAGTAAGGTAAGTGAGTTAAGGTAAATGATAGGTGAGGTGAAGGTGGCCCGCTCTGCCGCTCACTTCCTCTTTAATATCCGGCGTCTCGTCAGGGCAGGTGCAGAGGCTCCGGCGTCGCTCACCTGGGCTAATTAGTGAGTCCAGGTGAGTCGCTCTTTGTTGCCGTCTCTCGGCCTCCGCGGCGTGGGTCGTGGCGCGGCTGAACCTGTTGCTGTTTGGTCTGTTTTTTGCCTCGTATATTTTCATGGTTTTCGTATCTGTTTTGTACAAGTAGGGTTTTTTTCTCGTTTTCTGGGCTTTTAAGTTTTCACTCGAGCATTTTTTTTAAGGATATTTTCAACTGTTCTTTGTTTTGCGTTGAATTTCCTTGCATTTGCGTTTGTACAGAAGAGGCGTGTTTGTCTTGTTTGTCTTTGGTTTCTTTTGTGCAGAAATGTGGATCTCTTCTCTCTTTCGGTGGCGGCTTTTATTTGAGGTTGTGTTTATTGGAAAGAACGAGACGTAACATTCCTTTTTCTTGGTGTTATGCTTTGTGAACGTGTTTGTCCATGGCTTATCTTAAGAAAATCTGTATTCATGACTTAAATAATTATCATTTTGTGTTTTATTTTGTACAGAAATGCGGAACTGCTCTCTGTATTGCGTTTTATTACTTGTATATTACGTGTAGGTGAGAAGTTCTTTTGAAGAGGATGAAACTTCTCTTTATAGATATGTAAACAGAGAGAAGACAGGATTGTAGATAAATTTGTGTTGTTTAGTTTTGTATTTGCGTGTATTTGTTACTGTCTGAAAAAAGTGATGCATTATGTTGAAGATGATAACACTGACAGATATTCATAGAGATAAGTAGAGAAACAAGAGCAGGCGGACATTGATATACAGGATTGTAGATAATGATGTAGATGGCTTCCGATTAGCGATTCATTTACGTGCATTTGTTTTTATGAGATTGATTCAGTTAAGGAGTATCAAACAAACTGGTATAAATAAGTAGCAAGAAATGTACGGACTGATAGTGATATAGAAAGACATTTATTTGTATTTGCGTAAGATAAAGAATAGAGGAAGCTAAAGAGGAATTAAAAGTCATGATTCTGCATATAATAGAAAGACACAAAAAAGCGGATAAACATTGATAAACCGAAATGTCACTTAGTCTTGAAAAAAAACAAATATACTAAAAGACACGAAAAAAAAACAAAGATACTAAAAGACACGAAAAAAAAAACAAAGATACTAAAAGACACGAAAAAAAACAAAGATACTAAAAGACACGAAAAAAAACAAAGATACTAAAAGACACGAAAAAAAACAAAGATACTAAAAGACACGAAAAAAAAACAAAGATACTAAAAGACACGAAAAAAAACAAAGATACTAAAAGACACGAAAAAACAAACATACTAAAAGACACGAAAAAAAACAAAGATACTAAAAGACACGAAAAAAAACAAAGATACTAAAAGACACGAAAAAAAAACAAAGATACTAAAAGACACGAAAAAAAACAAAGATACTAAAAGACACGAAAAAAAACAAAGATACTAAAAGACACGAAAAAAAACAAAGATACTAAAAGACACGAAAAAAAACAGATACTAAAAGACACGAAAAAAAAACAAAGATACTAAGACACGAAAAAAAACAAAGATACTAAGACACGAAAAAAACAGATACTAAAAGACACGAAAAAAAAACAAAGATACTAAGACACGAAAAAAAACAAAGATACTAAGACACGAAAAAAAACAAAGATACTAAAAGACACGAAAAAAAACAAAGATACTAAGACACGAAAAAAAACAAAGATACTAAGACACGAAAAAAAACAAAGATACTAAAAGACACGAAAAAAAAACAAAGATACTAAAAGACACGAAAAAAAACAAAGATACTAAAAGACACGAAAAAAAACAAAGATACTAAAAGACACGAAAAAAAACAAAGATACTAAGACACGAAAAAAAAACAAAGATACTAAGACACGAAAAAAAACAAAGATACTAAGACACGAAAAAAAACAGATACTAAAAGACACGAAAAAAAAACAAAGATACTAAGACACGAAAAAAAACAAAGATACTAAGACACGAAAAAAAACAGATACTAAAAGACACGAAAAAAAAACAAAGATACTAAGACACGAAAAAAAACAAAGATACTAAAAGACACGAAAAAAAACAAAGATACTAAAAGACACGAAAAAAACAAAGATACTAAGACACGAAAAAAAACAGATACTAAAAGACACGAAAAAAAAACAAAGATACTAAAAGACACGAAAAAAAACAAAGATACTAAAAGACACGAAAAAAACAAAAATACTAAAAGACACGAAAAAAAACAAAGATACTAAAAGACACGAAAAAAAAACAAAGATACTTAAAGACACGAAAAAAAACAAAGATACTAAAAAACACGAAAAAAACATGATTCTAAACATAACCCAACGTATTTGCGTCTTTGGATCACTTCCAGAGGCGCAGTCAGGAGTGAAATTGGTCATAGCTCAGGCCAGTTTGCTGCTTCACTTTTAACGAAAATTTTATGTAATCTTGTAAACGAGTTGGCCGCTGATGATGTAGAGGCGAGGCTTGCATTATTTTTCTCCTACCTGCTTATCAATGGAACTTTAATTACCGCCGTGATTATAAAGGAACAGGTTAAAGGATATGTGTGGGTCTGTCTGTCTGTCCTTCTTTACCTCCTCTTCCTCCTCCTCCTCCTCCTTCTTCTCCTCCTCAATTCTCTTTCTCCTCCTCCTCCTCCTTCTCCTCTATATTCACGGCTCACGGCCCCTCCTTTTTGTCTTGGGGCGAGTCAACGTTCTCTCCTCCTTCCACGTGACTGCCTCCGAGCATCTTCCTACACATGGGAGAACTATGGGCCTTTTTTTATATCAGTGGTTTGTTAGTTCGTGTGTGTGTTTGTTTACGTGGTTGATTACTTGGTTTTCTTTTGCTGATTTCTTTGTTTTGAGTTAAGGAAGCATTTTAAGGGTACGAAAGAGGTATAATAGTAGTATAGTAAAATATAGTATAGTAAAAGTAATAGAGTATAGTAAGAGTGTAGTACAATAGAGTGTAAAAGATGTTAAAGCTTTATCTGTCTTGGTTAAAAGGTTGTTGTGTCTGTGTGTGTGCGTGTAGGAGGGATGGGGGCGTGTGTGTGTGCGTGTGTGTGTCCGCACCCGGGGTCAAAGCGTATGTTGAGGTCTACTTCTCTATACTCTCATGTGCCAATTAATACACCTGGCAGGTAGCTCTGTATGGCGGCTGACTATCGTTCTCTGTCTCCTCTCCACAGGTGAGTGACCACGCCCGGCCCGGTGAGCTCCCCACCCCCCCCTCCCCGTGATCCCCCAGGTAAAGAATGCTAATCCTTTCTTGCCGCGCATTGTCCTTCGTGCGACGTTTGTTTTCACTTGATTTTCCTTGTCTTTACATTTCTTCCGTATTTTTTTATCTTTTCCTCGACCCTCTAACCTTGCTTCTTCCTCTCTCCCCTTCTTTTTTGCTTCTTTGTGCTTCAATTGCTTGTTGTCCTTGTGTTTTGTTATGTTTTTTTTTCTCTTTTCTCACCGGAATCGTCTATTGATACACCGTAGAGTTCAAGTTTGCAATGAAAATCCGTGGAAAGTTCCATATTTTTTTCTTTCCTTCATCTCGTGTGTCATATGTGTAATTTCAAATGTGTACCTTTAAATGTCTGTCTGTCTGCTCCCCTTTTTTTTATTGTTTCTCACAGTGTAGTTATTGTTGGAACGCTACAAAGAAGACTGAAATAGCACAGCATAGCGTGGCATCCATCTGACTATTACTTGTCTGTGTCGGTGGGGTGGGGGCAGGTCTGTGTGTGTCTGTCTGCCTGTCTGTGTATCGCTCTCTCGCACGCTCGGCGTCACATAATTGGCCTTGGACTTGCCTGGTCGTGGCGGCGCCTTGCCCTGGCCGTCACGCCTCACTACCTGAGACACACCTGTGCCCCGTCACGCCCCTGGCCCACACACCTGTTTGGCCCGGGGTCACGTGTGTGTGTGTGTGTGTGTGTTTGCATATGTGTTTGTCTCATTTTTCTTTGTTTATGTCCGTTTTTAGTTATTGTCTGTCTGTTTGTCTCATTTTAAGCAATTTTGTGTGCTTGTCTGCGTATTTGTTTGTCTGTTTGATAATGTACGCAGTCTTTTTACAGTGTCTCGCTACCAGTCTTTTGTTTGTTTATCTAATATCAGCAGTTTTGTCGGGCTGGCTGTCTGTGTGTTTATCTCTGAACATGTTTGTCTTTACGTCTGCTTGTGTTTGTTTTTGCTTTTCTGTGTGTTATCATATTTGCTTGTCTGTCTCTTTGGAAAGGCGTGATTCATGTTTTACGGAAAAGTTAAGTTAGTTATCTCAAAGTAGGCTTCTTGTCACTTCTCACAACTGTAGAATAATAAACTGCAAAAACATCTAAATAAACCATGCTTTTTTCTCTCTCTTTTTACTCTTTTCCAACACTGCGTCTTATACAGGGAAAGAAAAAAAAAACGTGAGATACAAATACACTTTTTTCCTCTCTCCTAATAAAGAACTTCCTTTTATCCTTGGCTGTGTGTGTGTGTGTGTGTGTGTGTGTGTGTGTGTGTGTGTGTGTGCGTGTGCGTGTGCGGCTCACTACTTTTCCCACCGTCTCCACCTGTTCATTCATAACCCATTTCCTCCCTCCTTTCCTCCTCTTCCTCCTCTCTCCTCTCCTTTCTTTTCTCTCCTCCTCTCTCACCCACTGCAGCAGGAAGGGAGTTTGGGATCGATACAAACTTCCTTCCTGCTGCTTCCTCCTCCTCCTCCTCCTCTTCCTTCCTCCTCCTCCTCCTCCTCCTCCTCGCTCTTTTCATCCGTTACTTGTATTTTTCGCATTCCTGTTCATCTCTACGTAAATTACTTGTCATTATTATTACTTTTTTGTTATCATTATTGGTAGTAGTAATAGTAGAAGTAGTAGTAGTATTTGTAGTAATAATAGTAGTAGTAGTAGTAGTAATAATAGTAGTAGTAGTAGTAATAATAGTAGTAGTAGTAGTAGTAGTAGTAGTAGTAGTAGTAGTAACACCATTTATCGTTACTATAATCATTTTCTGTATCTCCTTTTCTTCATCCTCATCCTCTTCATCCTCCTCACCATCATCATCACCATCATCATCATCATCATCATTTTGCTACCCAATTGTACATTAGAAAAACATAACACAGCCTTCTTTTAATAATGTTTTAGCCAAGGTTACGCAAATTTAACACCATCTAACATTCTTCCTCTTTCTCCTCATTAACCTTCGTTCCGCTTGGCCAGAGCAGGTGCAGGAGGGTAAGACGATTGGTCAAGGCAGGTTCTCTTATTTGTATTAATGAACCCGGACTAAAATGCCATTAAATCGCTGATATTTGCCGGAGCGCATATCAATTAATACTCCCTGATATGTTAAGCAGCTCCGTGGTGGAATCTTAGTGTTATCTGCATTCATTTAACTCTTGTCTTCTTTGTCTTGAGTTTATGAAGCTAAGTGTGGAGTTTTTTGCTTATTAAGTCTCTCATTTATGGTTGATAGAATACACAGAAAAATAAATATGATTAAATACATAATAATAATGATGATGATAATAATAATAAAATAAATAAATAAACAAACACTTATCTACACTACATATTCAGCCAAGAATAAAAATAAGCATTCAGTAACAGAAATCCTTCAGTCTGGAAACATAGAAAGTAGCAAACCTTTTTCTAATGCATAAGAGAGAGAGAGAGAGAGAGAGAGAGAGAAAGTAGGTTACAGGACACGGGAAAAGAGGTCAATACATACAAGGACAAGAGGTCACGGTTTACGAGTAAGAAAATGAAGAGGGCGTGGAGGAAGAGGAGAAGGAGGAGGAAGAAGAAGAATAGGAGGAGGAGAAGGAGGAAGCATGAAGGCAAGGAGAAGCAGACAACAAAAGCCTATAATCTCACATCAAAGTTGTATGCCCTATAGAGTGATGTAATATGTTTGGCAGGCACTTCACTTATTAAACATAATCAGATTTATTTTTGGTACTTGCAGACCTGTGTTTGAAACTCTCCCTCAGTCATTACTTTACCAGCTTTTAAGTGGTTGAGCAGATTCTGTAATAATATAACTAGAGGAAAGAGCAGGAGCAGGAGCAGGAGGAGGAGTATGTGGAGGAAGAGCAGCAGGATGAGACAGAAAATATGGAAAAAGTAAAAAAAAAAAAAAAGTCCAAGGTCATGAGAACAGAGAATCATCAAAGACTTCAGAGTAATAAAAAGAACAGGAGACAATTAGGTGATCAGTCATTATTAGTAAACTGGAAAACGGATCGAAGGAAGACGGACGAAATGCGCAGTGACGTTAAATGGTACAAAGGAGGAACAGGTGGGTGGTAAGGGAAGGAGGAAGGGGGGAGGAGCGCGGGGGTGGGAAAGCGCAGGGATGGGAGAGGAAAAACGGAAGTGCACTTGTTGGTGTCTGGCGAGGAAGGGAGGGAGAGAGAGAGAGAGAGAGAGAGAGAGAGAAGGGAGTTTCCGGTTCGTTCTCCCTGATGCTCAAAGTCTGCCAGTGTAAAAGTAAGGAATTAAAGGAGAGAGGGAGAGAAGGAAGGAAGGTAGGAGGAAAAGAAAGTAAAAGTAGGAAAAGTATAGGGAAAGTGGAGGAGGAAGGAAGGAAGGAGAGAGAAAATACGATAAGCAGCTTGGAAGATGAAGGATATGAGAAAACAAAGAAGAAACTGGAAATATAAGGAGAGAGAGGTTGGTTGGGGGAGGATGAGACAGACAAGACTTCCTCCCCCGCAAGATATTCCCACGCTGTGTTATGGACATTCAAAAAAAAAAATACACACACACACACACACACACACACACACACACACACACACACACGTCTTGCCTTTTCTATCTGTGTGTGTATGTATGTATATGCGTGCGTGCGAATATTACCTGTCTTACCTGTGTCGCGTGGCTGCTCACCTTGCTCCCCTTTACCCCCTTCCCTGCTCCCCTCCCTACCCCCCCCTCCCAGTACACCTGTAATTGCGCGGCCAGGTAAAGAGAGGCGGACGGTAGTGCTCCTTGTGGTACCTCACTAATCACTTCCGCTGCACCTCTTTCCTACCTGTAGCAAGGGACCAGTGGATGTTCTGTTTTTTCTTCCCATCCTTTCTCTCTCATCCTCTCTCTCTCTCTCTCTCTCTCTCTCTCTCTCTCTCTCTCTCTCTCTCTCTCTCTCTCTCTCTCTCTCTCTCTCTCTCTCTCTCTCTCTCTCTCTCTCTCTCTCTCACACACACACACACACACACACACACACACACACACACACACAGAAATAACCTGACCCTTAATATTGGACGTTAGACTCTTCCTGTCTCACACCCTTTCTTCCTCCTCCTCCTCCTCCTCCTCCTCTTCCTCCTCAGGCTACCCACTTCATTCATCCTTCCTCTTCCTCTGCCCCGCCCCGCCCTACCTTGCCCCGAGGCCCCGTTGCACACCCGTGGGAACCTACCTGTCCGTGTGGCTACAGGTGTTTTGGTCAAGCAGCATTGGGGTTGCGTAGCTTCCTCCTCCTGCGGCTGATCCTTCTTTCCCACCCCCGCTTTCTCCCCCCCATCCCGCTCCCTATCCTTGGTCGTCCTTTGCATCCTTCCCATCCTCATCTCCTTCCCTTCTTTCCCTTGTCTTTCCTTTCCCTTTCTTAAATATTACAACATCATTATTTCTCCCTCGCACTCTTCCCATCCTCATCTCCTTCCCTCCTTTCTTTTCTCTATTCTTTCCTCTGTTGTTTCTTTTGTATTTTCGATTCCTAGGAAGAAACATGACGTAGTGTATCATATTTTATTTTTATTTTTTTCCACCATTCCTGAAAAAATTTGCAACCCACCAAAAACAGACAGCATTAAGACAACTTTTTTTTTCATTTTATTTTGTTTACCTGAAAAAATTTGCAACCCACCAAAAACAGACAGCATTAAGACAACTTTTTTTTCATTTTGTTTTGTTTACCTGAAAAAAATTGCAACCCACCAAAAACAGACAGCATTAAGACAACTTTTTTTTTCATTTTGTTTTGTTTACCTTTACTTCCTTTCCTGCACAAACATATATTGCAGCCCACCAAACTCGGCCGTGGCAGCGTTGTGGCCTTCGTGCTGCAATTTCCGCGTTGTCGCTTCAATCATTCATGGCGGGTAAAGGAGCGAAACCAATTACCTGTAGTTTGAACAAGTGCGACCTTCCCCTGAACTTTAAAAGGCAGCAGAGGAAGCCGACTGACCTATTGCCTCCCCCTCTCATCTCCCTTACTCCCCTTCCCCTCTCCCTTCCTCCCTTTCCCGCCTCCCTCCCCTTCTCTTTCCTCTTTTTTTCCTTTCTCCTTCCTTCCTGCCCTTATACTTATTTTCTTATTTATCCAGTCCTTATTTTTCTCTTTACCTTCCCTCTTCTTTCCTCTTTTTTTCGTTCTCTCTCCTCCCCATCTTTATTTTTCTATCTAGCTATTATTTTCCCCTTCTCTTTCCATCCCTCCCCCTTTTCCCTACTCTCCTATTTTCCCCTTTTCCCTTATTTCTCCCTCTTTTTTCCTTTCCTCATTGATTCCCATTTAATGTAGTTCTTACTTTCCCTTCCCTTCTCCTCCTTTGCCCCTCCCCATCCTTTACTCTCCTCTTTCATTTTCTTTTCTTTTCCCTTCCTCTTTTCTCTTTTCTCGTTCTTCACTGCCTACGTCTCCTCCCTCCTCTTCTTTCCCTTCTTTTATCTCTTTTCTTTTCCTTCCTTTCCCGTTCTTCACTGCCTACGTCTCCCTCCTCTTCTTTCCCTCCACTTCTCTCTTTTCTTTCCTTTCCTCTTCCTCCCATTCCTTCCTTTCCTTGTATCCCCTCACATCCGTTCTCTGCCTCTTCCTCACCCCCCCCCCTCTCCCTCCCTTCTTTCCCTCCTTTCTCTCTTCTTTTCCTTTCCTCTCCCTCCCATTCCTTCCTTTCCTTGCATCCCCTCACATCCGTTCTCTGCCTCTACCTCACCTCCCCTCTCCCTCCCTTCTTTTCCTTCCGGTCCCTTATACTTCCTTTCACCTTCCTCTCGTGTCTATCCTTTATCCTCATCCTCTCCTCTCTTCATTGGCGTCTTATTCTTCTTTCCTTTCTCTATCATCTTTTATTATTCTTCCCTTTCCTTCTCATTTATTCTTCTCTTTCCGTTCATTCGCATCTTTCCCATTTTACATTTTGCCTTTTCATATAATTATCATCATTTTCCTTCATTCTTCATTCTCATCATTCATCTTTTTTATCATTCCCATCTTCATTATTTCCATCCTTTGCCATCACTATTGTTTCCATAATTTTCCACCCTTTCTTTTTCAGTTTCCCTTTATTCCCATTCTTCCCATATTTCCCATCTTCCCCATCATATAAAATTTCCTGTAGTTTCCCATCATCCCCTATTAATTGCCATCCTTCCCTGTCATTTATCTCCATTTTCCATCTATCCCAACATCAATTCTCATCATTTCTCATCATTCCGTCTTCTTTTTCCCATCATTTTCATCATAACTATTCTTTTATCCTTCTCTTCATTTCCTTCTGTTCTCTTCTTTCATAACATCCTCCCTCCTCGTCTTTCAACTCCTTTACTTCCTTGTATTTCTCCTTTCTCTTTTCCCCCTTTCTTATTCCCTCACTCCTACTTTTCTTCTTCAATTTTCTCATTCTACTCCTTTCCTCCCTCATTATCCTTCATTTCCTTCCTCGGGTTATCCTTTCCTCCGACACCCGCTCCCTTTCTCTCCTCTTCCTCACCTCCCTCCCTTCCTCTTCTCTACCCCTCTCCACCCGCTCCTCTAAACAACTAACTTCCGGCTATGCAGTGAGAAAAGAGGAAAGAGGAAAGCGAGCGAGAAGGAAAGGGCGAGGAGGTAGAGGAGGAGGAGGGGATGAGGAGGAGGAAGAGGAGGAGGAGGAAGGGTTATTAGGAGGAAGAGATCTATTTACGATTGTGAGAAGTGGAGGGGAGAGAGAGAGAGAGAGAGAGAGAGAGAGAGAGAGAGAGAGAGAGAGAGAGAGAGAGAGAGTAGGATAAGGACAACAGGTGGTAGATTATCTCTAATTGAGACAACTTTCATCTGTATAGAGAGCCTTGATAGGACAGGTGAGAGAGAGAGCAGGTAGGCCTCAGGAGGTTAACAGGAGAAGGAAAAGGAGGAAGAAGAGGAGGAGGAAGTGATCTTGATCTTGATGTCACAGGTGGCTCATTTCTCCCCAGCCAGGCCTTTGTATCAGCAGCTCCTGTGAAAAGAAACAAAACATGCGGGAAGTCAATGTTCTCGGGGCAAGATATCATTCCCTACATCTTGCACGCCACATACCTTCCAAGAACTCTTTCACTGCCTCAAGAGGAAGAGGAGGAAGAGGAGGAGGAGGAGGAGGAGGAGGAAACGCAGGTAGGCTTAATCGAAATGTAGGAGAGAAAGACTGTCTGATTAAATCTTTGTCATGTTACGAGTTACGTTCACCGTGTGTGTGTGTGTGTGTGTGTGTGTGTGTGTGTTCTTACAGTATTTATTGGCCATTTCGACAGGCTGCCATTAAGCGTGATGACCGCGAACGAGAACACATTATTAACTTGCGCCAGTGTTTATTTATGTTACATCTAAGGCTCCTGAACATGATGCTTTCGTGGCGGAGATAATAAACAACACACACACACACACACACACACACACACACACACACACACACACACACACACACACACACACACACACACACACACACACACACACACACACACACACACACACACACACACACACACACACACACACACACACACACACACACACACACACACACACACACACACACACACACACACACACACACACACACACACACACACACACACACACACACACACACACACACACACACACACACACACACACACACACACACACACACACACACACACACACACACACACACACACACACACACACACACACACACACACACACACACACACACACACACACACACACACACACACACACACACACACACACACACACACACACACACACACACACACACACACACACCTACGCACAGGTACCATATCGAAAGAAAGGTCGTCCGTCTATTCTTTGCAGGTAAAGGTGAGGGTGATTCACGCTCATTAGCATGACAGGTAATTGCACCTTTTACAACAGAGCGTCACTATGCAGATGTGCCGACCAGGTGTGTGTGTGTGTGTGTGTGTGTGTGTGTGTGTGTGTGTGTGTGTGTGTGTGTGTGTGTGTGGGGGGCGCAGATGTGTGGAACAAACGCGCTGCAGAGGAAGCGGTCACACCTGAGAATGAAGCATCTGCCACCTGGAGACAGTTGGCGGGGGTGGGGAGGGGGCTAAAGGTGTGCATAGGGGGATATGGCAAAGGTATAGTGTGTGGACAAGTTAAGATGTGGTCACAGATATTGACTTAGCTGTTATTGTTTAAACTCTTTAGATGTGGGTTGTTGTGATGATGCAAAGTAAAAGGCGTGGCGTAGTGAAAATTAGGTGGTGTGGATGAACATGATGTGGGTAAATTAAGAGTGGGCGAGGTAGGATGTGGCCAGGTTGGATATTTATCATGTATGGGTGTGGCCAGGTAGGGATGTGGTCTTATAAAGGGTGTGGATTGGTAGGATGTTGTGGTGTGAATACATGATGGTGAAGGAATATTTATACCTCTTAGGAACAAAATTCTATCATTATCTTTAACTCTTGTTTTATTTATACCAACAGCACATTACGGGCATTATTATAACTTCTTTTCTTTGTTTTATTGTATCTCTTACGCTCTCTCTTATATCCTGATCCGTGTAGTAGTGGTAGTGATGACGGTTATGGAGGTAAGGCTGATGGTGATGATGGTAATGATGGGAAAGGTAGACTGAAGAATGGCATTATGGTAGCCTGAAGAAGAGGATGATGGTAGAGGTAGCCTGAAGAAGAGGGTGATGGTAGTGGTAGCCTGAAGAAGAGGATGATGGTAGATGTAGCCTGAAGAAGAGGGTGATGGTAGAGGTAGCCTGAAGAAGAGGATGATGGTAGATGTAGCCTGAAGAAGAGGGTGATGGTAGAGGTAGCCTGAAGAAGAGGATGATGGTAGATGTAGCCTGAAGAAGAGGGTGATGGTAGTGGTAGCCTGAAGAAGAGGATGATGGTAGAGGTAGCCTGAAGAAGAGGATGATGGTAGAGGTAGCCTGAAGAAGAGGGTGATGGTAGTGGTAGCCTGAAGAAGAGGATGATGGTAGATGTAGCCTGAAGAAGAGGATGATGGTAGAGGTAGCCTGAAGAAGAGGATGATGGTAGAGGTAGCCTGAAGAAGAGGGTGATGGTAGTGGTAGCCTGAAGAAGAGGGTGATGGTAGTGGTGGACTGAAGAAGAGGATGATGGTAGATGTAGCCTGAAGAAGAGGATGATGGTAGATGTAGCCTGAAGAAGAGGATGATGGTAGAGGTAGCCTGAAGAAGAGGGTGATGGTAGTGGTAGCCTGAAGAAGAGGATGATGGTAGATGTAGCCTGAAGAAGAGGGTGATGGTAGTGGTGGACTGAAGAAGAGGATGATGGTAGATGTAGCCTGAAGAAGAGGATGATGGTAGAGGTAGGCTGAAGAAGAGGATGATGGTAGTGGTAGCCTGAAGAAGAGGGTGATGGTAGAGGTAGCCTGAAGAAGAGGGTGATGGTAGAGGTAGCCTGAAGAAGAGGATGATGGTAGTGGTAGCCTGAAGAAGAGGATGATGGTAGATGTAGCCTGAAGAAGAGGATGATGGTAGTGGTGGACTGAAGAAGAGGATGATGGTAGATGTAGCCTGAAGAAGAGGATGATGGTAGAGGTAGCCTGAAGAAGAGGTTGATGGTAGTGGTAGCCTGAAGAAGAGGGTGATGGTAGAGGTAGCCTGAAGAAGAGGGTGATGGTAGAGGTAGCCTGAAGAAGAGGATGATGGTAGTGGTAGCCTGAAGAAGAGGGTGATGGTAGAGGTAGCCTGAAGAAGAGGGTGATGGTAGAGGTAGCCTGAAGAAGAGGGTGATGGTAGAGGTAGCCTGAAGAAGAGGGTGATGGTAGAGGTAGCCTGAAGAAGAGGATGATGGTAGAGGTAGCCTGAAGAAGAGGGTGATGGTAGTGGTAGCCTGAAGAAGAGGATGATGGTAGTGGTGGACTGAAGAAGAGGATGATGGTAGATGTAGCCTGAAGAAGAGGATGATGGTAGAGGTAGCCTGAAGAAGAGGATGATGGTAGATGTAGCCTGAAGAAGAGGATGATGGTAGAGGTAGCCTGAAGAAGAGGGTGATGGTAGATGTAGCCTGAAGAAGAGGATGATGGTAGAGGTAGCCTGAAGAAGAGGGTGATGGTAGATGTAGCCTGAAGAAGAGGATGATGGTAGAGGTAGCCTGAAGAAGAGGGTGATGGTAGATGTAGCCTGAAGAAGAGGGTGATGGTAGAGGTAGCCTGAAGAAGAGGATGATGGTAGAGGTAGCCTGAAGAAGAGGGTGATGGTAGAGGTAGCCTGAAGAAGAGGTTGATGGTAGAGGTAGCCTGAAGAAGAGGATGATGGTAGAGGTAGCCTGAAGAAGAGGGTGATGGTAGAGGTAGCCTGAAGAAGAGGGTGATGGTAGATGTAGCCTGAAGAAGAGGGTGATGGTAGAGGTAGCCTGAAGAAGAGGATGATGGTAGAGGTAGCCTGAAGAAGAGGGTGACGGTAGAGGTAGCCTGAAGAAGAGGTTGATGGTAGAGGTAGCCTGAAGAAGAGGGTGATGGTAGATGTAGCCTGAAGAAGAGGATGATGGTAGAGGTAGCCTGAAGAAGAGGGTGATGGTAGAGGTAGCCTGAAGAAGAGGGTGATGGTAGTGGTGGACTGAAGAAGAGGATGATGGTTGATGTAGCCTGAAGAAGAGGATGATGGTAGAGGTAGCCTGAAGAAGAGGGTGATGGTAGTGGTGGACTGAAGAAGAGGATGATGGTAGATGTAGCCTGAAGAAGAGGATGATGGTAGAGGTAGCCTGAAGAAGAGGGTGATGGTAGAGGTAGCCTGAAGAAGAGGGTGATGGTAGTGGTGGACTGAAGAAGAGGATGATGGTAGATGTAGCCTGAAGAAGAGGATGATGGTAGAGGTAGCCTGAAGAAGAGGATGATGGTAGAGGTAGCCTGAAGAAGAGGATGATGGTAGAGGTAGCCTGAAGAAGAGGATGATGGTAGAGGTAGCCTGAAGAAGAGGTTGATGGTAGATGTAGCCTGAAGAAGAGGATGATGGTAGTGGTAGCCTGAAGAAGAGGATGATGGTAGTGGTGGACTGAAGAAGAGGATGATGGTAGAGGTAGCCTGAAGAAGAGGGTGATGGTAGTGGTAGCCTGAAGAAGAGGATGATGGTAGTGGTGGACTGAAGAAGAGGATGATGGTAGTGGTGGACTGAAGAAGAGGATGATGGTAGAGGTAGCCTGAAGAAGAGGGTGATGGTAGTGGTAGCCTGAAGAAGAGGATGATGGTAGTGGTGGACTGAAGAAGAGGATGATGGTAGATGTAGCCTGAAGAAGAGGATGATGGTAGAGGTAGCCTGAAGAAGAGGTTGATGGTAGAGGTAGCCTGAAGAAAGGGATGATAGTCGTAGGCTGAAGAAGAGCTAATTGGCCATGTTATTAAGGAGGAATTACTCGGTCAAGGAAGGTTTTGGGCCAGATGAGCCGTGGTGCCCCGACCGGCCGCTCCTCGGTGGGCCGCGGGGGGCGAAGGTTCGATTCCAGGTTTTTATTGATCATTAGGAGAAAAGTTAATTAGTTGAGTCACGTGAGATCCAATTATTCCTAGTCACTTCACCCATTAACTCTTCCTCTTTTTCTCTTTTTTGGAGGGCTGCTCGGCTCGCCCTTCTGCCTCGATCTCTGTGTATTCCCTTTGTGTGGTCCCTTCCTCTTTCCCTCCCTTTCTCTTTTCATTGCTCTATCTCGCCTCCTCCTTCTTTCCTTCGCTTTCCTTCCATTTTTCCCTCTTTCATTTCTCTTTGCCCTCCTATTCCTACTCTTTATTTCTCTTTCCAGCATCTCTCTCTCTCTCTCTCTCTCTCTCTCTCTCTCTCTCTCTCTCTCTCTCTCTCTCTCTCTCTCTCTCTCTCTCTCTCTCTCTCTCTCTCTCTCTCTCTCTCTCTCTCTCGCTATCTCTCTCTCTCTCTCTCTCTCTCTCTCTCTCTCTCTCTCTCTCTCTCTCTCTCTCTCTCTCTCTCTCTCTCTCTCTCTCTCTCTCTCTCTCTCTCTCTCTCTCTCTCCTGCCTCCCCTTCCGCCCATCCCAAAGTGTTGTTACCTGGGATGGAGTTCACCGTTATAAACATTAATTAGCGGCGTCTGCCCCACCTGCTCCATCACCACCCCGCCCCCACCCCTCGCCCCCCTCCCCCACCCCCACCCTCACCCCCACCCCCCACAAGGCGCCAGGTCCATCAGTCGGCTGGAAGAAAAAACTGTCCGCCTGATGATGTGGAGGGACGGTAACTGAGACCCGCCTCGGCTTTCTCTTCCTGTGCTTGTGTTGGCAAGAGTTCAAATGTGTGCGTGGAGGCCCCCGGGCGGCAGGTGCTTGCTTGACTGTGTGGCGGTCGTGGCCCTCACCAGGAGACGCTGGCCTAGAGTTTTCATTCTC
Source organism: Eriocheir sinensis (assembly GCF_024679095.1). NCBI lineage: Eukaryota > Metazoa > Arthropoda > Malacostraca > Decapoda > Varunidae > Eriocheir > Eriocheir sinensis. Next base: position 17,329,679 of record NC_066513.1, on the reverse strand, counting down.
GTCTTTTCCATCTTACCCTTCCCATCCCTACCCCCCGCCCCCCTCGCCCTGCCCTAATCCCGTGCCCATTAGCACCAATTTTCAATGTTCCAAGTGGAGGTAAATGTGTTTTCGCATAATTGCTGCGGTCCACGACCCGACCCGCGCTGCTGGGACGCCTCCCTCCCGCCGCAGGGTGGCGAGGCGGCGCGGGGAGCTCCATGGAGGTGGTGCTCCGCACCCCTCTGGCAGGCGTGGGCTGCGGCGGGTGCCCGTAACAGCCCGTGGACAGGTGTGAGGGCGGGGCGGCCTCCCGCTGATAAGCAGAACACATGGCGCTGCCAGCCATCTGTCCGTCACCGCCAGCACAGGTGGGCGCCCGTCCCCGCCCCGCCACGCCTCTGGCCTGTCCTCAGCTGTTATCTCTGTCCCGCAAGTGCCAGGCTGCGGGTGCCCAGGCCGTGTGTGGGCCAGCCTGGGCCTGGGCGGCGGCAAGCAGGCAGTCAAGCAGGCCGGGAAGCGCGCTGCGTCCCTCCCGCCGACAGAAACAGCCGAATCATTGCCACTAGCCGGCGTACAAAAAGCAATCAGCGCCATCTATTGTTTTTTTCTCGCTCTTTCATTAACACGCGCGCCACCTGCGAGCCGTCAGAAGTATTATGACTTGTAAATGAAACGTTGTATCAATGGGGAGTCATGAACAATCCAGTATTGTCGGCCTAATGGGAGGCTTTCATGTGTGTTCCATTATTCTTCGTCCGGCAACACCCGCCGACCTGTGCGTGCACCTGGAGGACCTCGCGTGCCTGAGAGAGAGAGAGAGAGAGAGAGAGAGAGAGAGAGAGAGAGAGAATGGCGGTGGTGAATGCAATTGACGAGCGATCCTTTGATGCAACACACGAATCATTACTCCAGTGTGATTTACAACTAAGTGAAGGATGACCACGCGGCGCAGACCTCCCCCCCCCCAAGATGCCCCCCTCCCCCCTTCTCCCTCCTATCCCCACATCACCTACACCAACACCCAGCTCCTTCCCCCCTTTCCTCCTCCTTACCCTCATATCACTCACCAACCTTCTTTCCTTTCTCCTTATCCTCATATCTCTTACTCCCCATTTTTTTCGTTGCCTTTCCCTCCCCTTATCTTCTAATCACCCCCATTACCTATTTCCTTCTTTGTCCCTTCCTTACCTTATCCATAAAAAATCATTACCCATTTTCTTCATCTTCCCTTCGCCTACCCTTACCTTTATACTTTACTTCCCTTAATGTCATCTGGCTCCCCACACCTATACCCCAAAACACGTCTATAGACCTTCCCGTCACCCCTCGCCAACACCCCTTCCTTCACAAATCTTCCCCTTCATCACCTTACCTATCACCACCACCACCACCTTCCTCGTCTCCCCATCACTTACCCTACAGTCGTTTCCCAATGTTCTCCCCCCCCCACGCACTCATTCCTTAGTCCTTCCCTTCTTCCAGTTTTCCCCAAGTCAGTCCCTTCCCTCCCTTATTATTCTTCCTCCCTTAGATCTTACCTTACATTTCCTAATCCTACCTTATCCCTTCCATATCGTTCCTTCACTCTTCCCTAGTCTTTCCTTTCATTCAGTAATTCTTTCCCTGCCTTACCTTCATCTTCCTTCCCTCTCCTTTTCCTCCCTTTTTACCCTTCGTCCCTTCTCTTCTATTTCATCTCCTTACCTTTGTTTCACTACCTCTTCGTCCCTTTCTCTTCATTCTCTCCCATTCCTTCCCTTCCCTTTTCTCTTCGTTTTCATCTCCATCATCCTTCTCTTCCTTTCCTTCCCATCCTTCCCTTTATTCTTCGTCTTCATTTCCTTTCCTTCCCTTTCCCCATCCTTTACATCTCCATCTCCTTTCTATCCTATCCTTCTTTTTCCTCTTCCTTTTCATCTGCATCCCCTTCACCTTCCTTTCCTTCCTCTCACCCCGCGCCTCCTTAAGGATCAAGGACTCACTCTAAACAACACGTGTCCTTCGTGATGGATAGCCCGGCGTAGGATCTCTAAAGAAGGATTAATGAGTCTGAAGAGGAGGAGGAGGAGGAGGAATGGGGAGGGGAAGGAGGAGGGAGAAAAGTAGAATAAAGAGAATACAAAGGAGAAGGATAAAGAAAGACAAAATACAAGAACAAGTTACTGAGACAGACAGACAGACAGACAGATAGACATTCAAGCATGGGATTAAAAAAAAAAAAGGGATGGGAGAAAATAAAGGAAAAAAAATGGTTGAGCCCAGACCATCTCCCCCTTTCCCCCTCTCACCTTACCCCCCTCCCACCTCCCCCCCCTTTGATAGACTTACTTCAGATCATCCCTCATTTGCATTTTCCAATCGAACTGTAAAGAAAAAAAAAAGCGATGGAGAAAGTTAAAGGAATAAAGAGAGGAATGGAAGAGAGAGAGAGAGAAAAAACAAATGCTAGGGACAGAAGCAGCTGGTGGGTGGGTTGTATAGGCTTATGTTTTTTTCTCTCTCTCTCTCTCTCTCTCTCTCTCTCTCTCTCTCTCTCTCTCTCTCTCTCTCTCTCTCTCTCTCTCTCTCTCTCTCTCCCGACCCCCCCCCCCCCTCTCCATCAGTAGTTTTCCTTGTATTTATATCCCATACATTTTTTTTTATATATTTTTCGTTCAGGTCAAAATAAATAATACTAAAAAAACAAATTCATACTTATTATTTTTTTCCCATTTTTAAACCCGAAAATTTCCACATGAAAAGTTTTTCGTTTTCCTATTATGCATTCAGATTTTCCCTTCTTTTATATTTCATCTCCATATGATTGTCCAATTACCCAGATTATTTCGCGTAAAGGAGGAGGAAGAGGAGGAGGAGGAAGACGGGGTATTTTTCGGCCCAAGGGAAGCGTGTTAAATTATCCTCTTTTCCGAAACATTATGCCAAGTGAGGGAAAAAGAGAAAGTTGTTTCCATTAAAATTTCCTATAGGTCACGGAAGCGCAGGCATGACCCAGTTAACCGAGCTGAAAAAGGAGGAGGAGGCGGAAGAGAAGGAGGAGGAGGAGGAGGAGGAGGAGGAGGAGGAGGAGGAGGAGGAGGACTGAGAAAAAGGCAGGAAGGAAGGAAAGAAAGAAGAAAGAAATAGTTATGAGTGTGAAATGAGAGTAAAAATGGCGTACTCGAGAGAGAGAGAGAGAGAGAGAGAGAGCACTGGCACAACACATTAAACACACAAACAGTAGCTGCCACGTGTGACTGATTTTTCCTGCGACAGTCACGCCGACCGACCACTCTGACGGACAGGCGCTCGGAAAGAAAGGGAAGGAGAGGAAAGGAAAAGGAGAGGCGGAGAAAAGGGCGAGCCGGCGTGGGGGCGTTGACGGTCAGACAGACAGACAAACGGGAGGGAGTGAGGGACATGCGTCGATGCTCGTTCTAATAAAGAGAAACTTTCACTGGATCGGACACAGGCAGTTTTGGAGGCTTAGTTTGGCTTAATTGTGTTCAGCTTGACCTGGTTTTGAATGATGCTGTGGGTCTGTTTCTACTCTCTCTCTCTCTCTCTCTCTCTCTCTCTCTCTCTCTCTCTCTCTCTCTCTCTCTCTCTCTCTCTCTCTGTCTCTCTCTCTCTCTCTCTCTCTCTCTCTCTCTCTCTCTCTCTCTCTCTCTCTCTCTCTCTCTCTCTCTCTCTCTCTCTCTCTCTCTCTCTCTCTCTCTCTCTCTCTCTCTCTCTCAGCCAATACTGAAAGCCAGAGGCTAATTGGAGGAGCGAGTGGCAGTGTAGCGTGAGGACAGGTGACACTGCCTACCTGTATCGCTGCTCCACTCTGGCGGCGAGGGAAGATTTTGTATGAGAGGAAGAGAAAGGAGAGAGAGAGAGAGAGAGAGAGAGAGAGAGATGAAGTGTGTCGAAGGGGAATTTTGGTTGAGTATAACAAAAAACTAATTAAAAGTAACACGGTTTTGAAATTACTACCACCACAGCCACCACTATCTCTACTACTACTACTACTACTACTACTACTAACTACCATAACCATTCCTAACACCATAACCACCATTACTACTACTCCTATGGCTACTGTTTCTACTGCTACTACTACCTCCACTACCTCCACCACCACCTCCACCACTTCGACTCACCTGGTGGCGGCCGCACGTCCCCACTCGTCATTAATTACCTCTCGTGCCCACTAAATGCGAACACGTGCCTTCCCCGCCCTTCTTCCGCCCTCACCCTCCACGACCCCGCCCGCCGCTTCCGCCCCTGTCCACCCGTAACGTAAGGGCCACTCTCCACCCTTCCCTTTACTTGGGCTTACTCACCTGCGCCTGATTGGATGGGACACCTGATAATGGATAGTTGTTTATGGGTCCAGGAGGTAGCCCCGGTCACCCACACCATTACTAGGGGGTTTAAGGGGTGGGTGAGCTTTATGGCACAGGTGGGTGAGGGTGAATGTAAGGGGAGGGTGATAGGGTGGGTGAGGGCTTGTTCGGGTAGGTGGGTGTTTTAGTGGAGGTGTGGATTGGGGCTGAAGGTGGAGTGGCGCTGAATGTGGTGAAGGTTTGTAGGGTGGATGAGAGAGTAGTAGATGGATGAAGGAATGCTAAAGGAAGTGGAGGCTTCAGTGTGAGATTTCTGTTGAGTGGATTAGGATGTAGTGGATGGATGAGGTCAGTGAAGTGAGTGGTTTGGGAGGTGTAGTGCTAAGAGTGAGGGATTGTAGGGTGGATGAGGGTGTGGTGGATGTGTGAGGTTAGGAGGTGGAGGGCGTTGGGTGGATGAAGGTGTGGTGGATGAGTGAGGTTAGAGGTGGAGGACGTTGGGTGAGAAGTATAATCATTGGATGTGTAAGGGTTCACGATATGGATTAAGGGAAGGCTAGGGGTTAAGTATGCAAGTGGTGGGTGAGGATTGGGTGAGGTGGATGAATATGCCTAGTAAAGGATAAAGGTTAACCCTATTCGTTCTTTTTTCTTTTCAATTTCTCTTTTACTTTTACTCTTCCACTTTCCTTTTCTTCCTTTTCACCTTTTCCTCATAGCGATCATTCCTCCCACCTTTCCTCCTTTCCCATCCTCCTCCTTCTTCCGTGATGTAGTGTGATGAAATATATATGGAATGATGGGATTTTTTTTTATTTTGCAAGGTGGGTGGAAGGATTAAGATGTTGTGTCGTGGGTTTGTGTAATAGTGCATGAGACTTCAGTGAGACGAGAGGTTCATACGTGAGTTTTGCCAGGTGGGTGGACAGGGATGAAGAGGATGATATGTCTGTGCAAGGCAGCTCCATTGAATCTAACCAGCGTTGTCAGATTATCGTATTCACCACTTCGTCTTTATTACTTTTAAGCCTCAAACTCTCGTAACTACACAAATAACGATAGAAAATTGAAGTTAGCGTTAAAACTCCTATTTATTGATGTTTGTTTGTTTGTTTTTGCATTCGTTATTGGTCAGAAACTACGAAAATGCAATGCGATGAGTACGATGATTTGGCAACGCTGAATCAACCCCACCTAACATCATCATCCATGAAATTATCTTATCTTTTTTTTAATGTGCCTATCGTATTGGTAGTCACCACATGACTTCCAAGCCTGTTCCACTCATCCGCTACTATTTTGGTAAACCAATTCTTGCCAACGTCCTTGTTGAATCTGAATTTATCCAACTTAAACCCATTACAACGTGTCCTACCCGGCTCTCTTACCCTCAGTAACTTATTAATATCCCCCTTATTATGCCCTTCATCCATTTAAAAAAACCTAGAGTAAGTCTCCTCGCACTCTGTGTGTGTGTGTATGTGTGTGTGTGTGTGTGCGTGTATTTGCATATTTTTCTGTGGGTGGGTGTGTATATGTGTGCATGTGTGTATAAAAGAATATAGGTGTGTGTGTGTGTGTGTGTACCTATATATTTTGCATGTTTCCGACAAAGAATTCGGGAAAACGAGTCTTGACAATACTGAAAGAAGGTTCTGGCGCACAAAAAGGGGTTGACTCCACCATCTCTTAAGTGGTGTAACTGTCACTCTTTCCTTCCTTTTCGTAACTATCAACAAACATTCCAAATGTTCAGCAAAATCTTCTACAAGAAGAACATCCGACGTACCCTTCCAGGCACCTGCCTCGTGGTGGGTGGCACCGGCGCCGGGGGCGAGCCCCGCGAAGGTGACGCTCACCCTCCACCTCACGGAAGGTGGCCGTCTTCACCTTCCAGGAGGCGTCTGGCCACGCCTCAGCCCATGCCCTGCTGGACCTGGAGTACCTCTTCAGGTGCAGCAGCAAGCCAGGCGCCAGCACAATGCAGGTCAAAATCTGTGTGATAATAATAATAATGATAATAATAATAATTAATAATAATAATAATAATAATAATAATAATAATAATAATGATAATAATGATAATAATAATATATCAGTTTCGATGAGTTGGTTATGTTTAATAAATGAGAGTGGTCAAGAGTGGATAGCAGGACAAAGATGGAAGAAAGAAAAGTTATCGAGGTGGATGTCAGGTAGAAAGTTAATAAAGAGTACTGAGAAATTAATCGAGAGGCAAGAGTACTAATAAATGAATCAAGAGGAACAAAAGTACTAGGAAATATAGGGTAAGAGGGACAAGAGGACTGAGGAGTGAATCAAGAGGATCAAGAGTTTTAAGAAGTGAATGAAAAAGGACAAGAATGCTAAGAACTTAATCCATAGAAGCGATTTTAAAAGGCGAACATTACCTGGATGTGTTTACGTGTTTACTCGCTCGCTTGTCACCATAGGAGGGACAAAACACATGTTACCCGGCCATTTGTCATAACTGAGGGCGAGGAGGAGTGGACGGAGGATGGTAATGACGGGCTGGACGCGAGGATAATGACATACACACACACACACACACACACACACACACACACACACACACACACACACACACACACACACACACACACACACACACACACACACATTAACGTGGATTCTTGCTCACCTGGATATTTTTCACCTGGTCACCCCTTTTGTCTCCCTTTGTATACCCATTTTTCTTTTATAATTTAATTTTTTTATTTTATTTTATTTTTCCTCCTCGGCTTGATATTTCACTGAGGGATTAATTGTTTTTGTTCATTTTTTTACGTGAATTTCTTGTTTTGTTTGTTTTTGTTTGTATACAGATTTTTCTATTCTGTTTACAGTTTTTTTGTTTTTGTTTTTCTTCAGTTCGGCTCAATATTTATCTATGGAGGATTGATTTAATTGTTGTTGTTGTTTTTTTACGTCAATTTGTTTCTTATTTTCGTTTTTATTTAATGTATTATTTCTTATTTTACCTTTTCAGTACTTGTTTACAATCGTCATTAAATTGTTACATCGTCCAGTACCCTCAATTTCAATCTACACACAGCTCACAAACTCGTAACAACCCGTTCTTCATAACAAATACAAATCATGAAAAATATACAACTTTTCAAAAATACCCCCAGACTTCCTTTCCAGTAACAACCAATTAAAAAAATGTATAAACCAACCGTCTAACCAGCCACGTAACTCCTTCACGGTCCTGCCACTCTTTACGGGGGTCAAGCTACGCCTCTCCTTACTTCCCTGAGGGCCGACAAGCGCTCCTAATGGACAGTTCCGCCGCGGCCCAGGTGGATACTTGCACGGGGGAGTTGTCGGGGCGGGCGTGGAGGCGAGAGCATCTGTCGGGCACGTGGAGGTCGGTTGGTTATGGCTAAACGACCATAAACGCGGTGAGGGTAGCGGTAGGGTCGGGCCACTTACCGCTTAGTTACCCATGCACGCTCGCTGGAGTCTTCTCATTTTCTCTCGTCTCTTGGTCCCGTTGCTGTCCCGCCCTGTTGCAACGTTGAGAGTCTTGTTTGTGTTGTTTTCCGTGTTTGTTTGGTGTTTACATGTATTTAGGGTTGTTTTTAGGGGTCAGTGGTGTGTTAGAGGTGTTCTTGAATCTGTGGGTGCTGTGGGTTATCGATTCTGTGTTTGTGTTGTCTTTCACAGGGCCATTAGTCTTGTCTTTCTGATGTTGAAAGGGTGGACTAAGCTGATTGCATCCTCTCCTGCATCCGCTCTCCTCCCTCCCTCTCCCTCTCGTCCCCTCTCTCTCCTTACCTTCCTCACTCTCTCTACCATGTGCTGTGTTTCCCTCGCTCCCCCTTCTCCTCCTCCTGACACCCTTCCCCCTCTGTCCCCTCACGCATTCCCCTTTACACGCCTTTCCCTCGCAGGCACATGTATCACCGCCTCTCGACTCATCCCTTCAGCTCCCCTTCTTTCCCTTACTCATCCCCCTGCATTCCGTTTGTTTTTGCTTCATATCTTTGCTTGCTGTATGTGGTTTGCGTGTGGAAGGAATGTTTTAACCCAGGTACACACACACACACACACACACACACACACCATATATCCGGCCCAGAATTAAGAGGTGAGACAGAGGTGGCGCGCGCCGTATATTTTGACATAATTAAAGAACCTTTCAATTACACGTTGGCGAACACGAAACGCGCGTTACCGACCTCATCTTCCCCCCTGTAACGACCCCGCGACACACCTGAGACGCCCGTAATTAATAACCTACCTGGATAACCAAACTTCAAACCCTAGAATAACCCAAGTCTCCTTAATCACAGGTATACGCCCACGCCCACACCCACACCTTACCCCACCACATAACCCTCTTCCACCCCACATATCCATAACATAAACCATCCAAACAGCGGAAGTTAACTAAATAGACGCAATCATACTACAAATCCACCTCAGTTAGTAGAATTGAAGTGGATTTTGTAAAGAGGATCAGGACATGTACGGAACCCTCTTTGATCCTGTTTAAAAGGGTTCCAAGTCCCCGGTCCCTCACGCCCAACACAAACACCCAAATTCACCGAAACTCCATGAAAATGCCCCATCCATCACAGGTCGCCATCTGCTCTTAGGTGGGTACGGGGGCGAAGGATGGGGTGGAGTGGGAGAAGGGGGAAGGGAAGAAGGGGGGAAGGGCGGCGTAACATCAGAACGTTTCCTCCCCCATCACAACTACCCCCATCACCACCACCCCCACATCACCACCACCACCACCCCCACCACCACGCGAGCCGCCCCTCCTCAGCAATTACCTTCTATCTAGTAGGTGTGATCATTAGGCCACGTGTTGTGTTTAGTTCAGGTTATGCACACACACACACACACACACACACACACACACACACACACACACACACACACACACACACACAGACATAGCTAAGAAAAAACAAACAAATACTGAATTGATTATGATTGTATTTCTTTTATTAATACTTTGTTGGAGTCATTATAGAAGGAAGAAAATATAAAAAATAAACGAATAGCAAAATATAGGTCAATTGAGAGAGAGAGAGAGAGAGAGAGAGAGAGAGAGCACCCAGGAAGTCTAGGGCTCTGCCTCCATAAACCTTTTAAACCATGACGCCACAGTTAGTCTCTCTCTCTCTCTCTCTCTCTCTCTCTCTCTCTCTCTCTCTCTCTCTCGTTTTTTTTTTTATAGTCAGTCTTATATTCCTCCTCCCATTTATACTTTTCTTCCTCCTCCTCCTCCTCCTCTCCCCCTTACTCTTCCCCTTTTATCTCTCACGTCCCCTTTTGTTTATCTTCCCCTCGCCTCTTCCCCCTCTAGTTCTCCTCCTCCTCCTCCTCCTCCTCCTCCTCCTCCTCCTCCTCCTCCTCCTCCTCCTCCTCCTCCTCCTCGGTCCTGGGAGATGAGTCACTTGGCGCTAATTTCCTCAGGCCCGATCAGCAGATGGAGATTATGAGCTATTTTCCCATTTTTGACCATCTGTAGAAAGGCCGACCACCCACAGCCCCTGCAAGCCTCCTCCTCCTCCTCCTCCTCCTCCTCCTCCTCCTCCTCCTCCTCCTTCTCTCTTCCTCTTTTGCCTTATACTCATTCCCCTCAGTTTGCCTTACCTCCTCTTTCTCGCATATATCTTTTCCTTCTCCTCCTTCTGCTTCTTTCGTTTTTTCTACTCCTTTTCCTCCTCCTCCTCTTCCTCTCTTCCTCTTTCGCCTACTCATTCCCCTCGTTCGCCTTTTCTCCTCTCTTTTTCGCATATATCTTTTCCTTTTCCTTCTGCTCCTTTCGTTTTTGCTTCTCCTCTTCCTCCTCCTCCTCCTCCTCTTCCTCCTCTCTTCCTCTTTTGCCATCTCATTCCCCTCAGTTTGCCCTTTTTACTAACTTTTTTGCATCTGTCTTTTCCTCCTTCTCCTCATATCCGTTCTTTTTTTGCTTCTCCTCCTCCTCTTCCTTCTCCTCCAACTCTCTTCTTCTTTTGTCCCCACGTTCCCCTCAATTTGCTCTTTCTTCTCCCCTTTTTTGCATTATCCCTTCCTCCTCATCCTTCTCCTTTCGTTTCGTTTTTTTCTTTCTCCTTTCTTTCTTCCTCCTTTTCCTCCTCCTCTCTACTTATTTTGTCTACCTGTTCCCTTCAATTTGCCTTCCCTCCTCTTCTTTGCATCTGTCCTCTCCTCCGCGTCCTCCTCCTCTCACTTCGTTATGTTCCTAATTTCCTTTCTTTTCTTCTTCCTCGTCCTTCTCCTCCTCCTCAAAAGGGCATCCCTGGCATATCTAAAGCAGCAAATAACGTGACCTTCTGCTGCACCAATAACTCTTCAGAAAGATAAGGATAAAAGCTTTCCCCAGCTCACGAAGAGTCATTATTTACCATTTACACCCCCAAGAACACGACGATTAAAAAAACTCAGCGAAAAATTTGACTCATTCTCACTTTTCTCCCACATGCAAAGAGTCAGCCAGGTTCCTTTCATTTCTTTGCTTTTTTGAACGAACTTAAGTCTCGTGGAAGGGGTTCGGGCATAACGCGAAGGCTTGCGGCAGCTTAAAGACGGCCTCTTTAATAGTCTCCTGCTGTGATCCCGAGCTTAACCTTGTTTACACGCCTGTGGGTTGATTGACTGTCAGAGAAGAGTAAGCCGGTGGGTGAGAGAGAGAGAGAGAGAGAGAGAGAGAGAGAGAGAGAGAGAGAGCGAGCAAGCAAGCAAGCAAGCATACAAAAAAGCATAAAAGCAAGAAATCAAGCAAGTAAAAAATCAAGAAAGTTAAGCAAAACAAGAAATCAACCAAGCAAGAAAAGTAAGCAAAAGGCAAGAAAGCAAAGAAGCAAAAAGGCAAGAAAGCAGAAAGCAAGCAAGTAACCAAGAAAGAAAAAAAAGAAAGACGTACAGTAAGCAAGAAAGAACAAAACAATTAAAAATGACAAACAAGAGACTGAGTGGAGTTGTGTGGACGAGAGGAAGGAGCAAGAAGGAAAACAAACAGCGGAAAGGGAAAAGATCGATTAGGTTAAAGAAGGAAAGAAAGTAGCTGAAGAAAAGGAGACGTAGAAAACAAGGAAAAGGAAAAGAAATGAGGAATCGATGACTGAATGGAGATGAAAGGACGAGAAGAAGCAGTGAGAAGGAAACTAAACAGCAGAAAGGCCGAAGATTGATTAGGTAAAAGGAGAAAAGAAAACAGGGGAAAAAGGAGACGAATAAAACCAAGAAAACGGGGGGAAAAAAATCTTGAGGAATTAGAAAATGAAAGATGGTGTCAAAAGGGGCAGAGGTTAATTAGATAAGAGGAGGAAAAAAAGTAGATAAAAAATGCGACTTAAAAAAACCAAGATATCTGTCCAAAAATACCAACGACTCGTCAGTTTAGAGTTTTAAAAGTTTAGCTAGAATGATGATGTCCTTCTCTTTGCTCAGACGTGGCACTGAAATTAATCTTGCATGACCTTTCTTCCAAGTTTACGAGTGCGTGTGAGGATTTATGTGGCTCACAGGTGGAAAGCATTAACGAGTCATCAGGTGAGTGTGCGTGTGTGTGTGTGTGTGAGAGAGAGAGAGAGAGAGAGAGAGAGAGAGAGAGAGAGTGTACAAAAAAAAACTATCCCATAATATCCAAGACATTTCCTCATATTTATAAAGGGTTGCTGCTAGTTATTTTTTTTTCTTCAAGCTTCATCAGTTCACCATTAAAACTGCTCACACCTGACGTATTCTGCCTGTTAACGACTGCACGTGAGAAATTATATCTTGCACAGGTGAAAAAGTGTTAATGAGTAGCCATCAGGTGTGTGTGTGTGTGTGTGTGTGTGTGTGTGTTGGGGGGTGCCTGCGTGGTGGGAAGAAGAGAGGGAGAGAGAGAATTCGAAACTTCAACTCGTACATCAACTTCATCGCCTCAGCCAAGTCTTGCCACCTAATAACTTGAGGTTCTCCCAATGTACAGGGTTTACAAGTGTCACAAACGATGATGTAGGCGACTAATACTTGTGGGAGTGTAAATGTAAGGCAAGGTCGACGATATTGGGAGAGGGTAACGTTGGGGTGTGTGGGGTGCCTCCTGGGCCTTGCTCTAGAGAAAACGGAGGCTGGCGGTCGGGCGGGTCAGCCTTAGAGAAAATGGTTTGCGTGGAGAGGTAACTATAGCATTTGTATTACACGTTGAGCTCTTCTGATATTACTTTTCATTGTGATTTTTTGGCTTTTCATATGTTTCTTTTACTACTAGCGTTGTCCTTCATTTTCTGTGCCATGTGTGTGTTGGGGTTATAGACTTTGAAACGTATAGCATTTGAACTCTTCTGATGCTACTTATTACACAATGTTTGATGATCATAATTTAACTTATCAGGTTGTGATTAATATAGTTGATTTCATTAAACATATATTGATTTAGTTTATTTATTCTGCTGTTTGGTGCGATAAGGCAAGGTTTAAAAATATCGTGCATATAATCTTAGCGTTATGTTCTTCATGAGGAAATCGTGTAATGTAAAATGTTTTGCGTATAAATTATAATGTTATGACACGCATTATCAGCCTATTTACATCTATGACCACACACACACACACACACACACACACACACATACACACATACACACACACACCAAGGGCAGCTGTCAGAAATATGATGCGTATTGTTAAGACAAAGGTGACCAAGAGGAAGAATCGTTCATTGTTGGTGGTCAGATGTGTGTGTGTAAGAGTGTGTGTGTGTGTGTGTGTGTGTTATCCGAAAACGTTCAGTCATCGGCAGCTGTAAGGAAGGACACATTTCTCTCTCTCTCTTTCTCTCTCTCTCTCTCTCTCTCTCTCTCTCTCTCTCTCTCTCTCTCTCTCTCTCTCTCTCTCTCTCTCTCTCTCTCTCTCTCTCTCTCTCTCTCTCTCTCTCTCTCTCTCTCTCTCTCTCTCTCTCTCTCTCTCGGCCTTGGTCCAGGGGGGGGGGGGGCAGGTGAGGGTTTAATTACCGGCCCATTGTTGCCACACCCGCCCTCGGTGATGAGTTAATGATCGCCTTAATTGCCTCACCTTGATGAAGACGCACCTTGACCCGGGCTTCTGGCAACACTGAGGCTACACATGAGTTGGTTAAGTAAGACACACCAAGACATTATTATCAGTCGCATCTCGCTTATTGTGTGTGTGTGTGTGTGTGTGTGTGTGTTTAAATCTGCTTACTTAGTGTGTTTGCTGTCTCTGTTGTGTATTTAATTCATTCATTTTCCATGTGTGTGTGTGTGTGTGTGTGTGTGTGTGTGTGTGTGTATTTGTTTTATTTGGTAGAAGCTGTTTGAATGTCGTTCTTCTTTATTATTTGTATTATATGTGTTTATTGTTTGTTTGTATTTCAATTTGAGATCTTTGAGGATATAATCAATTTGTCATGTCGATCCACCCATGCATCTATCCATCTATCTATGTATCTATCTATCTATATGTCTTTCCTTTCCATTTATTCTTCCCTTCCTTTCACTGGTAAACTCTGGACCAGCCTTTACTTCTATTTTCTTCCCTCCTCCTTGCGACTTAAACATTATCAAGAGTGGAACATCAAGACTAATAACTAACTAATTTCGACCACCCCATTACTCTACCATAAAAAAAGCATAAATGAACACACTCTTACACGTAAACAAAACACACACAAAAAAAATAACAAGTCGCCTCACTCCTCATTCCGTACTTTGCAATTAACCTTCCGTCGCCCTTCCCTAACACCTCTTATTTACGGCCATTTATCCCTTCTTCCCCTTCCTCGAGCCTCCCATTAAACATTCTTCGCCGGCATAAACTTAAGTCACGCTGACCCAAAAACTGAAGCTATCTGAATGGGTTCGATCTTAAAGTGAAACGTCTTGAGGGTCTGAATGGCCTTCCAAGATGAGAGAAAGTTGTCTTAAAGGAGGAAGAGGAGGAGGAGAAGGAAGAGGAGGAGGAGGAGGAGGAGGAGTTTTTGGAGTGTTTAAGAGAAAGGAGGTAAATGGAGGTTCTTGGGGAATGTTATGTTTACCAGGGACTGTTTGTGTGTAGGTGAGGGAGGAGGAGGAGGAGGAAGAGGAGGAGGAGGAGGAGGAGGAGGAGGAGGAGGAGGCGGAGGCGAAGATGAAGATGGAGACGGAGGAGATGAAGGAGAACGAGATAAATAAAATAAAAAAAATACACTAACACAGCAATCAAAACATATTCACATCAATAAAAATAAAAGTACTGAAGGAAAACCCCATACTAAAGCTGCTTCCTCTACCTGTAAACTCACTAATTAGGCCAAGAATGCAGGTGTGAGCAGGTGCACTTGAATCTCCTCTTACAATGTGACGAAAAAATGCCTATGACCAGGAGGGAAAGCCGGCACAACACACACGCTCTCGAGTTTCCTTCCCTCGGCACACAGGCTTGGACGGCCCTCTCCACCTTCCCTAAATGAGGCATGCTGTTGACTTTGGCGTTTGTTACGGATTTGTAAATTGCTTTGGGACTAATCGTGTTTGTTAGCGGTAATGGTTTTGTTAATGGGGGATGCGATTGTTACTTAAAGGTTTTGTGACTAATTTTGGTGGATAGTTTTTGGTGGTGGGTATGTGAGGTTAATGTTTTGGTGATTATGTTTGAGAGTTCACTTTGTCTTTTTGTTTTGTTATTTTGTGGTGTGGGAGTTTAATGGGTGGGTTTATTTTGGTTTATTCAATAGTTTATCAGGAGGTGGTGGTGTTGGTGGTGGTGTTGGTGATGGTGGTGATTGTGGTGGTCGTGGTGGTGGTAGTAGTAGTAGTAGTAGTAGTAGAAATGTAAGTGTAATCGGTGGTTAAAGATGAGGTTGAATCTCGGATGTCCAGTGTCAAGGAGGAGTTGAGTGAGGTAGCAGGCGTGATTTGTGATGAGCAGGCAGAGTCGGGTCGCGCCAGTTTTGCTGACGTAGTCAGACGCAAGAGGGAAAAGAATTTCATTGTCGTGAAGGCCTCTGATCAAGACAAAAAGGCTACTGAGTTGAAAAATTAAGTTTCCCAGGCATTACAAGGCATTCAGATTACTGATTCAACATTCACGAATGGAGATAACATTGTTATGAACTTTGATGATGAGAACATAGGGAATGAAGCAGCTCAGAAATTGGAAAATGTACCACTATTACCACTGTCAAAGATACGGCCATCTTGAGGCCAACTGCACTGCCAAGAACAATGGAGAAGCCCCAAAATGTTACAAGTGCGCAGGAGATCATAAATCAAGAGATTGCTCCATGGCTGAGGGGAAATGCATAAACTGTGTGAGGTACAAGAAGCCTAAAATCAATCACTCAGCGAATGACCAGTGTTGTGTAGTTCTTCAAACGGAAATTAAGAGAATTCGTAACATAACCGATCATGACTATTAATTGGTGTTTGAGACTCGAAGATAAATTGTGTGGGATAAATGTTAAGTGAGTTGGAAATAATCGTTGGACATTGAATTGTAGTAATATAAAGAATATATCAGATAAATGGAAAATGAAACAATGGATATTTGTGATACTATAAAAAGGAAAGATATTGTGATTTGCACGAACCTAATCATGGCCAAATGACTATAATGATGCCATGTTTATTAAAAGGAGATCAGTAAGTTATCAATTAAAGCAATTAAGACTCACTCCTCACTACGACGTTGTGAATAAGTGCATATCGAGGATTATTATTGAGGCTAACATCCAAAGTCTATATAGATTTTGCTAACATCATTATTGTTGACGGCCCGGCGGAGCGCTGCGCTGACAGTGGAGCTGGGCCTGAAACCTCATCAACGGTAAACGGTAAACGGAAATATCCACCACAGCTGCACCATCACCACATCATCATTCTCATCACCACCACCACCACCACCACCACCACCACCACAACCACAACCACAACCACTACCTTACCACGACCACCATCAACATCCACTTCATCACCACCACCACCACAGCCACTACCTTACCACGACCACCATCACCATCCACTTTATCACCACCACTACAAAATCACCAGACAGCCATCACTACAACTACATAACCACCACCACCACAACCACAACCACTACCTTACCACGACCACCATCACCATCCATTTCATCACCACCACTACAAAATCACCAGACAGCCATCACTACAACTACATAACCACCACCACCACCACCACAACCACTACCTCACCACGACCACCATCACCATCCACTTCATCACCACCACCACCACAACCACTACCTTACCACGACCACCATCACCATCCACTTCATCACCACCACTACAAAATCACCACCACATCATCATCACCACCTCCACCACCTCCACCACCTCGTTAGCGGCTACAGCAACATTCCACTTACAAAAAATAGAAAATAATAAAAAAATAATAAAAAAAATATAAGGACTCATAAAAAAAGAATATTTAGACGCGCAAGAACAAGACTGACTGACTGAGAAAGGAAAAAAAAGGAAAGGGAAAAAAAGCTAAAGGAAAAAATAATGTCACCACTCTTGACCGCCGGACATTAAGGGAGGGGACCCATTTTTTTCCCCTCCCTTCTTACCTTGCTCAAACCCTTCCCATTCTTTTTTTCCCTTCCATCTTTTCCTTACTTTTTTCCCTCCTCCCTTTGTTCCTTGTCCACTTGTCCTGCATATCCCCTCCTTACCCTTTCTTTCCCTCCCTTTTTTTCTCTCCCTTTTTTTCTCTCCCTTTTTTCTACCATGTGGGAAGGCAAGGACCAATCTTTCCTCCCCCTCCCCCCCTTTTCCCTCCATTCTTCCTCCCCTGCCTCCCTTATTCCCTCCTCCTCCTCCTTCCCTTTCTTCCTACCCTCTGTTACCCTTTCTCTCTCTCTCTCTCTCTCTCTCTCTCTCTCTCTCTCTCTCTCTCTCTCTCTCTCTCTCTCTCTCTCTCTCTCTCTCTCTCTCTCTCTCTCTCTCTCTCTCTCTCTCTCTCTCTCTCTCTCTCTCTCTCTCTCTCTCTCTCTCTCTCTCTCTCTCTCTCTCTCTCTCTCTCTCTCTCTCTCTCCATCTTTATCCAGCTCCTCTTCCCTCCATTATTTCTTCTTTATTCTCCTCTCCCTTTCTCCTTTACCCCTCGTAGTCATTTTTATCTCCTTTTCTCTCCCTCTTATCTCCCCTTTCCTTCCTATCTCCCTCCTTCTCTTTCTTATTCCTCTCCCTTCCCCTTCCATATCTTCCTTTTTTACCATCCATTTCCTTCCTCCCTCACTTTCTCCCCTTCCCTTCCATTCTCTTCCCTTCTTCCTCCCATACCTTCTTTATTCCCATATCTTCTTCCCTTGTCATTCCCAACTACACCTCTCCCTCCTTCCCTCCTTCTCTCCTTCCCTCCCTTCCTCCCTCCCTCCCTCCTCCATTCTTATGCTCTTTTTATCAATTGTTATTATGTGTTTGTGATGAGTTTTTTTACCCTCGTTTGTCTGAGCCGAGGAGGGAATGGAAGGAGGGAGGGAGGGAGAGGAGGGAGGGAGAGAGAGGGAGGTAGAGGAGTGTGGGATGAAGGTAGAGAGAGGGGGTGACGGGGGTGAATTCAGAGGAGGGGAAGGTGAAAGGGAGGGAGGGAGGGAGGGAGAGAAAAAAAGAGGGGAATGGGAGAGAGAGGAGGTAAAAAAAGGTAAGGAAAGAAGCAGGTGTGTCGTACGCGATCCCTTCCACCTGTTTCTCGCCTTTTGGTTTTTATTTGTTTGATTTTGTTTTCTTTCCCATTCTTTTTTGGTTCTTCCTTTCTTTCCTTTGCTTTTGTTATATTTTTTCCTTTCATCTTTGCTCTCTACTTGCATTCTCATTCTTTTCTCTGCTTTTTTTTTCATTTGTATTTTTTTTCTATTGCTTTCCTTGTTTTTTTCCACCACTTACGTTTTTATTTTCCTTCTTTCTCCTTTCCTTGAATTTGTGTTTTTCTTAATTTCTGTATTTATCATTTTTTTTCATTTTCCTTTTTATTCCCACCTGGTCTTTCCTCTGTTATTGCTACTTTCTTTTTTCTATCATTTCCTTTCTCATTCTTTTCTCTTGTTTTTTTTCTTCACTATTTTAACCTTTTGTTCTTTTTGTTACTCTTGTTTCTTTTTATCTTCATCTACATTTATTTTTCTTTCATGATCATTCTTCTATTTTCCTGGATTACATTTCCTCATATCGCTTGTTTTTCTTCCTTTCCCACCTTTTCCTCCATGTTATTTTGGTTACATTTTCTTTCTCCTCCTTCACTCTCCTCTCCTACATTCAGTCTGCTTCTCCTTTTCTCACATATATCATCCACAGACACACTTTCCGTTACCATTTTTCCCTCCCTTGGCCTCTTCCTTCCTTCCTCGCGCGTTCCCTCCCCTCATTCTCCCCTCCTCCTCCTCCTCCTCCTCCTGCATCCTTATACCTTCCCTCGCTTCCCACCTGAATTGGAAGGTGAAAGATAAGCGGATTCTGATTCTTCAAATGTGGAATTCCTGAAGAGGATTATGGGAGTGAAATGGGATAAAATTGACCCCAAGTTCCCACGGAGGTCACAGGGTCATTGAGAGGGAGAGAGAGAGAGAGGGAAGGGAGGAGAAAAGGAAGGGAGGGAGGAAAGGGAAAGGCAAGGAAAGGTAATGAAGGAGTTCGTGTGGGAAGGAAATAAGGAATAGTATGGAGAGAGAGAGAGAGAGAGAGAGAGAGAGAGAGAGAGTAACAAATATATAACTCTTGCAACTTTGTCCGAACATTTTCAGTCTTCCTTCCTCCTTTCCTTCCTTCCTTCCAACTTTCCTGCCTTCCGTCAGTCTTCTTTAGTTTTCCTTCATTTCTTCCTTCCTCCCTCTCTTCCTCCCTTCTTTCCCCACCCTTGTTCTTGTCTTCCTTCCTTCCTTCCTTCCTTCATTCATTCATTCATTCTTTCCTCCCTTCCTTGCTTGTTTGCTTACTTACTTATATCCCATTCCCCTATTTCCCTATTTTCTCTCTCCTTTCCTATCTTTATTCCTTCTTTTTTCCTTCTTTTCCTTTCATCCTTCCCACCCTTCCCCCCCTCCACACCAGAAACGGAATGGAATCGAAACATTTAGTCACACGTGAAAATTTATTGTAACGCGACACCCGGGCGACTAAAGGTGAAGAAAGCGTCCCAGTTTTATTTATTTATTTATTTTTTTTTTAATTTATTTATTTATTTATTTTTTTTTTTTTTTTTTGTGTGTGTGTGTGTGAGTCTGCCTCTAAAAAGTTGTCTTCTGTATCATTCTGGGGATAGTTCAATATTTTTCTCCTGGATTTTTTTTTTGTGTGTGTGTATCTAATCTCATTCCTTTTATTTTGTCCCTTGCTATTCCATAAGTAATGTTCGTGGTTATCATGGATGGAATTTCGTTTTGATTTGTTTTGGCTCACTTTATTATTTTTTTTCATATATCGTTTGTACTTCTCACTTCGTCCATTTATATATATCCTTTTTTTTATTTTACGGTAATTTAATTGATTCTTCTGTTTTTTTACTGTCTTTTTTTATAGGTAGAGCTGAATTCTAAATATAACGCTTGATCTAGGTTTTTTTTTTTTTTAGTAACGTTCATTTTGTCCATTTAGATATATCCTTTTTTTTTACAGTAATATAATTGATTCTTCTGGGTTTTTTTTTACTGTCTTTTTTATGGGTAGAGCTGAATTCTAAATGTAATGCTTGATTAAGTTTTGTTTTTTTAGTTACTTTCATTCTATCATTCTTTATTCATTTTGTGGGACGCGCCTTCAATAGCTGTTCTTCATAAGCGTAGTTTTAGATTTTCCCGACATTAATTACTCGCTTAATATTTTTTTTATAATGTTCTGAGAGAGAATAAACATATGTCTTGTAACTTTGTCCGAACATTTTCAGTTTTCCTTCTTCCTTTCCTTCCTTCCTATTTTCCTTCTTTCCTTCCTTCCTTCCATCTTTCCTACCTTCCGTCAGTCTTCTTTAGTTTCCCTTCATTTCTTCCTTCCTTCCTCCCTTCCTCCCTTCTTTCCCCACCCTTGCCCTTCATTTCTTCCTTCATTCCTCCCTTCCTCCCTTCTTTCCCCACCCTTGCTCTTGCTGTACACCTTCTTCCTTCATTCCTCCCTTCCTTCCTTCTTTCCCCACCCTTGCTCTTGCTGTATACCTCCTTCCTTCCTCCAATCATTCATTCACTTATTCATTCATTCATTCCTCCCTCCCACTTTATTTATTCTTCAGTTTGTTCCATCATACGCAGCTTCATCTCCTTTCCTCTACTCCTCGTTCTTCACAATTGGAGTTTAAATAGCTTCTTTTAATCTTATGTTTGACTCGCTTTCCCGAAGGTTTCTAATTGGATGGTGAGGAAAGATTATTGACCTTTCCCGGGCCTTGACCTCCGCCGGGCCACCCACGCCGCCTCCCCTCGCTGGGCAAACATGTTAATTAAAGAGTAATAATAGAAAATGACCTCAGGAATCAACCACACACGTATTTTTCTCGTTCCGGCCCTGTTTTTACTGTCACTGGTTTCGTCTTTATTGCGGTATATTTTGTGTTTTCTTGTTTGTCTTTTTTCTTGTTTATGCACCTGCTATCATTGTGTCATTATCAGTGTTTTGCTTTTTCTCACTCCTGTTTTCTTTATATATCAAGTTCTTTAATTCATCGTCATTATCCACACTTTTTGTATCCATATTTTCTTGGTTTTCATTTTTTTCTCCTATCTGCTGCTTATTCTGCTTATTCTTACTTATTGTCTGCTTATTTTGTATATATTTTCTGTATACTTCCATTCACTTTGTTTGCTTTTATCCTATTTCTTACTTTTATCGACTCTGCTTACTTTTTTATTACTTTCTCTTCACTTTTATCCAGTTTCTGCTTACTTTTACCCCCTTTTTGCTTACTTACATCGACTGTCTGCTTTCTTGTATCTTCTCGCTGCTTACTTTTTCTAACTTTCTTTGTTTCCCCATCTCGCTTCTCGTTAAGACATGTTTCCACCGGTATTCATTTCTACTTGCTATTTTTTTTTAAGTCTCCGTCATTCCTTCTTTTATCCTGTTTTCTTTATTTCCCCGCCTCATTATTAACCTGTGCTTGCCCTCCACACTTCCTCATTGTTGTCTCACTGTACACCTTCCTCTACCTGCCCCTACATCGCCTCATACACCTGTGTTTGCTTCTCACACCTTTCTTCCTCTCGCCTTCTCCTTCATTTATTCACCTTTGTTTACAGTCTTTCCACATGTATCAAGACTCACCCCTCTTAGTTGACATGCCCTCTCCAGCCCTCCTCACCTCCCCTTCGGTTAACCTGTTCCTCCCTTCTCTTCCCTTCTCCTCCTCCTCTTCCATGTCCCTCGCCCCATGCTTCCCACACCTCGCCTTCCCTGCCAGTTCTTGCACCGTCGCGGGTAGGTGTCTGAAGGAAGGGTCGGGAAGGGAGGAGGAAAGGTAGAGGGAGGAACAAGAGAAAAAGAGGAGGGACAAGACAGGGTCACTCAACAGGTAACCATATCAGACGAGCCTCCCCCGTTTTCCTCCCTTCCCCTTCCCCTGCCTTCCATGCCCCCCCCCCCCCAGCCTTTGCCTCTGTTAGTAACCCCCCTTCCCCCTCCCGTCCCCTGACCACCTCTGCCTAATCTGTCAGTCAGTCATCTAGTCCGTTAGTCAATCGTGGGAGTCAGTAACGAGTTCATCAGGTGTCAGTCAGTCAGTCAGTCAGTAAATAGGTCATTCAGTCAGTCATTGTCACTCTTTCCGTCAGTTAGTCAGTAGGTCACTCATTTAATCAGTCACTTAGCCATTCAATCAGTCACTCAGTCAGCCAGTTAGTCAGTCAGATAAACAGTCGGTCAGTCAGTCAACTAAATCATTTTTCTAATAGATTAATAAATATTTGGTTCATTTTAACACCTATCAAGAGAGAGAGAGAGAGAGAGAGAGAGAGAGAGAGAGAGAGAGAAAGAAAGAAAATCCTCACAGCTCAATGGGAGGTCAGAGAAGCAGAGAATGAAAGAAATAAAAAACAGGTGAATGCAGGTGGTTAGAGAGGCAGGAAGAAGAGAAGGAAAGAAGGAAGGAAGGAAGGAAGGAGGAGGAAGAGAGAGAAAGGATGAAGGCAGGAGGGCTAGAGGAGGCAAGATGCAGCAGAAGGGAAAGAAGGCAGAAGGAAGGAAGAAGGAAGCAGGTAAGAGGAGGAGGAGGAGGAGGAGAGAGAGAGAGAGAGAGAGAGAGAGGGAGAGGGAGGATGGGGGGGTCAGGTTCTCAGGCCATTGAAGTCCAGATTCATGAGGGGGGGCGGGCGAGGGGAGGCGAGGCTGCCGCTACAGGTGCCCCCTTGGTAGTTCACACGCCTTCCCTGTCACCCTGGGAAGACGAGGGCTGAGGGGTGGGTCATGGTGGTCAGGTCGCGTCTTCA
This sequence comes from Eriocheir sinensis, assembly GCF_024679095.1. Classification (NCBI taxonomy): domain Eukaryota; kingdom Metazoa; phylum Arthropoda; class Malacostraca; order Decapoda; family Varunidae; genus Eriocheir; species Eriocheir sinensis. The sequence continues at coordinate 17,306,988 of NC_066513.1, read as the reverse complement.
CCTCACCCTATTTACTCGCTCCCTCGCCCTCACCCCCTCCGAGTCCCCCCAAGGAGCCTCAAGACACCCTACGGTTCTTGCATCCTTCGTGGACTGTGGGACTAAAGGGCCTCCGGGGTCTAGGATATCGTGAAGGGAGGGAAGGATGCGGAGGTATGGGAGACAATAGGCGTGGGTATGTCGTCGTGTGGGGAGTGAGATGGGAAGGTAAGGCAAGGTATGGGTGGGTGGGGGGTGCGGGAGGGGGTGAGGGACAAGAGGAAAGGGGAGGGTGGTTAGGTGATGCGGGGACAGGCTAACCAAAATCAGCCTTCATCCATTCTTGACTCACCTCGCTGAGAAACCCGAAGAATGAGATGAGGTAGATTTCACACCCATCTTCCCCACACCTCCTCCTCCTCATCTTCTTCCCCGCACCTCCTCCTCCTCCTCCTCCTTCTCCTCCTCCTTCCACCTTTCATTTCCTTCCTGCCTCTCGCTCTCTTTCTCTTTTCCTTTTCATTCTCCTTCCCCTCTTACCCTTTCTCCTCCTCCTCCGCCTCCACTATCACCAACATCATCATCACTCCTTCATCCTTTCCACCTTTCATTTCCTTCCGCTCTCTCGCTCTCTTTCGTTTTCATTCTCTTTCCCCTTTTATCCTTTCTCCTCCACCTCCACCTCCACCTTCAATATCATCACTCCTTCATCCCTTCCACCTTTCATTTCCTTCCGCTCTCTCGCTCTCTTTCGTTTTCTCTCTCTTTCCCCTTTTACCCTTTCTCCTCCACCTCCACCTTCAATATCATCACTCCTTCATCCCTTCTACCCTTCATTTCTGTCATTCATCTCTTGCTCTCCTTTCCTTCTCATTCTTCTTCCTCTCTTACCTTTTTATCCTCCTCTTTCGCTTTACACCTTCCACCTTTCATTTCCTTCCTGTCTCTCGCTCTCTTTCTCTTTTCCTTTTCATTCTCCTTCCCCTCTTACCCTTTCTCCTCCTCCTCCGCCTCCCTCTCTTTCTCCTCTCTTTTCTGACGTTATTTTCCCACCATAAAATGCAAAATTCGGGAAACGGGAAACCTGAGAATTTTCCCCGAAATAATGTACCCACCGGATTCCGCGCTGAAAGGGTGCGTAGAAAGGGGCGAGAGGGATTGGAATTTCGATGAGGACCTTCTCCGGCCTCTGTGTGTGTGTGTGTGTGCCTGATTTTTTTTTTTTTTTTTTTCGTGTGTGTGTGTGTGTGTGTGTGTGTGTGTGTGTGTGTGTGTGTGTGTGTGTGTGTGTGTGTGTGTGTGTGTGTGTGTGTGTGTGTGTGTGTGTGTGTGTGTGTGTGTGTGTGTGTGTGTGTGTGTGTGTGTGTGTGTGTGTGTGTGTGTGTGTGTGTGTGTGAGGGAGAGAGAGAGAGGCACCTTACATGCATAGATTCATGACCAGTGTGATGAGAAAAGATGGTGGTGGTGGTGGTGGTGGCAGGATATGTTAATGTCAGTACTGGTAGTGGTGGTGGTGGTGGGACACAGCAAGGGTCAGTATGCATCGGGCAAGAACTCGTTACCTGTGTGTGTGTGTGTGAAGGGTTAAGAAGGGTTGAGGGGCGGGCGGGAGCAAGGCGGAGCGAGGCGGGACAGGGCGGGGTGGAACAGGTGGAGGGGAGGGACAGGTTGGAGGGGGAGGTGAGGAAGACTGAATTGATACGTAAATAAACAGGTGTGAGGGAAAGGTGCAAAGTAAATAAACACTAAAAAGGAAATCATAACACATGAGAAAGAAAGAAAGAAAGATAGATAGAAAGAAAGAAAGAAAAAGAAAGAAAGAAAAACAGCACCACACCACAAACCAACGAAGCAACTATGAAGAAGCAGGTTGGGCAAGCAGAAGGGTAAGGAAAGCAGGGCAAGCAAGCAGACAGGTTGGCAGGAAGGTGCGCACAGCAGGTCCCAAGCATAACCCGTTTCACAAGCACATCGCGCCCTTACCTCCCTCTCTCCCTCCCTCCCTGTCCCTTATTGTCAACAGAATGTTTCTTGCCGGTGGCCTTTGAAGCTCAGTGTGGGAACTTACTCGCGTGGGTCAGGCCTCGAGCGACCCTCCCTCACCCTCTTACACCCCTCACCCCCCTCACCCCTCTTGCCCCCCTTGCCCACCTTCCATCTTTCACCGCCCCACCTTACCTCACCCTCCTTCTCCTCCCCTTACCTATGTACCGACGCCTCCCCCAGTGGGCAACAACACCTGAGCCTTCACCTGTTGAGATTCCCTTGATCACTGAAGGCTTAGAGGAAGGCTTCACCTGTTCCCCTCACCTGTTTTTCGGGCCCCTGGTCGTTACGGGCTAAAGGTATTGCTCACCTGTCCCCATTACCTGCCGCTTTTTGTGTGTCCTACGGTCGATAAGAGGGAAGATAAGGGTGACGTGTTTCCTTCGTCTTTAACGTGAGAGAGAGAGAGAGAGAGAATGGCGAATGGGTGAAACAATGCAAGGCGAATAAGGGAGAAAGTGATGAAATATGAGAGGAAGATAGTGACAATGAAAGGAAGTCGAGAGAGACAGACAGACAGACAAATAGACAGACAGACAAACTATGGGCTTCAGTCTTTCCACGAGGGCGCTGGTTGGCGATCACGAGTCAGCACGTTATCAGACCAAGAGTGAATTACAGACGCACGCACGCACACACACGGAAAATTAGACAGAAAGACAGACAGAAAGACAATGACAACTTCTGTTTGGCCCAGACTTGTGTAATCAGTTCTCTCACACTCAAAGCACTTAGTCCCTCCCCCCCTCCCCCCTCTTCTCTCCTCTCCTGCTCTCCCTCTCCTCTCCTCATCTCACTTCGCCTCAGCCTCCCGAGATAACACCAACATCTGCTCCTCCTTCACCTTGTCCCATTGATTCCGTTCCCTTCATTATTCGTCTTTCAATTCCTTCCACCTTGTTCCTTCCCCTATTTCTCTATGATAAGTAAATGAGAGAAAGGTAGATAGATGGATGGAGAGAGCGAGACAAAGATAGGGAATAGGAAAACTAGATATCAAAAAAAAAATCTGAGGCATAGAGTGAGTTAGGAAATAAGTGAGATTGGCTGAAGATGAGGAAGGCAGGAGTGAGGGTGAGTGTGGAGATGAGAGAATGAAGATAGAAAATGACATAGAAGTTGAAAGTGAAGCGGTTTGGTATGAAAGAAGCTGAAGTGAATATTTTTTTTTGTGTGTGTGAGTCTGAGGCGTCGAAGGGAGGGAGAAAAGAGGAGAATGAAGATGTAGAGAAACCAAAAGTAGATGAGGGAATGTAAAGGAAATATATGGGAAGCTGGAGAGGGATAAAAAGTAAAGAAAGGAGAAAAGGGCAATGAGCTCAGCGTTTTTTTTTTTTTTTTTTTTTTTTTACAGAAATGGAGACAGTTCAAGGGCGTGAAAAAAAAAGAAGAAAACAATAATGAAAAAAAAAGCCCGCTACTTATTGCTCCTGAATAGAGTACAGGGGAGTGGCCAAAAAGAGAGGTCAATTTCGGGAAGAGAGGTGTCCAGATACGAAGCTTTGTCGTGAAAGATCCAGAGGTGAAAAGTTTTTTGAAGTTAAATTCCCTACTTCCTTCCTTCCTTCCTTCCTTCCTTCCCTCTCTTCACCCAGTTCTTTCTTCCCTCCCCATTCTTATCTTCTCCCCATCCTCTCTTTATCTTCTCCCTATCCCTTCTACCCCTCTTACCCTGCCCTCCATAACACTATCCTTATCTCGTTCCCTCCCTCTCTCCCTCCCTCCCTTCCCTTACCCTCCCGCCCCTTCCCATTTCCTCTCCCCTCCGTTCCCCAAACACTACCCTTACCCTCCCATTCCCTCCTTTTCCCTGCCTCCCCTTCCTCCCCTCCCTTTCCTCCCTTGCCTTCCCTTGCCCTCTCTTACCCACCGTTCCCCTCTCCCCTCCCTAGCGCTCCATTACCCTCCCTCCCCTCCCTTGCCCTCCTTTACCCTCCCCTCCCCAAACACTACCCTTATCTCCCTCCCTTCCCCTCCCCACCCTTACCCCACCTCCCTCTCCCTCCCCTTGATAGTGACACGGGCGTTAGGTTCACATTCGCCCCCTCCCTTATCACTTCCTCCCGCTCATTAAGGTCGCGCGCACCCGCCAGGTAATAGCGGTATTAATTAGCCTAATTGTGTTGGGCAGCGGCCTAGACACGTGGCCTAATGACTTGCGGTTCCAGGCCTAAAAGGGGAATTATGAGGGTGTTCAGGGGGAGGTGTTTTTTTTTTTTTATTGCGTTTGTTTTTGTTATTTTTTATTGTTAATTGTTTTTTGTTTTGTGATGTTTTGTCTTGGGTGTGTGTCCTTCATGTTTGTCTGTTTGTGCATTTGTTAGCGTTTTTGTTTACCATTATTGTGTTTATTGTTTGCTTTGTTGTTGTTTTGTATATTGATTTTGTCTTTGGTGTGTCCTTCTGTTTGTTTGTTTATTTATTTATTTATTTATTTACTTTTTTTTTGTGTGTGTTAGTGGTGTTAGTGGTGATGGTTTCGTCTCCTGCTTTGTTTAGATGTTGAATTTCCTCGTTTTTTTTATATATATTTTGAGCTTTATTACTGCACTACAATCATTATTTTTTTGTGTTGCTTTGCTCTTTTGATCTCAGTATATACGTATGTGTTTTTATTTATTATCATACATTATTATCTCTCTCTCTCTCTCTCTCTCTCTCTCTCTCTCTCTCTCTCTCATTCACTATCTCTTCATAACATCCGTACTTTTCACTCGTCTACCTTTCATCTCTTCCTGACAACAAAACGGAAAACACAAAGACTTCCTCACTAGTTCTGGCTGACCTGACCTCACCTTCACTTCCTGTTGGGGTCACGGCGCGGGAGGAAGGAAGGAAGGGAGCCAGGGAGAGGGGCGAGGGGAAAAGGGGACGTGAGGAAGGATTTGGAGATGAGGGATGAGGAGGAGGGTGACCAGGGATGGGAGCCTCTACCGGTAAGTCTCCCATAACGACCCAATCAGCTTAAATGACCGTGAAAACCTAATTGGCGAGTGAATAGCTCCAACGAGGTAATTAGGTATTGTTCCCAAGATCACCCTACACACCTCACCTTACCCTGACCTCCCCTCGCACGCTCACATCACCCATATGCTTCAGATACTTCCCTTCACCTCCCTCCTCTTCTACTAATCTCCTCTCTCCCCTCTAACCTTTCCTTAACCTTATGTCTCCTTTTATAACTCATATGGCTCAAATAATTTCCTTCACCTCCCTCCTCTTCCACTGTTTCCCTCACTTCCCTCAAACCTCTCCTTAACCTTATGTCTCCTTTAATAACTCATATGGCTCAAGTAATTCCCTTCAGCTCTTATATCACACCACTATGCACCTCACTCCTTCATTCCGTCTTCAGCTTATCTCTCAGACTTCTCGGTACTTCCACCTCCTCTCATATCACCTCTCAGATGCTTACCTTCACCTTCCACGCCTTCCATCCTTCACCTCACTCCTTTCATTACATCTTTACTTCATTTCTCAAACTTTTTTATTCCGTTCATCTTCCTCACCTTTCATCTTTCACCCCATTCCTTTATTCCTCATCTATTCATCTCCTAAACTTCTCCTTCCGTTCATCTCTAACACCTCCCATCCTTCACCTCACTCCTTTCATTACATCTTTACTTCATCTCTCAAACTTTTCTTTTCCGTTCATCTCTCTCACCTTTCATCTTTCACCCCATTCCTTTATTCCTCATCTATTCATCTCCCAAACTTCTCCTTCCGTTCATCTCTAACACCTCCCATCCTTCACCTCACTCCTTACTTTCATCTTTTCCTCGTATCTCAAACCCCTCCTCACATCACACCTAAGATGCTTACCTTCATCTCCCACACCTCACACCCTTCACCGTACGACTCCTACCTTCCATCTTCACCTATGCACTCTTTCATCTCACCTCCACACAACAACCATATGCCTCCTGCCTCTACCTCCATGCACTTCATCCCTCCTCCTCCACCTCATCACTCCCATTCACCTTTACCTTTCCCCTCCACTTCCGGCCGTAGCTCAGGTAGGGTCGTTTACCTGCCACGGCCTCGACTCCAGGTAACGAGGCATCACTCCGACCCCTCACCTCGCTCCCCTCGCTTAGCCGTTCATTAATGCCGCCGTGAAAACATAAGCATAATGAGGGTGGTTGCTGCACGTGAGTCAGGCAATTACCTCGTTTTGGGTTGTTTGGGATGTATATTGTGTGTGTTTTTGTGTGTGTGTTTTTTCTAGTTTGTGTACCGATGATGCTTTTTATCTAATTGGTGTTTTTTGTTTGATTATTGGTGGACAGATGTTAGACTTTGATGGTAGTGGTGGTAGCAGTAGTAGTAGTAGTAGTAGTAGTAGTGATAGGAACATCTGATACAGGAGAGGCAATAGTAATCATAATAGACATGTTTCCAAAGCTACAAGTATTACGAGAGAGAGAGAGAGAGAGAGAGAGAGAGAGAGAGAGAGAACAAACGCTTCAGACAATATTAAGGCCATCAGTACACCTATCACGTGCAAGCATCATGGCGCCTAAGGGGATTAGCGAAGCTGATTATATCACTAATCCTTCACACCGCTACCGACGCCGCCGCCACCACCGCCACCGCCATCAACACGACTGCACTGCACTCGCTTATCCTTTTGTTTTTTTCGCTCTTTTTATTTCGTCTGCCTCTCCTTGTCTCTGTCTATTTCTCTGCCTCTCCCTCCTGCTTGTCACTTGTCGTATTTATTGTTTTCTCATTGCCGTGTGTGTGTGTGTGTGTGTGTGTGTGTGTGTGTGTGTGTGTGTGTTTGTTTTTTTATTTCACACCCACCCCCCCCTCTCTCTCTCTCTCTCTCTCTCTCTCTCTCTCTCTCTCTCTCTCTCTCTCTCTCTCTCTCTCTCTCTCTCTCTCTCTCTCTCTCTCTCTCTCTCTCTCTCTCTCTCTCTCTCTCTCTCTCTCTCTCTCTCTCTCTCTCTCTCTCTCTCTCTCTCTCTCTCTCTCTCTCTCTCTCTCTCTCTCTCTCTCTCTCTCTCTCTCTCTCTCTCTCTCTCTCTAAGCTCCGGATTTCGTGCAAAAGGCGGCATCCACTGTAATGAAGAAGGTGGGGAGGGAGGAGGGGGCGGAGGAAAGGTGGGAAAGGAGTGGGGAGGAAAGCGGGGAGGGATGGAGGAATAGATTACGTCTGAGGGGGAGCTTAGCACTTTCAGGGAGGGGAGGAGAGGGAGTGAATGAGAACTTGTGATGGATGTGCCGAGGGTGGTTAGAGGAGGCAGGGGGGAGGTTTGGGAGGGAGAAGATGGAGGAGGTAATATTCAGGAGGGAGGGAGGGAGAGAGGAAAGGAGGTTAGGTAATTCTCCTTCTGTTCTCTCTTCATAAAATTAATGTGGTGTTAATTGTACCCGTATATGTAGCCGCCAGTGTTCCCCTATGAAGCATTTGGTGGATTTAAACTCAAACTGGACGATTAGAGTGGTTATCTTTAGAGGCTCGTGTTGCTGGGGTTTGTGTTAAGGCTTAGGATCACAAGGTGTTTGCTGGTAGCTAATCGGGTTGAATAAGGAAGCTCTTGTAAGCCTAACATCATCCACTGAGTATGAAATTGTGTATCATCCTCTTTTTGATATCTTTTGCGTAACCACATCGTATTCTTCTCAAGATATCTACCGAGTGACGACATTGTTTACTATTATGTATATTCTATGACTACATTACTGCCAAGCTTGTTCCACTTCTCCACTCCTCTTTTTTGTGGGCCACTAGTTTTGCGAATTAAACTCCTTGAGAACGTCCCTCCTCTCGCTGTATTTTGGCTGAGATTCGGAACTCTAAAAACTGTATTACATCACTGAACTTTTTTTTTCTGCGGTGTATTACTAACTGGGGAAACTTACATAACATAAGCCTGCCTTACACATTCTCTTTTTCTCAGACTTTTTCCCTCTTGATCTTTTTCACCTTCTTTCTCTCATTTTACTCTCATTCTCTCTCCCTCCCTCATAGGCTGTTCATTCTTGTCTCCCTTTTTCTCCCATTTTTTTTTACTTCAGTGCACTCTTTATGTACCTTGGCTTCTATGAGCTTTAATTTCACTGTAACGGTAGCACTCTCGCAGCTTAGGTCTTGCAAGTATGGTATTCCGCAGGCATGTGAGGCTGGGCTGGACTCGTCATCACGCGGTCAAAGCCCTCGGCCAGAACATAAGTGTTGTGGGTGCTTTATGGATTTGATTAGATAAGTAGTGAACTGCGTGGACGACTGATGCTCTTGAAGTGGTGAATGGGGCGTGCGAGAGAGAGAGAGAGAGAGAGAGAGAGGGAGAGGGAGAGGGAGGGATACAGAGATAGACAGACTGACATAACCTCTCTTTTTGGCCACTCCTTTGACCTCTGTTCAGGAGCAGTAAGTAGCGGGCTTTTTTTAATATTTTTCTTTACGCCCTTGAACTGTCTCCTTTGCTGTAAAGAAAAAAAAAGACAGACAGGTACAGACATATAGACGGACTCAGACAGAAAGACAGACAGAAAAACAAGAAAAAAACAAAAAAAGATTGACAGACAAATACATACTGATACACACTGACACGTATAAAAACAGACAGACAGACAGACGGACATTCAGTAGCCTTAACATGACCAGACTTTTTCCCCACGCTGCTGACTTAATAACTTTTTCATGACCGAGATTGACATACTAACCTGACCTAACCTTACCTAGTGCATTTCCCACCTGCCTAACCCCCACCTTCACCTGCTCCCTCCACCCCACGTGCTCTCTGCCCCCTCCTCCTCCTCCTCTTCCTCCTCCTCCTCCACCTCGCTTCCCATCAGACGCAGGCATCGTAGGTGATAAAGATAAGAGATTAAGCCAACAAAAAGGTGTGAGTCAGGTGAGTTGCTCCTTTGTTCTCGCTATCAGTGTCCTCACCTGCCCGACTCTCACCTGTCAGCCGCCTCAGCTCCCGGCGGCCCCGCGTGTGTTGGGGGGAAGGATAGGGTGGGGGTCGGAGGGGGGAGGGGGAGGGGTAGTTGTGTGTGGAGAGGGGGGGGTTGTGAGGGGTTGTGTAGGGGGGAGGGGGGTTGTGTGTGTGTGTGTGTGTCTGATATATTATAAATTTACGGGTGAATTTATTGAGAAGCAGATAGAAAATAAATTTATGATGAGAGAGAGAGAAAACGAGAGCGAGAGCGAGAGAATCAGCGCGACATATCTCCCACACTAACACCTCACCTCCTCACCTCACCGCTTATCACCACTATCACCTCCACACTTCAAGAGGTGCTAACTCAGACACCTGCCTTTCCGCCGCCACCACGAAGCTCCACCACCTGCTGCTGCACCCCCTACACCCTGCAACACCCCCTAACACCCCTCCCTTACGCCCCCACCGGCACACACACCTTCTAAATCCCAGTCCCCTTGATCTCAAAGTGCCAACGCCAGGAGGCCACTTAGTACACCTTTACCTTTTCAAATCAAGTTAACTGTCCGATAATCAAAGGTAAAAATGATCCAAGGAGTTTGTGGAGTAAATAGGAAGGTGAATGAAGGGACAGGGGGTAAGGGGGGAGGGGGAGTGCCTCCTTTATCTGTGTTAGAGTGCCAGGGAGGTGGGGAGATGAGGGCAAAGGTGGGGAGGGGTGCAGACCTCACGGCGCCCGGCAGGTGTTTGGGGAGGAAGAGAGGAGGATAGAGAGATGAGGTGATTGTGGTGGTGGTGGAGGAGGTAGAGAGAGGAGATGGATGGAGGTGGTGGTGGTGGAGGAGGTGGCGGTGGTGGTGGAGGAGGAAGAGGAGGAAAAGACAAGAGGAACGAAAAGACCAATCATTGTTTCTAATTAATGCGTTTCTTTCAAGGACGTAACACCACCGGTCATTGCATCACCGCCACCACCACCACCACCACCACTCTCCAAACTTAGATATCTTCTTTAACTTCTGCACCCTCTCTACCCTCACCACCACCACCACCACCACCACCACCACTCTCCAAACTTAGATGTCTTCTTTAACTTCTGCACCCTCTCTACCCTCACCACCACCACCACCACCGCCGGTTACTATCATCTGTCATATAAAGTTCCCGTTAATTTTTGCCTCGTGTTAAATTGCGTGACATATTTCCTTGATTTGATGACGGAGTGGCTTACATCACCCCGTTTGAGAGAGGTAGTAGTAGTAGTAGTAGTAGTAGTAGTAGTAGTAGAAGAGGAAGAAAAGGAAATAAAAGAAGAAAAAGAAGGTGTGTGGAATGTTTTTTCGTATCGGCATATTTAACAGTATTGCAACAGGATAACCCCCCCCCCCCCACCCACACCCACACACACACACATACACACACTGTCCCGGCAGATAAGTGTACACAATGATTCTTTATTGTTACTCTCTTTATCGCCGCTAAAACGTCTATTATCAGGCCGCCTTGTCGACGCTGTGTAGGCGGACAGAACGAGGCGGTGACACGTCCATCATCTTTTAATGTCGAAGGTAACAAAGGGAAGTTCAGGTTATTTTCGTAAGTGACATAACGGGTGACATCATTGTTTTGTCATCCTTCTTTTTTCCCTTTCTCCTTCAAGGCATTTTTCTCCCTTTCTCGCTCTTCTCCTTTTCCTCTTCCTTCTCCTTCTTCATTTTCATATACCTCTTTTTCCTTCTTCTTTATCCCCCACTTCCCTCTCTTTTACCACCCGACTCCCTTCTTGTTTTCTTATCTTTCCTATTCATATTATTATCAATGACTTCTCTTCCTCCGCATTATCACTCTATTCCTCTTCATTATCATTTTCCTTCCCCCTGTCTACAGTTGATTGCTTCTCTTCCTCCTCCCCTTTATTTTCCTTCTTTCCCTTTCCTTCTTTTACTGTCACGACTACTCTTACTCGTCCTTCTTACCCTCCTCTTCCTCTACTTCTCCTTGTCATGGAATCTCGTGTGTGAATGAAATAGTCCCGTATCTTTCATTTTTTCTTTTACATTTATTTTACAATTTAAGGTATTCATTTCAAAGCCTTAGATCACGCACCTGTTCCCATCGCTCTCCCTCGTGTGTGGCGGACCAATAATTCTTTTTTTTTCTCATCTTTCCGTCCGTCATTATCTTCTACAAGCGTCACATTCGTTCAGAGGAATATATAAGTTCGCTCTACATTTGCGTCTCCTTCCTTAACTCTGGTCGTCGCTTGAGCTCTTTAGTGAGGGTTGAAATTACCTTACCTCGACGATGAATTCTGTAACTCGTTCACAACTCATGTACAGCGTGGAAGGTAGGAGGGAGTGGAAGGAGAAGAAGGGGAATGAGAAAAAAGAGGAGGAAAAGAAGAAAAAGAAACGGAAAACGGAAAAGAAAAAATCAAGAAAATGAAAAATAAAAATATAAAAATTGGATGAAAAAAAGATTAAGAAAGAAATCGACGGGTAAGAAAAAACGAGAGAAAAAGAGGCGCCATAGAAGTAGCAAGAGTAAGGGACGCCGAAGGAAAAAGAAGAAGTAGAGCAAGAACAAGAAAAAAAGAAAAATAGAAAATCAAAAGAAAATGGAAAAGAAAAGAAAAAATGGAAAATTAAGTACAAGGAAAAAGAAAATTAAGAAAAAATATAGACATTGATTAGGAATAAAAGGAGATAAAAAAATGTATCGGCAGAGAAGTAGCAGAAGGAGTAGAAAAAAAATATGATGAAGAAAGAGAAGAAGAAAAAGGAGAAGAAGAAGAAGAGAAGGAGGGAGGCACCGGAAGGGATATGATGGGATGGTGTTTACCGGAAGAGAGGAAAGCTACACACGCCTTTGGGCAGGTGATGGTGGTGGTGGTGGAGGAGGAACAAGAGATGAGGAAGAGGAGGAGGCTGGCTGAAAGGCGAGAGAGGAGGGAAGGAAACGGGTAGTCAAAAGCACTGGGGTGGGGAGGGGCAGAGAGAGAGAGAGAGAGAGAGAGAGAGAGAGAGAGAGAGAGAGAGATGATTCTGTTGCGTAGTAAATTTAGAAAAAAAATACTATCGAGAACTTACTCAGTCTTGACTGATTTTTCGTGTGTGTGTGTGTGTGTGTGTGTGTATGTGTGTGTGTGTGTGTGTGTCTCATAAATACCGTGCCCACTGGCCGGACCACACACACACACACACACACACACACACACACACACAAAAGCACTTTCCGGTGCACACACACACACACACACACACACACACACACACACACACACACACACACACACACACACACACACACACACACACACACACACACACACACACACACACACACACACACACACACACACAGTGGAAGAAGTGAAGGGGAAGGAGACTTGAGGAGGGATGGAAGAAGGAACGGAGATTGAGGACAAGGCGGGAGGGATGGAGGTGGGAGGGAGCCCACGGTGAGACGGTAGGGGGACGGGAGAGGGAGGAAGAGGAGGGCAGGTGATGGAGACCCACACACACACACCTGGCCACAGTCGCCTCCTCGCCTCCCATCTTACCTGGCAGCCTCCCTCCACCTCTGATTGAGCTCTCTCTCTCTCTCTCTCTCTCTCTCTCTCTCTCTCTCTCTCTCTCTCTCTCTCTCTCTCTCTCTCTCTCTCTCTCTCTCTCTCTCTCTCTCTCTCTCTCTCTCTCTCTCTCTCTCTCTCTCTCTCTCTCTCTCTCTCTCTCTCTCATCATAACCCTATCATCATGCAAATCCCAAAGACTATTTACCATAACACACTAAATCATTAAACAAGAACAGGACGATAAAGCCGACAACCCAACCTCTAAACACCCGCAAGAGGAACCTTATGGATACCCGAACATAGAAGCTCCGGGTCAACACTATCACGGTTAGGCCATCAAGGTGAAGGCTCAGGTTAACAAGATCACCTGTCGGAAAGCTAAATAATCCCCCGCCAGCCCCTGTGAGGAGACAAATTGGAGGAACGCGGCTTCGGCACCACAAGACCAATTAGCAGTAGGCCGCTCTGTTGCTTGGCCCTGATTTATGCAAGGCAGCGCGCAGGGAGTGATGAAAAAATCGCCTCCGCTCCAGTTTGATTAGGCCGCCGCAGTTCCATCAGCCCCCGAGATCAATGTGGTATAATTGGGGAAGGAAAAGGTGGAGGAGGACAGATTGGTCGACGGAGAGATAGAGAGACGGGTAGATGGACAGACAAAAGGGATGATAGATTGAAGACATGAATATAGGGACAAACAGGAATAAATGGAGTGTTGTATTAGGCTTTAGAAGGAGGAGAAGCAGGAGGAGGAAGAGGACCAGGACAGACTGACGGATAGAAGGGGAAACGTATAGATGGACAGACAGATAAAAGAAATACATAAATAAATGGACATAAGGAGAAATAAATGATATGCAAAAGTTGATATCAAGAGGAAGAGGAATAGAAGGAGGAGGACAAAATAGACGAATGGATAGATGGATAGACATAGACAGACAGTGAGAGGTGATGTTGGTGTGGTTGAGTTGGCGTGGTTATTATGGTGGTTGTGCTGTGGTGGTGGGATGTTGGTGATGCTGGTGTGGCGTTGAGGGTGGTTGGGATGTGGTGATGAGTACGGTGGTGGTGTGGTGGTGATTGTGTGGTGGTGTGGTGATGAGGGTGGTGGTGGTGTGGTGATGAGGGTGGTGGTGGTGTGGTGATGAGGGTGGTGGTGGTGTGGTGATGAGGGTGGTTGGGATGTGGTGATGAGTAGGGTGGTGGTGGTATCGGTCGTGAGCTTTTATCCATCTTCCCTCTCCCTTCCTCTCCCCCCTCCCTCTCCCTCTCGCCCATTTGTTGTGGTGAGTGGGAGGGACCATCTGCCACCGGTGATTCTGGGCACCTGGACACCCCCCCCACCTGCCCCCCTCCTTCCACCCCCTCACCTCTCCTGCCTGACCCCCCCTCTTCCCCCTACCTTCCTGTTCCTCTTACCCACCCTCCCTTCCACCACCTGCCTCCTCTTCCCCCTCTCCCCCTTCCTCTTCTTGCTTCCTACCCCTCTCCCTCCCTCTCCTCCTCCTTTTCCTGTTGCTGGTGGTGGATATCATCATTGCCCCCCCCAATCCCCCCGTTTTCTCTCTCTCTCTCTCTCTCTCTCTCTCTCTCTCTCTCTCTCTCTCTCTCTCTCTCTCTCTCTCTCTCTCTCTCTCTCTCTCTCTCTCTCTCGTTTTCGTTATTTATTTTTATTTTTATTTTTGTTTTCTGATTCTCTTTATAGTTTTTAATATCGCATTTCAATTAAGTCTCCTCTCTTATCTTTCTTCTTTCAAACATCTGTAATTTGTTTTTCTATTCCCCAAATTTCACCTCTGTCTTGGCTTAGTTTCCTTTTTTTATCCATATGTTATAACTATGTTCCTGTTTCAGTATATTTAATTTGTTTTTCTCTTAGTTTGTCCTTTTCCATTTCGTTACGTCATATCCCTCGCCTTCTTTCCCCTATTCCTTTCCACTTTTTCTTCCTCTGTCCTTCTACCTCTTACCGATGCATTTTTCCCTCTGCCTAAACTTTTATCTCCTCCTTCTCCTCCAGCGGGCACAGCAAGTGGGCAGAAGGGCAGCTGTTGGTCGCCTCTCGTGGCCGTCCGTTCGTCAAACACTCACCCGCACCTCCCTCTCTCCGCGGCTCTTATATAAATATGCTCTTTTATTACCAAGAGCTCGCCGCGTGGCCTAACTTTGCCTTCTCTCTCCTCACTTGTTTGTCCTCTCGTGTGTTGCTCTCTGATTTCGTGGCGGGAGTGGCTGGTGGAGGGGGTGGTCAGGGTGGATGATGGGGGGTGGGGTTTGGGGTGGATGGTGTGTGGAGGGGGGGGTTAAGGTGGGCCTGGAATTTTTGTGTATGTGTTGTGGTGGTTTGTGTCTTTTTCTGCTTGTTTCTGTAATTGCGTGTGTGTGTGCGTATGTTTTCTTTCGTGTTTGTTTGTCGGTGCTTGCCTTTCACATTCTTGCACGCACGCACGCAAATACACACACACACACACACACACACACACACACACACACACACAGAGAGAGAGAGAGAGAGAGAGAGAGAGAGAGAGAGAGAGAGAGAGAGAGAGAGAGAGAGAGAGAGAGAGAGAGAGAGAGAGAGAGAGAGAGAGAGAGAGAGAGAATTACATAAATTACATAGGAAATCAGACCACACAGACCCATGGTCCAGACTAGGTGGTCTGTCCTTAAACCTAAGTGAATCTACACTAATCAGATGGCTCCAAAACGTTCCTTTTCTGCTCTATGTAGTTAATATTAAGTTCAAGGAAGCGACGGTCGAGCTTGTTTTTAAAGGAGTCAATCGTGTTACACTGGACCACTGACGGTGGGAGCTTATTCCATTCTCGCACTACAACGTTGGTGAAGAAAAATTTGGTGCACTCTGAATTTACTTGTCTACATTTGAGTTTTACGCCATTGTTCCTCGTTCGCAAAGTGTCGTCGATCATAAACAATTTTTTTCTGTCTACATTCGTGAAACCATTAAGTATTTTAAAACATTCGATCAGTTTTCCTCGGAGGCGACGTTTCTCAAGAGAGAACATGTTAAGGGTGGAAAGCCTTTCTTCGTAGGATTTGTTGCGCAAGGAAGGGATCATTTTTGTTGCCCGACGCTGAACACCTTCTAATTTAGCAATGTCCTTTGCATGGTGAGGAGACCAAAACTGTACCGAATATTCCAAGTAGGGTCTGACTAAACTATTGTAGAGCGGAAGTATTACATCTTTATTCTTGAATAAAAAGTTTCTTTTAATGAAGCCCAACATTCTGTTTGCTTTACTTGCTGCATCGATGCATTGATGTGAGAATTTGAGGTTTGACGCGATTTTGACCCCCAGGTCCTTAACGCATTGAACGCTTGTGAGTTTAACGCCGCGCATCTCGTAATTGAACTTCTTATTTCTTGTTCCAACTTAAAGGACCTGGCATTTCTCTACGTTAAAGGGCATCTCCCATCTATCCGACCAAGCTGAAATTTTGTGCAAATCCTCTTGGAGGCTTTGCCTGTCTTCGTCAGTGAGAACCGAGTTACCAATCTTTGTGTCGTCTGCAAATTTACTAATGCGATTATTGAGTCCAACATCCACGTCGTTGATGTAAATAATGAAGAGCACTGGGCCAAGAACCGAGCCCTGAGGGACGCCACTAGTGACAGGCGCCCACTCTGAGTTAAATCCGTCGATCACTACTCTTTGTTGTCTGTTGCTCAACCAATTCGCGATCCATTGGTTTACTTGACCGTCAATACCTATTTGCTTTAATTTATAAAGTAATTTATGATGTGGGACTTTATCAAACGCTTTCCGGAAATTAAGATAGACTACGTCCAATGATTTGGTTACGTCATAAACTGAGAAGAGGTCGTTATAAAAGGTCAGTAGGTTTGATAGGCAGGATCTTTTGTTACGGAAGCCATGTTGTGAATCCCCAATCAATGAGTGGCTATCGAGGTAACTCACAATTTTGTCTCTAATTATGCTCTCAAGTAGCTTACCTTCGATTGAAGTTAGACTAATGGGTCGGTAGTTACCTGGTATTTTTTTGTCTCCTTTCTTAAATATCGGTGTCACGTTAGCCTTTTTCCAATCCGAAGGGACGATGCCTTGTCGCAAGGACATATTGAATACGGTTGTGGGGGAGGAGACTATTTCGCTCTTTGTTTCTTTAAGCAGTATAGGATATACTTTGTCGGGTCCGGGACTTTTATTTGTTTTAAGTGAATGGAGAGCTTTAAGGACTTCATCGGTTGTTATTTCAAAATTAGGCAATGCATGCTCGAGATTTACATTAGTACTAGAGAGAGAGAGAGAGAGAGAGAGAGAGAGAGAGAGAGAGAGAGAGAGAGAGAGAGAGAGAGAGAGAGAGAGAGAGAGAGAGAGAGAGAGAGAGAGAGAGAGAGAGAGAGAGAGAAACCCCTTCCTTTACCCTCCCTTCCCTAGCTCTCTCCCACACACACACTATCGACATAAGGTAATCCGATCCCTTTTCATGTGTGGTCGATACTCCATGTTGGGCGAGGCGGAAAAAATATAGATTAAGTCCACACTAAGAGGCAGCGACGAGTTCATTAGGGAGAGTTAAAAACGAGAAAAATGAACTTATGGCAGCGGGGGAACTGGGCAGCGGGGGGTGGATGGCGCTGACCGGGTGGGTGGTATTGTGGACAGGGGGGAGGGAGGGGGAGGTTAGGTAAGGTAAGTGGTGGTGGTGGTGGTGGTGGGAAATAAAGGGGCAGGTGGTGGTATTGGCTGTGGTGGTGGTGGTGGTGATGAGGGGAAGGTAGAAAGGTAGGTTAAGCAAGTGGAGTTGAATAGGGAAGGGAAGGTTTAGTAAGTGTAGGTTAGATAAGTTGTGATGGTGGTAGCGGTGGTGGTGTTGATGAGGGGAAGGCTGAAAGGTAGGTTAAGCAAGTGGTACTAAATAGGGAAGGGAAGGTGTAGGCAAGTGTAGGTTATATAAGTGGTGATGGTGGTAGCGGTGGTGGTGGTGATGAGGGGAAGGCTGAAAGGTAGGTTTGGGGAGGCGGTGGCTGAACGGATAACGAGACGGCCCCGCGTTCAGGAGGACGCGAGTTCAATCCCCGACCGGTGCCACCAAGCTGGAATTTTTCAGCCTCCGCCGAGTGGCTTAAAATTACCCACATGCTGTCCAGAAGACCACCTATCAACCCGGACTCTAGTTTCTAGGATTAAAGATGAGTTCCGGGGGGGCAGCATGAACCAATGCAAGATGGCGCCACTATAAACACTCGCCTGCGCCAGAACGGGCTGGGCCTACCATC
Organism: Eriocheir sinensis; assembly: GCF_024679095.1. Lineage (NCBI taxonomy): Eukaryota > Metazoa > Arthropoda > Malacostraca > Decapoda > Varunidae > Eriocheir > Eriocheir sinensis. The sequence goes on along the minus strand of NC_066513.1, from coordinate 17,289,236 downwards.
AGGCCCCACCGGGAAGAAACCTACCGGCGCAATAGGCCAAGACGTAAAAATAATAAAAAAAAAAATATATATATATATATATATATATATATATATATATATATATATATATATATATATATATATATATATATATATATATATAAAAAAAGCAAGTGGTACTGAATAGGGAAGGGAAGGTTTAGTAAGTGTAGGTTAGGTAATGTAAGTAAGGGATGGTGTTGGGGAAAGTGGCAGGTGGTGGTAGTGGTAATGGTGGTGTAAGTGGTGGTGAGGGGAAGGCAGAAAGGTAGACAGGTTAAGCAAGTGGTATTGAATAAGAAAGGAAAGGTAAGTGTGGGCTACGTATAAGGTAAGTGGGGATGGTGTTGGGAGGAGCTACAGGTGGTGGTGGTGGTGGTGGTGGTGGAAGAGGAAATGAAAGAAAACAAAGAGTACAGCGAATGGTGGTGAAAGAGGGAAAGTGTGCATTGCAAATGTATATACAGATAAGTCTTCATTTACTAGCATTAATAGTAATCAACACTATTATCTAATGCGTACACTGCTTTTTTTCTCCTTTCTGTACGTGGCGCTGGGTGAAATGTAACTTATTATTATTTTTTTTTTTTTCGATCGCGGTGGTGGTGCGGTGATGATGGTTGGTTGCTGAAGTCTTTGGGATGCTTAATATGATGAGGGAATTGTGTTTTAATAAAGTAATATGTGTGTGTGTGTGTGTGTGTGTGTGTGTGTGTGTGTGTGTGTGTGTGTGTGTGTTTGGAGGGTAGCTTGAAATGAGAAAGAAAACGGGAAGAAAAAGTAAAAGACAAGAAGAGAAACAATACAATAACATGATAGATGCTAACCCTTTCCCGAGTAGATGGTGGCGGGTCAGTCTCCCCCAGGGTGTGCATAAGGCGGAATCATTACTTCCCATAAAGTGGTGGTATATTATAGAGCAAAAAGGTGAGTCATACTTTAAAAGGTTAGATTGTATCCGGCACGTAGGCGTTAAGGTGAGAGTTAGCAGGTGAGGCAACGGTGAAACACAGGTGTGGTATGCAATTAAAGTAATTAGCGTTATGAAAGTTTGTATATACGTAGAGAGAGAGAGAGAGAGAGAGAGAGAGAGAGAGAGAGAGAAGAAAGAAAGAAAGAAAGAAAAAAAGTGGGCAGACTGACAAGTACAACAAACAAACAAACAAACAAACAAACAAACAAACAAACAAACAATAGGATATACAGAAAAACAAAGCAAGCAGGGACGTAAGTAAACAGACAAAGAGTAACAGAAACTTTATTAACAAACATATTGAACCTAATTATTTATTCCACAAAGAACAACAGCAAAGAATCCTCGAGAAGCGACCTTGCGTAAAAAATGTGGATGGACGAGTGAATGGACGTGGTGGATAGGTGGAGGAGGCAGGCGGGAGAGTGGAGGGCAAGTGAATAGGTGAGCATAGGTGGAGGAGATGGCTGGAAAGGAAGGGTGGATGGGTGATGTGGATGGGAAATGGGTGGGTGGATGAATCAGTGAGTGTGTTGGGTGGATAGGCCGTCAGGAAATATTGGGAGGATTAGTGGTGGTGGAGGAGGTGGGAGAGACGTGGGTGGGTGGGAAGAGTGGAAGTAGTGGATGGGATATATGAGTGGATGAAGGATGTGGTCGGATGAATAAGTGAGTGAGTGTGTGGGATGGATGCGAATAGGTGGATCAAGTAATAATGGTAAGGTAGGAATGGGTGGAGGGGAGTGGGGAGAGGTGGGTGGGGGTGGTGAGGAGAGGGGGGTGGGGGGTGGGGGTGGCAGGGCGTGTTGGTTTAGGGCACGTGGCTCGCCTCCGCTGCCCCCGCCCTCCCGTGACTGGCATTTTCACTCATAATTGACTTTGTAATCTGATCAACCCCTCGGTGAGTCTGCCCACTGCTGCTGCTGCTGAGGTGGTGGTGGCGGTGGAGGTGGCGGTGGTGGAGGTGGTCGTGGTGAAGGTGGTGGTGGTGATTGAGGGGAGGAAGAGGAATTGTAGAGGGAAGAGTAAAAAGAAAAGTAATATGATTGTTAAAGTTATGATGAGAATAATTAGGAGGAGGAAAAAATAGAAAAGCAAGAAACGAAAAAAAAGATAAAGATTGAGGAAAAGGAGGAAAGGAAGAAGAAGAAGAAGAAATGTGAGGAGGAGGAGGAGGAGGAAGAGAAACAGAAAGAAGAAAAAGAAGAAGTAGAAGAAAGAGGAGGAGGAGGGAGAGAAGAATAAGGAGAAGAGAAGAAAATGAAAAAAGAAGAAGAAGAAAAAGAAAAAGAAGAAGAAGAGGAAGAGGAAGATCAATGAAAAGAAAAGAAAAAGAAGAAAAATGCAACAACAACAAAAACTATCTTTATGATGAGGTAGCAAATCTTTCTTCCAGAACTTCCAGAACATCTCCCGCAGAATGTATGGAAAAAAATACATTGTGATATATCATTATTTAACTGTGAAAAGACGAATTTGTAACATGAAATATAAATGAGAGAATAAGTATACAAAAAAAGTGCAGGTACAAGATCTTCAGACACGTTAAAAAAGAGTAC
>NC_066513.1:17216683-17281683 GCF_024679095.1 Eriocheir sinensis | reverse complement strand
CCACACATCAGTGAGTGTGCCCTTCACCCGTGTCGTAACCGTGGCCTCTTAGCATAATTTTCCCTCGTCTTTCCTCTCTATGCACTAGATTTTTACCATTAACCTTAATTATTGCTGACGCACTTAACCCGTTCATGTGCCGTCCACACTAGCACAGTCCAACACTCAGATCACTGAACACCGTGGCACTGAACACGCAGCGCCGGGGTCAGTGATGCACACCCCGAGCACCCTCACGGCACCACCTACTCACCGTGCTCGTCGGCTTGAACGTTGTAGAAGGCCAGTGGCCGCTTCTTGGGGGGGCAGTGGGAATAGTCTCTCGCGGTGTCTTGAACCATCGTGTACTCCATCAAGGAACACCACTAACACTTCTCTCTCGCGCTCTGCTTAGCTACTGACCCTCCACGGGCAAGTGGCTCGTTTTATAGCACCTGGTCCAGATGGCAGGTACGAAAACAATGTGAGCCAATGTGGTGAGGCGCCGCGTCCTCGCTCCGGGTCTTGACCACTCACAGCCGGCGGTGGGCGGGGCGAAGCTACCTGCCGCCCAATCAGGTCTCGCGGGTGTCGGATGCTTCATGGATGCTGCAGGAGGGGGACACATACCTGCAAATAATATGTAATGCATCATCATGTCATGATTGGCGGTGCCTTGCGTAGCCATGTTGAGGCTTGAAGAAGCAAATGAAGGAAGCCATCGGCCGTCAGGCTCAGGCAGACGGCGGCGGCGAGGGAGGAAGATGCCGAGGAAGCGTCGTACATCACGCAGGCAGGTGGCCGGGAGATGGAAAGGTGTTCCGGAATCGTTAAACTAGCACGTGCTTACACCAGGTAATCATGAGCCGCTACACCTCCCCGCCCCGCCCTGCGACCACCGACGGAAGGCCAAAAGTCCCCTGCAGCTGCTCCCGCGGGCAGATGTGCGCGGCCCTAAGTGGCGGCCAGGGCTCGCCTCTTTATCAGAATTTAATTAAAAGTAAAGAACGATTGTGATTGACCGTTTTATGCTAAGCTGTTTCAAGTATCTCGCCAGCTGAAGAAAAAACTATCTTCCTTTACGAGAGATAAATACAATGACAACACAAGAAAGAGAAAACGTCAATAGCAAATACAATAAACATACAATAAAGTAATAGATAACTAATCAACAGGCATCATCTTAAAACTAGCAAAACAGGAAGAAGAGATAAATCAATATAAACACACTAATACAAACACTAACTGAGGATGGCAAACACAAGGGTAATGGTCCTAACACAAGCCCCTGAAGTAAAGTCGAGAGCAGAACAAGAAATGAACAACTCCAAATCTGCGCACCTCGAACACAGACGTGAATGGAAGCCTTGCGGAGGCACTGAATGCCCAGCAAGATGTAAACTGCTCAAACACGGATAGAAGAGAAAGAAAAAAAAACATGCACTTGAAGATTATAACATTTGGAAAGGGATAAAAAAAAAAGTTCGGGCATTGACAGACTTGAATGGAATGAAAGCCTTGCAGAGGGATTGAAAGGATCGTAAAAAGTAAACTGCTAATAACACTGATATTAAAACATGCAGCAAATAAGAAAAGATGAAGAAAAGGATGAAACTAAAACTATTCAGCACAATCAGATATCTTGATGGCCTGAACCTCCTGCGAAAGTTTAGATACTGAAATATACAACAAAATAAATGTTAAAGAAAGATTGCGATGAAGAGGCAACAAGAGAACATCAACAAATAACGATAGCAACAAAATAACAAAGAACAATTAGAAAAAAAAGGAAAATCAACCGAAGAGAAGATAAACGAAATGAAAAATGAAATAAAGTAGAAAGCATAGAAAACGAAGATTAACAACAAGGAGACCAAGAAGTATAGAAAATGAAGTCGAGGAAAGGACAGTAAAGGAGGATAGGGAGAGAAAAAGGAGAATCGCAAGGGAATAAGAAAATGAGACAGAACAGTATGAATAGAAGAAAAGGAAAAGAAAAGAAGAGGAGAAGAGTAATGTAACTAAAAGGAACAGCAAAAGGAAGAGAACAAGGAGGAGGAAGTGAAGAGAGAAACTGAAAACGGAGAAAAGGAAGGGAGAAGAAGAGGAGGAGAGGAGAAATGTAACTAAAAGGAACAGCAAAAGGAAGAGAACAAGGAGGAGGAAGAGAAGAGAGAAACTGAAAACGAAGAAAAGGAAGTGGATGAGAAGGACAGAAACCAAGTAGAGAAAAAAAGTAAAACTCGACAACAACGAAGAAAAGAAGGAAAAATTTAAGAAAGAAGAGAAAAATAAGGAAAAAGAGAAGAGGAGGAGAACAACGAATGGAGGGAAAAATAAAATGCATCAGAGGGCAAAAAGAATGAGAAAGAGGAGAAACAAATGGAAAACCGGAGAAGAAGGAGGCGGAGGAGAAGCAAGACTGGTGTGTGATATATCCCGAGAAGGACAGAAGGGCAGAGACAAGAAAAGGAGAACGGAAGGACAGGACAGGACAGGAGGTAAAGACATGAGATAGGAACAGGAAACAGAGTAGTAAGGCTGGAATAGGAAGCAGGAACATGAACGGAGGGGCAAGAGTACAGAAAGCAAGGATAGGGACAGCAAACAGGAGGAAGAGAAACAGGAACATAAGGAGAGTAAGATTGGAATAAGTAGCAGGAACAGGGACAGAAGGGCAAGAGTACAGAAAGCAAGGATAGGGACAGCAAACAGGAGGAAGAGGAACAGGAACATAAGGAGAGTAAGATTTGAATAAGAAGCAGGAACAGGGACAGAAGGGCAAGAGTACAGAAAACAGGGATAGGGACAGAAGGCATGAAGAAAAGACAGGGACATAAGGAAAATACAGGGATAGGGACAGGAGACATAGACAGAAGGACAGGAAGAGAGGAGGCAAGGAACAGAAGGCAGGGGCAGGAGGAAGGAGCTACAGGGGGTGAGGTGAGGCAAGGTGGCTTGGGTTGGTGGCGTGGCTTTCCTGTGCTGTCCATCATGCCATCACCCCCACCACGGCTTCCTCTTCTTTGTCCCTGCCTTCCACCCTGCCAGCCCTTGCCACCTGACCCCTACCTCCCCCCCTCTCCTCTCTCTCTCCTCTCTCTCGCTCTCGCTTTTGCTTCTGCTGTATCTTTTTTTTTTTTTTCATTTATGGTCTTTATTTTGCATGTCTTCATTTTGTCCTCCTCCTCCTCCTCCTCCTCCTCCTCCTCCTCCGCCTCCTCCCGTTGGGCTCGTTAAACGGGTACTGAGAGTCTGGTAAACGGGATGTAAACACGTTGATGGTTCGTCCTTTTCTCTCCGTTTATTTCCGTTGTTCATGATTTTTTTTTATTCTGTTCTCTCTCTCTCTCTCTCTCTCTCTCTCTCTCTCTCTCTCTCTCTCTCTCTCTCTCTCTCTCTCTCTCTCTCTCTCTCTCGCTCTCTCGCTCCCGCCATCTTCTGTTACTCTTATTTTGCTCACCCTGCGCAGTACCATTATGCCTTCAAGATTGCCTTCGAGATTTTCTACTTTTCATCCCGTTTCGTCATCTTAGGGAGAGTGTCCAGACCCTTGCGGACGCCCTAACTTATTTCCAGGCATTTCCAGGGAAGGACTTGTGTTTGAGGGTGCGTTTTCATGGTACATTAAGCAGAAATTGTTGTTAGTGTGTTTTTGTTAGCAGGAAAGGGAATGACGTTTTGTCCTTCCGAGTGAAACATTACGACAGTGAACCGTTTCGAAAGGGCGACTTCCTGTCCATATACACTGGAAGAGGGAGAGAGGGGGGGGGGGGGGAGAGCTGCTGCTTCTACCTGCTCTCTCTCTCTCTCTCTCTCTCTCTCTCTCTCTCTCTCTCTCTCTCTCTCTCTCTCTCTCTCTCTCTCTCTCTCTCTCTCTCTCTCTCTCTCTCTCTCTCTCTCTCTCTCTCTCTCTCTCTCTCTCTCCTTCCCCCCAGCCTTCCTCCCTCCCTCTCTCTTTTCCTTCTTCTCTCTCTTCTCTCTTCTTCATTCCAGCCTCCATTAAGTTGCTTCCTCTTACCCTTCTCTTTTTCCTCCTTGTCCTCGTCCTCCTCTTCCTCGTCCTCTTCATCATCATTATTTACGTCATCAGCATCATAATCCATTTCCTTCTCAATCACCTTCTCTTCCTTCCTCCTCCCTCCTTCCTCTTCCTTCCTTTCTTCCTCTTTTTTTTCTCTCCTTCCGTTCCGCCGAAAAGCTAAGGCGTTGGTTCCTTCCTTGCGCAACCTTCTAAAACTCTGAACGAATTGCGCATATACGAGGATGGACCTGATTCAGAGGGGGAATGCCGGCTCTGGGGGGAAGGGAATATCGTGAAATTATTGAACGAATTTTTGGTACTGACGCAAGTGAGTTCATCCGGCCAGTCCACCCTATAATCTTTCTGATGATGAGGTGGTGGTGGTGGTGGTGGTTGAGGAGGTGATGGGTTTTTGAGACTTGTTTTACCACTCATATTTTTTGGCTGTATTTCTCTCTAGTTCTGGTTTCTCTCCTTCCTTTACTGTTCATTTATGTTTATCGATCTCCTTCCTTCTCTCTTTCCTCTTCCTCCTTTTCCTTAGTTCCATTCCTTAATCCTCTTTTCATAATTTTAATACCAACACATGTATTACCACCAACAACAACAACACCACCACCACCACCAACAACAACAACAACAACAACAACAACAACAACAACAACAACACTATACACCACCATCTACGCAGTCCTTCAAACAACTTACGAACACGTTTTCTTTCTATTTTTGACGAATATAATTTCCATCTTCATAATCCCTCTCATCCCCCTCCACCTCCCCTACCCTTGGTTTTTGCTCCGTCCTGCTTTCTTACCACCACGTCTAACACCACCACCACCACCACCACGACCCCTACCACCACCACCACCGCCTACGCATCCCTCCTCGGCATCTCTCTGCGCCTTTATCCTCACGTTTCATCGTCCTCGTCTCTGTTTACTCTGCTTTGCGTTTTTCGTCCGACTCAATCACAGCTCCGCAAGATTACTCACGCACGCACGCACGCACCCAGCCAGCTCCCAAGGCACGTAATTGTCGTTTTAGTATTACAATGCGTTTTCAAAGGGTTGGTTTTCTTTCTGTCGTTGGTACGGTCACTGAAGCTTACGAGTTACTGGGCGACACGTGGAAACAATTAACCTCAAGATGAACTTTCTCTTTTGTTGTCATTTGTTATTTGCATTTCATCTTTTTGTTAAGTGTGTGTGTGTGTGTGTGTGTGTGTGTGTGTGTGTGTGTGTGTGTTTAGAAGAGAGTTAGCTATATCCATTATCAAAGTGAGCATCAGGGAATAGGGAATAGACTTGCATTGAAAAAACGTACTCTAGAATAATAAAAAGAACACTTACACCGGATATTTCATACGTACAAATAAAGCAAATAAAAAGACACGTAGGAAGAGTAACAATAGGAACACACTCGGATTATAGAAGTCAGTGCATTAGGAGAACCAGATGAATTAATTAAGTTGAAGAGGGAGAGGGAGAAATGGAAGACTGGGAAATGCTTTTATCGTATACAATGGACTATCTTTTTTTATATAGTAATGGCTGATGGTGTTGAAGAAGACGAGTACATAGATGGTTTATGGGAGAGGAAATGATAGTTTAGGAAAATTTTAAAAGCTGAATCATTAGCACTTAACGGAGATACGGAAAGAGAGAAGACGAAAAAAAACTTGAAATAATAAAGGATAAAAAGACGAGTGAACGGAAAAAATAATAGAAATAGACAAAGCGAGAAAAACTGATAAGGGAATAATGTAAACCTGATAGTATGCAGTGTAAAGGGATGAGAGAAAAGGACAAAAGAATTAGGACATAGGAGGAAGGAAGGAAGGTGATGGAGACAAAGGAGGAGGAGAAGGAGCGGTAATATAAAAAGGATTGTTGAGGAAATGAGTCGGAAAGAAAGTTGAAATTATGCATTGGAAGAGAATGTTAAGCCTTGAAATCTGTCGGTCTCTCTCTTTTTCTCTCTATCTGACTTTCTATATATTTTTTTTTTTTCTAATATCACCAATTTCTATCGTCTCTCTAACATTCTTCATCGAAATCTCAACTGCCCTTACCTCGTTCTTCTCCTCCTTCTTCTTTTTGTTTCTTTCTCTTTTTCTCTATCTATTTAACTTTCTATATATCATTTTCATTTATCTATATCTATTATCACCAATTTCTGTCGTCTTTTCAACATTCTGCATCGAAATCTCACACACCCTTTCAACCTTTTACAAACTATATCTCCTCTTTCTCCTCCTCCTTCTCGTCTCTCTCTTTTTCTCTATCTCTTTAACTTTCTATATATTATTTTCATTTATTTCTGTATTATCACCAATTTCTGTATTATCACCAATTTCTGTCGTCTTTTCTACATTCTACATTGAAATATCACATATACTTTAACTTTTTCCTAACTGTACCTCCTCCTCCTCTTCCTCCTCCTCCTCCTCCTCTTCCTGGTCCTCATCCTAAAATACATCCCAGGACCTCTTCAGTGTTTCTTTTTATCTATCTATTATCATCAGTTTTTATCGTCTTTTCAACATTCCACACGCAAATCTCATACCCTTTCCTCGTCCTCGTCTTTGTCCTCTTCCTCTTCCTCCTCCTCCTCCTCTTCTTCGTCCTCCTCCTCCTGCAATACACCCCACGACCTCTTCACGTTCTCTCAGTCCCACACGTGTACTCTTGTCTGCCCTAACCAAGAGAGAGAAAAGAAGCAGCAAATCGTATTACAGCGTCACATAATCCTCCTTGGTAATAGTGTTCAGTCGCATCTAAGTGTTTGTTTGTTTTTATTTGTTTTTGTGTGTGTGTGTGGTATTTGCTTGCTTCAGTGTACTCATCGGATTATTTTTTTTTTTAGTAGTAGTTTTAGTGGAAGAGGATGTGGAGGAGGTGGAAGCGTAGGAGAATTATGCTTTTGAGGTCATTATAAATACCTTTCACCTTTCTCTCTCTCTCTCTCTCTCTCTCTCTCTCTCTCTCTCTCTCTCTCTCTCTCTCTCTCTCTCTCTCTCTCTCTCTCTCTCTCTCTCTCTCTCTCTCTCTCTCTCTCTCTCTCTCTCTCTCTCTCTCTCTCTCTCCATCTATCTATCTATCTATTTATCATTACAGTCAAACAGATACTTTCTCACAAATTTCCTTCTTTTTTTTCTTGATTTACTTTCTCATTTTTTCTTTTGATTTTTCTTGATTTTCCTTCTCATATGTTTTCTTATTTATTTTTCTTGCTTTTCCTTTCCATTTTTTCTGGCTTTTCCTTCTCATTTTATTCCCTGCTACATCATGAATGGGAGACCTCTGCAAGCGATGCAGGAGGAAAAGGATCTTGGAGTCACTATCAGCAGTGACCTGAAACACGCGAATCACTGTAAAAAAGCATATAACAAAGCCAACACTATGCTCGGGTTCATAGCGAGGAACTTCGAGTGTAAAACGCCAGACGTGATGCTATTCTTGTATAATTCCATGGTAAGACCGCACCTCGAGTATGCAGTACAGTTCTGGTCTCCTAATTACAGAAAGGACATTGATTTACTGGAAAGGATTCAACGACGCGCCACGAAAATGATACCAACCTTAAGGGCTCAACCGTACGAGGAACGACTCAAGCGACTCAATCTCTTTACATTAGAGAAAAGACGCCTACGAGGAGATATGATTCAAGTCTTCAAGTATCTGAAAAAATTCAATAACGTCGATTACTCCAATTTCTTTGAATTGCAAACCAACCTAAGAACTAGAAATAACGGTTTACCCATTCAGTCTAGTCGATGTAACACAGACATCGGAAGGAGTTTCTTTTCAAACCGAGCCATCCGTCACTGGAACAATCTTCCTTCAGAAGTAGTAAATGCGAATACTATCAACTCCTTCAAATATAGAATCGACCGTCACTTCGCTGCGTCGGGAGTAAACTGAATATTGAGTTGCTTTCATCTGCTCCTCAATATCGAGGCGCTTTCATCTGCTCCTCAATGTCAAGGTGCTTTCATCTGCTCCCCAGGCCCCAGGCTGTCGAGCAGATTAAATCACCAAAGCGGGCAACCTCGTAATGAGCCAATAGGCTTTCTGTTGCCTGCGTTTCCATGTTTCTCATTCCTTCCTTTTGATTTTTCTCGCTTTTTTCCTCTATTTTCCTTTCCATTTGGCTCCTGAACGTGAGATTGATCTCACTTTTTCAGCATAAATCTTGGCTGGCGAGATGTGGGCGTAATGGGAGTTTATTACACACACACACCTGCTCCACACCTGCTTCAGCCTGGCTCCCTCATTAGCCCTCAGACACCTGCACCACCACCACCACCACCACCTTCTCTAACCACCCACCACCACCATCATTCTCTCTCTCTCTCTCTCTCTCTCTCTCTCTCTCTCTCTCTCTCTCTCTCTCTCTCTCTCTCTCTCTCTCTCTCTCTCTCTCTCTCTCTCTCTCTCTCTCTCTCTCTCTCTCTCTCTCTCTCACAGAGGAAGTAGAGTACATTTACATATAAGAAATCTACACCTCCTATTCATGATTCCAATTCCATTCGTAAAATTATTTCTAAATGTAACACAATGAGAATGCTTCGTGTAACTTGAGAGAGGATGGAAAGGGAAAGGAGGAAAGATCAAAGGTGCGAGAGAGAGAGAGAGAGAGAGAGAGAGAGAGAAGGGGGGGGGGGGGTTTGGTGATTATTTAAGTCCACATTCGGTTCAACGGTACTTAAAACTTAATAACCGCGTAATTACCCTGTGATAGGGCACCTTATCACAACCAGGTGTAGAAATATATTTAAAAATGAACAGGAAAACGCCAAATAAATATATATTCATACATAAAGACATACATAATACAGCTACATATACATTCTCTTCAACGTCATTCTATTCAAGGCAAAGAATGTGTTTAGCTGAAGGGACGAGTCGAGTGTCGAGTAACGGGTCTCCAGGAAGCGGGGCGTCGTGGGCAGGCTTTGTGCGCGGCATTTTTGCTTATTGTAATGGAAAGGGCGAGGGGCGGGGAGTGCGTGGGCCGTGATCAGTATTGTGCGAAATTCAATATTTTACCCACTCCGTCAGGCGCCTTTCTCGTTATGTTTCTTTCTCTCTCATTCTCCATTCTCTCTCTTTCTCTATATAGACATTTACATATTCATATATATCTATCCATCTATCTGTGTATCTTATCTTTCTCTCTACCTATCTATATATATCTCTGTATGTCCTTAAACTTTCATAAGACTTCATTTAGTAAAGATATTTCTAAAATTTTTACTGATTAATTGAAAAATACTCTACATTTATACATAGGTTCAGCTTATTTGTATATGTATGTATGTATGTATGTATGTAATCCACTTATTCGTAGATCTCTGGGTATTAACTGTAAGAGCATCACGTACAGTTAGATGATAGTAGTATATAAACGTTTTGTGGAGTTTTTTATTTGTTTGATAATAATGTGAGAGGGACGCAGTGGTCGAGTGGGTCAGAGCATCCAACCTTGACAGCGATGAGTCGATGCAAGGCGGTTCGAACCCTAATGCTGGTGATGTCAGGATAGGAGAGGCATCCGATCCTAAACCCCAAAATCAAATCAAACCCGGGGGAAAAAATGAGAAGAGAGTGAGAGATTAAGATTTTTTTTTTTCTTACATAAGGCGAGTGAGCATGCAGTACATTGTTTGTGGTGGGGTTTTTTTTCGGAGGGGAATCTAAAGTAAAGCTTGTGTTTTCTCTTGTTCATGGATGATTTCGTTAGAGGGAGATTTTAATGCAGTCGACAAGGCACAGGATGAAGACTTTTGTGGTTCAGAAAGTTGTAACAATGTGTTGGAGAGAGAATGCGGAAAAATGAAGACACATGTGACAGAAATGAACGTGTGACAAAAGTGAGCGAAATCAAGATTCAATGGGATTAGATTTAAGACGGAAGCGGAGTTAGACACACACACACACACACACACACACACACACACACACACACACACACACACACACACACACACACACACACACACACACACACACACACACACACACACACACACACACACACACGCACACGCACACACACCAAGCTCTCGAAACTATAGACGACTGAATCCTGTCTGTCGTTGCTAAGAGGTAATAGTAAAAGAGAATCACAAGCACCAAAAGAAGAGGACTAGAAGAAGATTAAGTTGTCGATGCTTGATTTGAGCTTACTGATTGGTTAGTGATTTTAGAGAGAGTTTTCCCAATAAATTTACGGATTACACTCACTACATTTTCTCTCCTTTCTTATTCTCTGTCTATCTATCTATCTATCTGTCTATCTATATTTTTTTCTTGCAGGTGTACGTCATTCTCCTCTTCCTCCTCCTCCTCCTCCTCCTCCTCCTCCTTCTTCATCTCCTCCTCCTCCTCCTCCTCCTCCTCCTCCTCTATCACCCCGTCCTAGTTTTTCTCCCAATCCTCTCTCTCCTTCCTCTCTCTCTATAATATCCTTCAGTCCTTTGTCTCTTTGTACAAATATACCTCTTTGTTTGCCTCGCTGCTAAATATACCACAGGCGTCTTCCCCGCATTCTGCAGCTTAAATAAGACCCGCGTAACCAATAAGTGTAAAAACAGACAATAATCCGCTTACGAATCTATAAAGAGAAAGAGAGAGTGATTCACGCAAGTCGGTGTGTTTTCTGAAAGTCACGAGTCACGTTTAGACGCTGTGAAGGGAAGGGAAGTGTGTGGGAGGAAAGACAGAGCCAATGAAGGAGGAGGAAGAGGAAGAGAGAAGGAGGTTGAGGAAGAGGAAAAGGAGAAGGAAAAGGAGAAGGATTAGGAGAGGAGAGGAAAGGAAAGGAAAAGAAAGGAAAGAAGAGGAAAGAAAAGGAAAGGAAAGGAAAGGAGAGAGGGAAGGAGAAGGGGAAGGACAAAGAAAGGAGAGGAGGAGGAGGAGGAGGAGATGGTAAAGAAGAAGGAAAGTTTGGTGACGTCATTCATGGTCGTCTTTGTGCTGAGAGAGAGAGAGAGAGAGAGAGAGAGAGAGAGGGAGAGGGAGAGAGAGAAGGAGAGAGAGGCGTAAGATGACCTCCGGCAGGGTAATCGGGGCGGCCCATGCATGGTCACGCCGCCCTGCAGTGATGGATGACCCTCACTTAGTCTAGATAAAGTCACCTACCCCCCCCCCCTACCCATCCCCTTAACCCCCTACCCTATCTCCCAACCCCCCTTACCTTCCCCCATCCAACCTTACCCAACCTCCAACACCTCTACCCTTCCCATCTTCCTCCCTACCCAACCCCCAACCCCCCTTACCTTCCCCCATCCAACCTTACCCAACCTCCAACACCTCTACCCTACCCCTCTTCCTCCCTACCCAACCCCCAACCCCCCTTACCTTCCCCCATCCAACCTTACCCAACCTCTAACACCTCTACCCTACTCCTCTTCCTCCCTACCCAACTCCTCTTCCTCCCTACCCAATCCGTCCCTTGTCCTCATCTTCCTCATCTCTTCTACCCCCCTGCCACTCCACCTCCTTCCACCCTTCGCTACCGTGCCCTGTCCCGTCCTATTTTTATCCACCTTGTTCCACTCCGTCCTACACCACTCCACTCCTCCGTGCCCCATATACCACAACTTTTTTTTTTCCATCCTATCGTTTCTTTGCACTGTTCTGTCCTTTACCACCGTCCCTTACCCAGTCGTATCCTTCTCCATCCCGTCCTTCCTTTCTCCATCCCTCCTTTTTTGGCCTCATCCTACCCTACTCTACTGTCTATAAAAGAGCCATCAGACGCTCTCAATGCCCCCTTCTCCTTATGGGTGGCTCGGTTTCCACGATTCCTCTCCTTCGTCGGTGTCTTACGTAAGGAGCGGGAGCATGTACTGCGTCTGGCGTCAAGATGCGTGACTGAGCGTGCTGAGTCACCGTGGCACCCTCAGAAGCGTCCAGGGTGCCACAGCAGGTATTTAGGGCGAGATGGGCGGCGGGGAGAGGGCGAGGAGCGAGCACGTGACCCTAACAATGCGGCCGCAGCTCAGCCAATCTCCCGACGCTCAATAAAGTGAACTCTTTAGTCCCCGTCGCTGCGAGGTAGATATAAAAACTCAGATAAATCTACCCGTGGACAGAGGGACGAATACGGGCGTGGCGGTGTCTGGATGTCGGAGCTTAGCAGCTGCACCGGAGGGCGGGGGTGGTGCGCGGTGCCTCCTCGGGCGTTTCCATGAAAGGCTCGACACGTTAGTCAAGATTAGTACATCATTTATGACGCACTCACGAACCCACTAACGCCAGGGCGACGCACCGGAGGGATCTAAAACGCAGGGATGAACTGTGGGGAGGAGCGGGGGATGGTATGACTTTGTTTCCTTGAGCGAGGAGTGTGCCGAGCTGCGGGATGCGGGGGAGGAGGTGCGCGAGGAATCAGAGATGCCAGGGATGAACTGTTGGAGGCTGAGGGAGGGAAGAGGGGATGATGGTATGACTTTGTTTCCTTTATTGAGGAGTGTGCGTGTGTGTGTGAGAGAGGAGGGGAGGGGTGGAGATGATAGGAGATTGGTGGTGTGTGATGGTGGTGAATGGAGGTGTTGGTGCAGGATGAGTACTGAGAGATGTTGGTGGTTAGGCATGAAGTTGCAGAGGCGGTAAAGGGTGATGCCACCGACGGTGGAGGGTGTTGAGGGGGGTGAAGCGCGTGTGGTTGTAGGTAGAGAGGTTGATAGAGGTTGACTTGTGAGGGTGGTGCTGAGGTGAGCATATAAGTTTGTGATGGAGGTGATGAGTGACTGCAGGGGTGACTAAGGATGATGAGACTAGAAGTGAATGATGACTCTCCATGATTAATTATATCAGCTCAAGCTCTTCCTTGTTGAAATATGTCGGTTATTACAAATTAAAAGTAATACTCTTTCCAAACCGTATTTGGCCTTCACTAAATTCACAGTACTCTCTTCTAATTATTTTTAATCTTGACATGCTTACGTCATACTATAACTGATAGAGAATAAAATATTTATGTGGGATGTAGCCATTAATCAGTGAAGCAGGTTCATAGAAAGCTTAGAGGGAACTGATATTGTTGGAATTAAGGCGGGGCGGTGACTGGGCGGGGGTGGGGAGAATGCTGGGAAGGGGCGGAAAGTGATAAGGATACTGGGGAGGGGAGGGAATGGGCAAGGGGTGGCGAAGATGCTGGGGAGGGCACGGAAGTGATAAGGATACTGGGGCGAGGAAGTAACGAAGATGCTGGGGAGAGACGAGAATAAACATGGGGTGACAGGGATGCTGTGGGGGCAATGGGTGATCAGGGTAGTGGGGAGGAGGAAGGAATGGACGGTGGGTGACGGGATGCCTGGAATGGGTGACGATTTGACGAGGATGCTGAGGAGAGGTGGGGAAAAGGGTGACGAGGATGCTGGGGATGGGTGTATGAAAAGGGTGACGAGGACACTGGGAAGAAGCGATGGGAGATGATGATTCTGGGGAGGCCGGGGAGGGGAGAGGGAACGCGTGCCACCCCTCT
The DNA here is from genome assembly GCF_024679095.1 of Eriocheir sinensis. Classification (NCBI taxonomy): domain Eukaryota; kingdom Metazoa; phylum Arthropoda; class Malacostraca; order Decapoda; family Varunidae; genus Eriocheir; species Eriocheir sinensis. The sequence goes on along the minus strand of NC_066513.1, from coordinate 17,268,182 downwards.
CCTCCCCCCTCCTCCCAACACACGCACACAAACCGGGGGAGCACTAGATCAATGGCTGTCACAACACCGCAGGACGCAGGCAGAGGCGCCCCGTCCACTGTGAGGTAGATTTTCACGCCTCTTGGATGGGGAAGAGTGGGGCAGCGAGGGGGGAGGGGGAGGAAGCGCCACACACGGCCTCTTACACAACCTTCTAAAAAACAAATATTTATCTCCTGTCTCATGGAGAAAAGGGGAAATCCTGTGTGACCTTTGTGCCAACACGCGTCCCTCCCCCGCCCTGCTTTGTGCTGACGCCCCCTCTCGCCCCCCTCGTGGTCCCCTGCGTGCCTTTCCCCCTACCTGCCCCCTTAGCCGCCAATCCCCCTACCCGCCCCCCTATGAAATTACCTCTGTCCCATGCCCATACAGTGCCTCCTCCTCTCCTCCTGAACCCCCCCTTGCCTGTACCCCTCCTTGCCCCACCTTGCCCCCGTCCCATGCCCATATAGTGCCTCCTCCTTCTAATTCCCCTCCTCCTTCCCCCCTCCTCCTCCCTCCCCTGTATCCACGCCACAAGTCCTCCGAAGGAACGCTTTGTGCAGGTATCGAGTCCCTCATGACCTCACGTCCTCCGCGGCGGGATTACGAAGGAAAAGTTGTCTGAGGCTGCTTGGTGGTCGCCGGACACACATGCCACCCGAGTTGTGGTCAGCAGGCCTCTACACACACACACACACACACACACACACACACACACACACACACACACACACACACACACACACACACACACACACACACACACACACACACACACACACACACACACACACACACACACACACACACACACACACACACACACACACACACACACACACACACACACACACACACACACACACACACACACACACACACACTCAAATCCATCTACAATAGTATACTGTTATATGTGAAGGTCCTCGCTTATGGAATTCCCTACTCACTCATATAAAAAGTATATTAGATACTATTGATTTCCTTCAATTAAAAAAAAAAAAACATTGCTTGTCAAAATACATCATTTCAGGAGTAAAAAGTTTATATAATTGTATGAAATAAGAGAATAAATAAACAAATAAATAAATATTGCATATATATTACACACACACACACACACACACACACACACACACACACACACACACACACACACACACACACGATCAGCAGCCTCGAGACACTTGCCGTGCTCAGGTGCGTCGGCCATTACCTGCCAGATGCAAAAAATGCGAGAAAATAAATGAGAGAAAACCGAGCAGATATCACTCGTCTGTCTAGTTGCTGTGCGTGCGTTTGTTTGTGTGTTTGTTTCTTTCTGTGCGTGTATAATCTCTACAGTAACTTTCACTAACTCGGTCATATTAACACTTCTCAAATAACTTATCGATTTCATACGTATCTTGTCTCACCCCTACGAATTAGAATCCTTTTAACCTTATTTCGTCGTTAACATACGAAGTTAACACTCTTCTTTCATATTTTCTAATTTAAAAAAACTAAAGATGTGCATACAGATATGCGCATGTGCATAAGGGAGACATTCATAAGGTTTTGTTGGTAAGAGAACCGGGTAGGACACGAAGTAATGGATTTAAACTGGATAAATTCAGATTCAACAGGGACACAGGCAAAAATTGGTTTACTAACAGGGTGGTGGATGAGTGGAATAGGCTTAGCAGTCACGTGGTGAGTGCTAATACAATTGTCACATTCAAAAATAGACTAGATAAATTCATGGACAGCGATATTAGGTGGGGTTAGATACACGGGAGCTTAGGGTCAAAGGAGCTGCCTCGTACAGGCCTACCGGCCTCTTGTAGACTCCTGCGTTCTTATGTTCTTATTAATTTAGATCTAAGTATCGCTGACTCTGCTTTTTTACCATAATCAGTGAAGTTTAGCTGGCTTTATTGCCTTTCATATTCTCAGTAACTTTAATATAGAGTTTCAAGCCAATATGGAGGAGTGTACAGGTGAGCAGAGCCATGTGGAGCGGTGGGTGGGCAGGAAGGAGCTTGTTGAAAGATGGGTGGGCAGGATGGAGGGTGTGGAAAGGCACAAAGGTGGGTGGGCAACAGAGACCCGTGGAGAGGTGGAGTGGAAGGCCGGTTAGGGGTGTGGACAGGTGGGTGGACAGGCCGGGTATGGGGGTCGAGAAATGGCCATTAGAAGGGCGTAAAAGGCGGGTGTGTGTGACATAGCAACAAAGATATGCACAAAGCGGCGAAGTAGGAACACTGAAACTCGAGTAAATACGAATAACTATCATCATTTCACACACAAAAGCTATGAAACGCCAACAATACATCTTTGGAATAGGTTAAACGAAAAAGGTGTAGTGAGTAGAGGGGAAAGGCGATATACCCAGCATCCGCGAACTAGTATATCCATCTCCACTAACACTCCCACACCTCCCCGCTCCCACCAAGCCCTGGGAACCTGTCCAGCAAGGTGTCCGTAGGCAGGTAAGGGCGACCAGGCCAGGTATGGGAGAATGAGAAAGGCAGGTGGGGAGAAGGGAGGAACCGGGGCAGGGAGGAGGAGGAGGGAAGGAGGGAAGGAGAAGGGATGGAGATTCGAGGGACAGGAGGCGTCAGGGTAAGCAAGGTAATATTTGGATATTTACAAGAGGGAGTGTTTAAACCGTGGGAAATTACCTGAACCTGTTTGCTTGACCCACCTCGATAAAGTGAATCAGGTGCCTCTACAGCTACTCACTCACCTGTCCCCGTGTTACTCTGCACCTCGTTGGCATCACCTGAGATTTAATTAGTGAGTGAGTGGCCAGGTGAGGCTCAGGGAGGGAGGAGGGCGCCGCAGGGTCGTGGGAAAATGATGAGGGAAGGTGAGACGAGGCGACCAGCGGTGTGAGAGTGACTGTCACCAGCTTAGGGTGCTTGTTACCTGAGGAGCCGTCCCAGAAGGTGTGTACAGGTGTGTGTGTGTGTGTGTGTGTGTGTGTGTGTGTGTGTGTGTGTGTGTGAGAAGTGGGGGAGTTCTATGATTCACCTAAACAAATAAACTTTCTATAGAGTCTTCGCATAACCTGTATTAGCACCTTTTTTTTACAACAGCGTCTTACTCGAGTTTCACAAGCCTAGGAAAACAGTTTGAATTTGTTGAGGAGAGGGCTATTTAGTGTCATTTAAACCATTTTTTCATATATTTTCCCTATTCTTTTCTGTAGCACTTATTTTCATCACAGCATCTCATCTGCGGATCCTTAACATAGCAAGATACCACATACCCAGGCCCACATTAAGCCTCCAAGCATCACCAATCTGCACACCGCAGCATCCACCCACACGCCACACGGCACCACGGTTTTAGTACATGACACCACCACAACACCCAACACACCACCACCCTTCCCCACCACACGGACCACAAAGCACCTGACCACCCCAACTTCGAGCGCATCCCACCATACTCACACCCTTCCCTTACCCTCTTCCTCCCTTCACGGCATTAAACCTCACGGAAATTACCTAACTTTGATCCCTTTCCAAAACTCGTCAGTCAGGCCCCATTTTCTCCCCGTAGCGTCTTGGTCTCACTTCGACAAGACCGACACGCGAATCGCCTTGAAAAATGACAACTGGTGACGCAATGAAGCCCTGAGGCACCCCAACCCTGAAGACCTTTATTCGATTCTGAGTCTTTGCGTAACGTGATCTGGAGGCGTTTTTTGTCTGCTCCTGGAGGCTGGGTGACGCACGGCCCGGTTTTGGAGGGCAGAAGAAGGGAGGAAGGCAGGACGTGAAGGGCAAGGGGTGAGTGAAGGAGTGAAGGAGAGGTGTAGGGAAGGACCGAGGAGAGGCGCTGGTGAAGGATGGTCGGTAGGATGTGAGTGAATGGTGCGGCGGCCCGAAGGAAACGAGGAAGCAAGAAAAAGTGACGGAATGAATGTGTGATTAGGGAGTTTTGTCCATTTAAAAAGAGAGAGAGAGAGAGAGAGAGAGAGAGAGAGAGAGAGAGAGAGAGAGAGAGAGAGAGAATGTGGTAAAATTTTGACGTGTGGTTTTTAAAGCTCAATATATTTAAATAGATCAGAAAAAGATAAGCAAAACATCAAAGGGGATAGAATATTTTGGATTTCAATAGGAGTAACAAAGAAAAATCGTCGATAAAAAAAAAAATAGGGAGAAATTTCAACGCGTATATTGATAGCTATCCAAACACCCACAAAAAAAAAAAAAGGAAAGAAAAACGTAGCATCTCTTATCACTATAAACACCACTATCAACAACAACAACAACAACACGCACACAACATCACCTCCCTCCTCACCTCCTCCTCCTCTTCCTCCTCTTCTTTCCACCCTTCGCCTCTCAGCATCACAGCCAAATCCTCCCGTCCCCGTCTTCTTCAGGCCCCGAAGGCGATAAAAATCCCGGCTATCTCGCGCATTAATCACGGGCAGCATCCTCAAGACGCGGGGAAATATGCATCACAAAAGTAGATCAAACGGAAACGGGTGGTCAGCTTTTGGGGGGGGCGAGGGGGGGCGAGTGGTCAGTGGAGGGATCTGGGGCTATGGGGCTATACCTGCTCCTTGCCTGCCTACCTACCTCCTCCTCCTCCTTCCTCTACCTCCTCGTCCTCCTCCTCCTCCTCTGCTACCCTCACCCACGCGGCTCCCACGAACAGGTCGAAGGCATAAGTAGGCATAGGGAGGGTGATGGTGGTGGTGGTGATGGTGGTGGTGATGAATGATTTGTTCTCCTTTTCGACTTTTTTCTTGTGTTCATTTTTCGTGGTTCCTTTTTTTTAGATCGGATTTTGTTCTGTTGGTATGTTCTTTCTCTCATTCTCTCATCTCTAATCTGTCTCATCTCACATCTCTCTCTCTCTCTCTCTCTCTCTCTCTCTCTCTCTCTCTCTCTCTCTCTCTCTCTCTCTCTCTCTCTCTCTCTCTCTCTCTCTCTCTCTCTCTCTCTCTCTCTCTCTCTCTCTCTCTCTCTCTCTCTCTCTCTCTCTCTCTCTCTCTCTCTCTCTCTCTCTCTCTCTCTCTCTCTCTCTCTCTCTCTCTCTCTCTCTCTCTCTCTCTCTCTCTCTCTCTCTCTCTCTCTCTCTCTCTCTCCAGCATCCTCTTTTTATCCTCCTCCCTCCTTCCCTCTTTCCTCTTCTTGCCCTTCTGCCCGCGGAGTCGGTCCTTCTCCCAACCACTTCCTGTCGGAGCCAATAACAGTATAGTGACCTGCTCGGGCGAACCTCCGTCTTCGCCCCACCTCGAGGAACACCCACCACAGGACCCTCCCTTACAGACCCCACACATGGCCCCCTACACCGCCTCTTCCACGTCTTACACCACTACTAAAGAAAACCAGTACTCTCGTTCTGCTTCTTACACTATCTTGCTTTCACTACACTTCTTACACTAAAACTCCTAGTATACTTCCAAGTTCTCATGTTTTACTTCCTACGTTATCAACCTTACTTCTTACCTTACGGCCTTACTACCTACACTTCTTTCACTAAAACTCTTACACTACACCTCCTACACAACACCCAGAGAGCTGCACTTCACCCAAAATCTCAGTTCTTCGTCTCGTAACACCAGAATACGGAGCACAAAACACATTAGAACACCCCATAAGCTGCCAATACACACCACAGCCACTGCACATTCACTCAGACCCATAGCATGATCTCCACGCACCCTAGTTGTGTCCCGTCTCCTGGGGTCTGTTCCCTTCTCCTATAATTCCTTCCCCCTCCTGTCTCTCTCCGGCATATGACCACAGATGTTGCGCCGACTAAACCAAACTTTCCATCTATTTTCCACACCCCTTAGCATGAAGTCCACACCTCTTAGCATGATCTCCACACCCCTAGCATGAAGTCCATACCCCCTAGCATGAACTCTCACCACCCTAGCATGAACACTCACCACCTCGCCCCTCAACTCACATCATAAGCTTCCCCTCCACGCAACGCCACGTCCCAAAGCGGCTCATATGTCACTTCACGTCTCCCTTGAGCCTGAAGTGCCCAGACAACAGAGGAACCAGTTTCGCCGTGCATTAAAGTTTCAGATTCCTTGTAAGAGATCAAACAAGGGAACCACCGCCTTCAAAGAGATCCAAGCCTCCCAACAGACTACCTGTACCTGTCTGCTTACCGACCTGTGCACCTAAATACCTGGCGCACCTCGCTTATCACACCGCTCACCTGGATCACGCTGCTCAGGTGTGTTCAGGGGTGATGTATGAAGCAGGGGGCAACGTTTTCTGGTAATGTGGAGTTGTGTTTCTCACGAGGTGGTCAGGAATGGTGTTGTGTCCTGAAGGTGTTTGCTCAGGTGAGGTTCGGAATGTACCTGTCTGACTGTGAACCTGTCTACCTGTCGGCCCGGTGGGTGACGGTGGCCAGTATTGTGCTGACGGTCGGGGGTTTAAACACCGACGCGGCCCACCAGACCAGTGGGGGCGGCACACACACACACACACACACACACACACACACACACATACACACACACACACGTACACGCACACACACACGCACACACATACACACACACATTAATTAAGTTTAAACCACATACACACACACATTAATTAAGTTTAAACCAGTTCATCCATGTACATGTTAATTTTCGTCCTGTAATTAAATTATATTTCGTGATAGTTGATTTTAAAAGCGTGATAACCGTCTTAATCATAGGTTTTAGTAGTAATAAATGTATTAGTGTAAGCATGAATAGTAGGGATAGCAGTAATAGCACTGTCATTGGTAGTACAGTAGGAGAACGAGGTAGACGAGGAATAGGAAGAAGGATATATGAAGAAAACGTAATAGTAGTAAAAAGTCGTGTCCTAGTAAGAATCGAAGAGGGCTGCAACAGAACCCCAACACACAGACACCACCCAGGAAAGCATTGCCGAAGACTTGGTTGCGAAACGCGGGCCGGCGGGACAACGGAAGGGCAGCGGGGCGATGAAAGGGAGCAACGGTCTCAGGCCTTAGCCAGTGGGTCTTCCTCCCTGCTGCTACGACGAAGAAGAAGAAGAGGAGGAGGAGAAGGAGGAGGAGGAGGAGAAGGAGGAGGAGGAGGAGGGAGAAAAGGAGAAAGGTATAGAGCTGACCTGTTTTACGGAGAGAGAGAGAGAGAGAGAGAGAGAGAGAGAGAGAGAGAGAGAGAAGAGGACAGAGGAGAGAGAGGACACTATAAAAGTTTGTTGACAAAGAGGAGGAATCCAGTACTTCCGTTTGGCTGAAGGTGTGGCTTAGTGTCCATCCCGGGGCGGCCGCGGTGTCAAGTGGATGAATGGAGTGGGTGTCAGGTGGATGAATGGCAGAGGGTCAGGTGGGTGGAGGGTGGGTGGGTGTCAGGGTGATGGAAGTGGGTGATCGTTGCGAGATGTGGAGGGTGTCAGATGGACGGAAGTGGGTGGAGTGACGTGGGATGCCTGACCGGGGTGGTGGAGGGGGTCGACAGAGAAGTGATTTGCGTGATTTTGAGAAGAATATCCCTGGAAGTAGACGTGAGAGATAGGAAGCGGACAAATGTTAAGGATATTTTATTGCATACGAATAGGAAATGGGTATGGTCAGGTCATATCAGGCGTAGAACTTATCCAAGATAGATACGGGTCTCAGCATATTGACAATCCTAGAGATAAGTTAGGCAGATAGAGGAGCAAGTGGAGAGATGAAAATTGAGCATCAGCAGGAGGAAGATAGGGAACACTAACATCAGACACACTAACAGACGCACTAACATCAGACATACTAACATCAGACATACTAACATCAGACACACTAACAGACGCACTAACATCAGACATACTAACATCAGACACACTAACAGACGCACTAACATCAGACATACTAACATCAGACATACTAACATTAGACATACTAACATCAGACATACTAACATCAGACACACTAACATCAGACACACTAACATCAGACATACTAACATCAGACACACTAACATTAGACATGGAGTTTGACAACGTTAGGGGAAGCCGTTGTCCTGCACTTAATTAATAACAACTCGCTATTAAGATGATTAAGTGGGGATTTTGAAATGAGTGAATTAGTTATTACCGATGGTCTTGGTTGAAGTGATTTACGTGATTTTTTTTATTATTTTTCGTTTGTATAGTTTAGCATAACTTTCATCTTGTAAATTTGCTTTCAGTAACGCCAAAATTTTCCCAGCAAACATCACTCGCTTAACACACAAATGTTCATAAAACGGGCAACAGAAGGGACGCAGGGCGCTAAACGAAGAAGGAATTCCCGAAGCTTTTCAAGTCTCTGGGTATTGATCCGAGGGAGACGCATTGGCCGGGATCCTTGGGTGTCAGGCGGATAGGAAGGTTTTGATGGAGTGTCCCGAAGTGTCCCTCGAAGGAAGTCCTGAGAAAGGTTCCTACGGCGCCTGGAATCTGGGAATGGGGGGGGCGGGGGTTGGGTGGGAGGCTATTCAGAATGGGAATGCCTTCGCTCCTTTCCTTCTTCCCTCCCTCCTTTCTCCTCCGCCTCTTCCTCCTCCTCCTCCTTTTGCCCCCCCACGGCGTAGGAATCTTGCATCAATGGAGCCTTTGTATTATGTCTTGAAGAAGGGAGACGGGAAGGGTCGAGAGGGTGGCTTGCTCATGCTTGCTTGCTGCTTGTTTTGGTGTTTGGTGGTGGTGACGGTGGTGGTGGTGATGGTGATGGTGATGATGGTAATGGTGATGATGGTGGTGGTGGTGTGGGTTGTTTTCTTAGTGTTGTTGAGGGTGATCGTGGTGAGGTGACGACTGTGGTGGTGATGTTGTTTTTGTTGTTGTTGTTGTTGGTGGTGGTGGTGGTGGTGGTGATGGTGATGATGGTAATGGTGGTGTTGAAAATGTTAATAATGAAAGTGGCGATGGTGATGACATGGAATATACTGAAGGAATTTCTCTCTCTCTCTCTCTCTCTCTCTCTCTCTCTCTCTCTCTCTCTCTCTCTCTCTCTCTCTCTCTCTCTCTCTCTCTCTCTCTCTCTCTCTCTCTCTCTCTCTCTCTCTCTCTCTCTCTCTCTCTCTCTCTCTCTCTCTCTCTCTCTCTCTCTCTCTCGTGGGTGGTATTCAGACCGGCTTCCATTCGCTTTTCATTATTCATTTTTTCACCTTTTTATTCTTCGCTCCATTTTCTTCCTTTTATCTGGGCCAAGGTCTTTCTATTGCCTCCTCTTGTCTGTATTTTATCTCGTCGGGTTAGTTTTTGAGCGCCATACATTCCCTTCCACTGCTTTCAAGGTTAAGGTTTTCATTTGGGTATCTTTGGGTATTGTAGTAAATTGCTTTAATACCCCTTGTTATTGCATCTTTCTATAGTGATAAGTGGGAATAGATGGGTTGGGATTAAACTTTTTTCTACCTGTTTTGTGAATTTTATATGCATTGTGATATGGTATTTTTCATCGACTCAGCAAAAATACCAATGAACAGATAAATTATGATGTGAAAATTGAATAGGTGAATGACAGGTAGGTAATAGAGGGTTAGATTGAAACTATATAGGTCGAGACAGGTAGGGTTAGGCAAGGTAGGTAAGTAAAGAAGTACTGAATGATAATTGATATATGGAAGAGTAAGCGGTGGATGACAGGTAGCTCAGTAATAGGTAATAATAATAGGCAGGTAGGTAATATATAGGTCAGAGGCAGGTAGGTTTAGTTAAGGTTACCAGTTAAGAGGACAATCATTTATATATTAAAGTAGAAGGGGTGGCTGACAGGTTGGTAAATAATAGGTAGGCAGGTCAGTTTAATCTAGGTCAAGAGGCAGGTAGGTAGAGCTGGTATAGGCAGGTACGGAGGTATAGATGGAAAGGTGGGTGTCGTTCACTAATTACGATGCCCGCTTGCTACCTGTCTCCCCAGCCAAGGTAACCTCCTCCACATACCTCACCGTCTTACACCTGTTGTGCTCCGAGATACCTGGGCCGATATACCTGGCGATACACCGCTCCTTTGCCCCGTCCCGCCCGGCCCAACCCAACCGGCGCCTCTTAACCGATGTGCCGACGGGAGCTTCTCTTGGCGACGGTGCCCTTGATAACATTCCTCCCGTGATGAGCCGCGATAGGTGGATCATCGAGACGCTCTGAGCTTAGTCTCCATATGAGTGGCTTGTTTTAGTAGTGTGAGAAGTGTATCGAGGGAAGGATTGGGGTAATATATGAAAGTAAGCGGGGATTCTCAAGCAAGACTCAGATATGTTTAATTCACGATGAGTCTCGATAAAATGAAAATTGAGGCGTTCTAGTTTCGTGTCCTTACGAGTGTTGTTTTTTTCAGACGTGTAAAAAGCGTAACAAGAGAAAACTGTAAAGAATGTGAGTTTCAGACAATAATTTTTCATGACTATTAAACGGAAATCTAAGTAGAGGTATGTAAAGTTTAATCGTTTTTGTTCCCTCGTTTTCATTCGTCATCTTTACACTCAGAAAATAATGTTTAAAATTCTTCCTTTTTAACAGGACTCATTGACAACGTTATGCTTTTTATACGAATCAGCAAAAATAACATGTAAAAGTGGATGTAACGAGGAGATGTGGAAGAAAGGACAACCGCAGATGGATGGATGCGTGGATGAAAGGGCGGCATGTGTGTGGGTGCTGGAAGGTGACAGATGATATGCTGGCAGATGGCTGAGTGACTGGACAGCTGGTTTGGAAGGGGAGGGATGGGAAAATTAATAGGAGGTAAAGTAAAACTGCTTAGGTGAGTAAATGATGATAATGATAGTGATGAGGAGAAGGAGAATAAGGTGGCGGTGTGAATGATGAGGTGAGTGTGTATGATTAGGTAAGCCGGGTGAAAAGGTAGCGTAAGAGGATGAAGGAGGAGATGAAGGAACATACGAGGGTGGGTAGCGGGGTGGAGAACGAGGCGGGGAGATGAATACAACACAGTAGGCAGAAGGATGGGGTGGGAGGTGATGACAAAGGTGAGGAACTAGATGAAGAAATAGACACATGATAGACAGTTGGAGGTATGAGTGAGGGGAAACGTGAGGGAGGAAGGCTGACATTGAGAATAAGGGAGTGAGGGGCGGGATGACAGGAGGGAAGGTTGGGTGTCTAGATAAAGGAAAATGTGAGGGAGGATAACTTGGTGAAGGGGAGAGATGAGAGAGAGTGAAGGGGATGAGGTGAGGGAGGGAGGATGTGTGTCTAGGTAAAGGATGAGATGAGGGAGGGAAACGTATTGAAGGGGAGAGATGAGGGAGAGTGAAGGGGTGAGGGGTGAGGTGAGGGAGGGAGGTTGTGTGTCTAGGGTAAGGGAGGATAACGTAGTGAGGGAGTCAGATGAGGGAGAGTGACGGGGTGAGGGAAAATAACATAGTGAGGGGCTGGGATGAAGAAGGATGAGGTTAGGGATGAGTTGGGGGGGGGTAAGTTAGTCAGGGGGAGAGCTGAGGGAAAGTGACGTGGTGAGGGATGAGGTGAGGGAGGGTGTCGTCAGCTGGTGGTTCCCCGTGTGCCCGCAACGTCACAATTACAGCCTCGTGCCATCATTACCTGAAGGCTCCGCTCGTCCGTCATCCCGCCACGCCCGCCACCATGCCCCCTGCCCCCCACACCCACACCCACGCCCCTACACCTCCCGCCCTCCAGATGCCAACTAAAACTCAAATGCCGTAGTCACCCCTCGCCCAGCACACCCTCACCGCCCGCAGCGACACCCACATACACCCGTCACGCCCACGCCCACCCCTGCCTGCGTATTTTACCTGTGACGCAGTCTGCCAGTCACCTGCGGGCCGGTTCTAATTAGCACTAATTAATGAGCTGTACCTTAATGCCTTTGTGCCGTAAAAGAAACAGCTCGACAGAATTATCCACATCAGGTCGGGCTCCTTCTCTCCCTCTCTCTTTGGCCCCCTCTCCCTCCTCCCCCTCGTCCTCCTCAAAGGTTCCCTCCTGAAGACAAACAATATTTCCAAACAGATCTTTGGTCGCCCAGATAAAATCTCATTTGAATCTGCGAGCGGCGGCACAATGGCGATCTTCATCCAGAAACAAGTTTGGCATTGTCGGGCCCAACCACATTCATCTCATCAACACTTTTTTTTTCTTACTCTCCTCCTCCCTCGCCCTCCCCCTCCCTCTCTCTCTTCTTCCTCCTCGACCACGGGCGATTCACTGATTGGTCTTGTCTGCATTTTGTAATCACTCCAATCACGTCTCTTAAACATTCCTTCAAGGAGAGAACAAGTGTCTGGCCCAGTTCCACACCTCGGGGCTAAGACAGAGCTAAACACCTCCTACCACAGGGGCGACATTCCCGGCTCTGAACCCCGTCACGCTGCCCTCTGCCCCCTTTGTCCTTGGCTGTCTATTGTGGGCGAGGCTTCCATTTCTTACAGCAAGGTTCTTAAGTCTTTTCTCTCCAGCCTCGTCTTGAAGGTGGTCGAGAAAGCGTCTCTCCCTCTCCTCCAGCCTTCTATTTCATCCTCTCCTTTTCCCTCTCCTCCCCTCCCTCCCTCCATATCCCCTTCCCCCTCCTCTCCTATCTTCCTTCATATCCCCTCCCCCTCCTCCTCCTTCTCTTCCTTCATCTTCCCTGCCCCTTAGTTCGGAGAGAGAAGCCACTAACCAAACATTCTTTGTTCCTCTTCTCTTCCCTGTGTCACAAGAAGAGGGAACTTGAGGGAGCCGGAGGCCGCATCGGGAGGCCAAGAGGGCGAAGAGGCCGACCAGGAGTAAACATTTATACACTTTGGAAAATACACTTAAAGAAACAACGCCAGGAAGTCCCCGTGGAAACGATGTAAAAATGATGATCTGAATGAGAATAATAGCGATGATATTGCTAGTATGCGTAGTAGTAGTAGTAGTAATAGTGGTAATGGCAATAGCAGCTGTAAATATGGCAGTGGTAGGAATCAAAATAATACTGAAGAAGAAGAAGAAGAAGAAGAAGAAGAAGAAGAAGAAGAAGAAGAAGTAGAAAAAGAAGAAGAAGAAAAGAAAGAGAAAGAGGAATGGAAAGACGAGGAGGAGGAGGAGAATACGAACAAGGAGAACAAGAAGAAGGAATGAGAAAAAGAAGAATTAAAACAACGAATAATAGTAATAACTGTGATCATATTAAGGAGAAGAAGAAGAATCAAAACTACAAATAATACTAATAACTGTGATAATAACCAGAAAACCCATTGGATAACCTTCATCAACCATAATCGTGAATAAACACAAATGATATTAACTCCTATGTAAGCGAAGACCAAAACAGGACATACAAATAGAAACACACAGGCAGTCGCAAACATTCCCGGCCTGTAGGCAGACTCGCATACCGACGCTGCCTTTCTTGTGTGAGGCTGAGGAACGGAGTGAGGCGTGGAACAAAAGTGGAACAATGCAGGGAAAAATAAAAATAAAACGGGGTGGGATGCGAGGCTGCTGGAGAACAGTCAGAAGCAGAAGCAGAAGCAGTTAGGGCGGCGCAGGGAGGAGCAAGGAAAAGAAAAAGAAGAAGAAGAAGAAGTAGAAAAAAGAAAGAAAAAGAAAAAGAAGAAGAAGAAAGAGAAAGAGGAATGGAAAGACGAGGAGGAGAATACGACCAAGGAGAACAAGAAGAAGGAATGAGAAAAAGAAGAATTAAAACAACAAATAATAGTAATAACTGTGATCATATTAAGAAGAAAAAGAAAAAGAAAAAGAAGAGGAAGAAGAAGAAGAAAAAAGAAAAAAAGAGAAAGAGGAATGGAAAGACGAGGAGGAGAATACAACCAAGGAGAACAAGAAGGAATGAAAAAAAGAAGAAGAATTAAAACAACAAATAATAGTAACAACTGTGATCATATTAAGAAGAAAAAGAAAAAGAAGAGGAAGAAGAAGAAGAAAAAGAAAAAGAAGAAAAAAGAAAAAAAGAGAAAGAGGAATGGAAAGACGAGGAGGGAAACCAGTGAGGATTTGTTGCATTCTGGAATAATACTGAGAAAATTAGAATAGAGGAAGGCGTAGGATCTCTCACACTGACTTACTGTATGGCTGTGAGACATGGAGAAGCGTGTTGATGCCTTTGCTAATGCCCACTTTATTTCCTGCTTAACCACCTCCTGCTTGTCGACTTTTCTTCCTACTTACCAATATTTTTTCTTCCTACTTCCCCACTTCCGTTCTGACCTATCCACTTTTCTTCCTACTTACCAATATTTTTTCTTCCTACTTACCCACTTCCGTTCTGACTTATCCACTTTTCTTCCTACTTACCAATATTTTTTCTTCATACTTACCCACTTCCGTTCTGACTTATCCACTTTTCTTCCTACTTATCAATATTTTTTCTTCCTACTTACCCACTTCCGTTCTGACTTATCCACTTTTCTTCCTACTTATCAATATTTTTTCTTCCTACTTACCCACTTCCGTTCTGACCTATCCACTTTTCTTCCTACTTACCAATATTTTTTCTTCCTACTTACCCACTTCCGTTCTGACCTATCCACTTTTCTTCCTACTTACCAATATTTTTTCTTCCTACTTACCCACTTCCGTTCTGACCTATCCACTTTTCTTCCTACTTACCAATATTTTTTCTTCCTACTTACCCACTTCCGTTCTGACCTATCCACTTTTCTTCCTACTTACCAACTCTTCTTCCTTCCTCTCCACTTTTCTTTATCCCTACTCACTTTTCCTCTTACCTACCCACTACACCCGCCGCCATCGGGAGTGGAGGCGCCGGATGAGTGAAGTGACGCGCCTCCTGACGTGTGTTCTCCTTTAGTTAGTTACTTGGTAGGGACAAAAGAACATACGTAAGAACAGCAGCAGGCTATTCTATTTTTTTTTTCTCCCTTGAGTTGCCCCCATTGCTGTATAAAAAGGAGATCTGTAAAAGGCTAGTCTACTTAAATAAGGTTGCTATGTTACTCGCTATCTGTAGGGCCTTTTCATTAACCTGGTAGCAGCGGGGGTCATGTTAATGGTCCCTCCAAGCGAGAAAAATGAGAAAAAATCACCCCTCGCACAAACCATTTCATAATACATATCAAAGCATTTGTAATCCGTTTATGCATCATCTATTTTGGGGAGTGGGGGGTTTATATCATGGCACAAATTTGGCCCGTCGCTGCTACCGGGTTAAATGTATCTCGTCATCATTATACGCGTTGCCAATACACTTAGTCGCCACATGTATTTGCAGTGATATAAAGACCAAAGGCAGTCCACCCCCTCCCCTCGGCATCCATGTGCAAGGGGAAGCATCTGACTATAGAGCTTAGGGGCAGAAAGCGTATTTTGGGTCATGATGCGTCACTGGGCGGGGCGAGGCGGGGCAGAGAGGGGCAAGGCGCGGACGGAGCGGGAGTTGTTCAGCTCTTGTGACGGACCTGTACAGCCCCGACCACAGTGACGCAGCCAAGTGGAAGAGATTGTTCAAAGGCCCACCACCACCACCACCACCACCACCGCCACCACTACTCACCCCCCCTCAACCACCACCAACATTACAACCATACACCTCTCCCCATTACCACTACCACCACCACCACCACCACCCCTCAACCACTACCAACATTACTACCATACACCCCTACCCATTACCACTACTACCACCACCAACATTACAACCATACACCTCTTCCCATTACCACCAACACCACCACCACCTCCAATACGACTATACACCTTTCCCATCACCACCACTACCACCACCATCACCAAAAACATCACCACAACCACAATATCCACAGTCTCCTCTCCATCACCACTGCTATCACCACTACCACTACCACCAATACTACCACCAAAATCACCACCACCCCCACCACAATAACCATGATTTCCTCTCCATCACCACCACCACCCCCACCACAATAACCATGATTTCCTCTCCATCACCACCACCACCCCCACCACAATAACCATGATTTCCTCTCCATCACCACCACCACCCCCACCACAATAACCATGATTTCCTCTCCATCACCACCACCACCACTCCTACCGTCAATCACCACCACTACGTTCACCATACATTCCTCTCCATCATCACCTCTATCACCACCAGCACAACCACCATCCCCATGCACACCTCTCCTTCACCCCCACCATATATTCCCTCCACAACCACCATCACCATTCCGATTATTACTGGCACCATCCACATTAACAACACCAGCAACACCACTACAACCATCACCACCGCTACTACCCCCACGTACACTACAACCATCTCTCCTCTCCAGCTTACTCTTTTATTGATACCTAAAAGAAGAGGAGGAGGAGGAGGAGGAGGAGGAGGAGGTGGAGGTTAGCCCAGCCCACACTCTCCTTTATCCTCAAGCGCCACTAAACGTTCCATTCAGATTAAAACCTTTTTCGTCATTCATAACTAATAGACTCACTCTGCATTAGGCCGAAGGTGTTATTTTTTCGTTCCCTTTTAACCCTTTCTATTTTTTTTTCTTTGTATAATTTTTGTTTTCCCTTTTGTCCGCACTCCTCTGCAGCTTCTCTCTCTCTCTTTCTCTACCTCTCTTCCTTTCTCTTCCTCTCTGCCTATACTGATGATTAACCTTTTCCATTCCTGCTTCTTTGTATGTTTTTGTTTTCATATTGTCCCCTCCAGCCTCCCTCTCCTTATCTTTGCCAACTGACCATTTCAAGAGACACGATAAGGCGAAGGGAATTTAATAACTGAAAAAAAAACAGTTAGCCATAATGTTTTTTCTTAGACTGAAACTTATCTCGCTTGTCTTTTTTTACGATAATGATAACAGTGATAAGAAACACTTACAGACCTAAATGAGAAAGGAACAACACTTGCTTAATCTGTATTGTTCTCTTCTTGTTTTCTTCTTTTATTTCTTCTTTCTCTTTCATCTTTTACGTGTGGTTATATCGTTATTTATTTATTACAATTACTTTATTTCGTTGCTTTACTTACCTTATATTCGTTTATTTACCTGTCATAGAAATTTTCTTTTTTATGTATAACTATAGTGTGTGTGTGTGTGTGTGTGTGTGCGTGTGTGTGTGCGTGTGTGTGTGTGTGTGTGTGTGTGTGTGTGTGTGTGTGTGTGTGTGTGTGTGTGTGTGTGTGTGTGTGTGCCTACCTGCGGAGCGATAATCCGAGGACGGTTGCGTGGCTCTGTATTGCCGGTGGATTAAGACTCAATTAGCGAAGGGGAGCAGGGGGGGCGGCAGGTAATAGGGGAGGGGGGGCGACAGGTAAGGGGGACAGGGGGGGGGAAGGACCAGGGGGGGAACAAGAGGCTGCGTGTTTATACAAGCTTAGAGGGGAGGGGTGGAGGGGGGGCTTGTGTATTATGGAGAGACTTACAAACAGACAGACAGACAGGTAGACGGGCAGACGACAGCCTCGCTCACCTGCCCAGCCTCCCGTCGCACCTGGCTCTTGATTAATCCTTCTCCTCCTCCTCCTCTTCATCTTACTCTCCTTCATTCTCTTTATTTATCTTCTCATTCTCCTCTTCCTTTTTTTTACATCCGCTATTTTTCATCTTTTTTTTTATCCTGCTGTTCTTTCCTTCCTCCGCCTCCTCCTCCTTCATTTCCTCCTCCTCCTCCTCATCCTACTCCTCATCATCATTATCATCGTCATCATCGATAATAATAATGAAAATAATGATAATAACTAAATAATTAAAATAATAATATAATCGTGTTTCTAATCATGTTATTTATGTAAGCACAATAACTTATTAATCCTTTACGTGTCTTATCTTTTCCTTATTCTTTCCTTGTCTGTCTCATTCATTACTTTTCTTTGTTGTTGGATATTTTTTTCTTTCTCTTCATATATTCTTAATTTCTTCTTTATTTCAGGCTTCACTTTACTTCTCACACGCATATTTGACATTTTTTGTATACGTGTGTGTGTGTGTGTGTGTGTGTGTGCGTGTGTGTGTGTGTGTGTGTGTGTGTGTGCTTTAGAGTGATTGATGGATGAATAGATTTTTTAGCATCTCCGTAAATCAGTTCAGTTGTCTTTGGGTGGCCCATTATCTCTCTCTCTCTCTCTCTCTCTCTCTCTCTCTCTCTCTCTCTCTCTCTCTCTCTCTCTCTCTCTCAAGATGGCGGTTGGAGGTTCGAGACAGTGCTCAATGCCTCCATTATGTTCCTTCTTCCTGTTGAGGTCAGGTGGCCGCCGAAGAGGTGGCGACACTCCTCCTCCTCCTCTTCCTTCTCCTCCTCTTCTTACTCTTTTTTTCTCTTCTTCCTCCTCGTCCTCCCTCACCTCCGTCTCCAGCTTCAGTTTCTCAAGCCAAGTCTGTTTTCTATATTTTTTTCTTTCTTTCTCCTTCATCTCCTCTTCATCCTTCTCCTCCTCATCCTCAGCATCATCCTTATCTCATCCTCCTCATCCTTTTCCTGTTTCTCATCTTTCATTTCCTCTTCTTTCTCCTTATCTACATCCTCCTCCTCCTTTCATTTCATTTTCTTCCTTTCATTTCATTTTCTTCTTTCTCCTTATCTACATCCTCCTCCTCCTTTCATTTCATTTTCTTCTTTCTCCTTATCTATATCCTCTTCCTCCTTTCATTTCATTTTCTTCTTATCGTCATATTTCATCTCCTTTTTTTCTTGAACTCGTGTACTTCACCAAAGGCATGTGACACGCACGAAAAAAAGCGTAGTACTGCATATGGTATTGGTTTATATCACATGTAATTAAATTTTTACTGTCTTTTTGCGGCGAGAGAGATCAGAATAACCTAAAAAGGATGCGTTTCCTCGATATACTGAATAGTCTTATGAGACAGTACAAAGAAGTGCACCATAATAACACAGAGACACACAGATGCGCAAACAAACCAAATAATAAAGTATATAGAGAAAAAATAAAGGATCAAAATCAAAAGAAGCTAAACACTTAGACTATATAGCGAGGATTTTTTTTTTATAAACCCCATATGCAGACCACTATGCTAAATTTAAGATACCAAGAAAATACGTTTGTGAAAGGCATAGCATACATGAAGTCAAACATAAGTCTTCATTGTGTAGCGTGTCGACCTTTTACATGTATTTCTACGGAGGAATATGTATTTACTTGGAAATATGTATATACGCAGTTGTTTCCAGTGTCCCTTGATGTAAAAGTCTTCGGGATTGTGTTGCCATATTTCGTCAGCGCAGAAAGAGGGGAGTCGCGTGAGAGAGAGAGAGAGAGAGAGAGAGAGAGAGAGAGAGAGAGAGTAACGTTTCTTCCATGATTATTTTTTTTCAAGTATTTGTTTTATTCGTAGATACCGCTATGATCATATTTTTCCTCATTTTTTCCTGTTTTCTCTTATTTTCCTTTTGTTACATTCTCTCTCTTTCTCTCTTCCTCTCCCTCTCCCTGTCTCTATCCCTCCTCTCCTCCCCTCTCCTCTCCCTTCCTCTCCCCTCCATCCCTCCCCCCCCCTCCCAACGCGTGCCCCAGTAACCACACACCATCACAACATGACCTGAGCCGCGCCTGGCCGCTCGTGACCTTTGACCCGCCCGCTGATGAGACAGGAAGTGCGGGAAGCGAGCTGTGTGTGACGACAATATTGACCTGCCTCTTCCCTCCCCTCCTCTTCCTCCTCCTCCTCCACCATTATCTTCCTCCTCCTTCTCCCGATTCTAGTCCTGCTCCTCTTCTTCCTCCTTCTCTTTCTTCCTTTTTTTTTCTCCTTACTCCTATTGTTATTCGTATTTTTATGCTTATTCTTATTCTTTTTTTTATTTCCTTCTCCTTCTCTTCCACCTTCCCCTTTCATACCTCAAACCTCTCTACTCTCCTTCTCTTTTCTGTGTCTCTTTTCCTTCCTCTTATTCATGCTCATGTTCTTATTCAACTTCTTCTTCTCTTCCACTTTTCACTTGTAACTCAGGATTTGCTCTCTCCCTTCCCCTTTCCTACCGCAAATATCTCTACCCTCTCCTGTGGTCAATACCCTCCCCTCTCTCTTGACCTCCTGCAGTGCTTCCGTGACCCCCTGTAGAGAGGGTCACCAGCAGCACGCGTGACCCATTCTGACCTGACCCTCTTGGCACATGTTGGCACTGAAGCGTAACGGTAGTGCCAAATGGGGGAGAAATGAACCGAAAGGGGAGTGGTGGGATGGACTGGGAGAGGAGCATGTGGGGTAAGAGGGGAAAGGGGGAAGAGAGGGTAATGGATGGAGGAGGAAAGAGGGGAAGGAAGGGAAGGAAGAGACAAATGGATTATGATGTTATTCGTTTTCTTCCTCGTCTTGTTTCTTCTTCCCTTTGGTCTTTTTGTTTGTTTGTTTTCGATGTTCATATATACTTATTTGTTGTTCATCTTCCTCTTCTTGTTTCTTCTTTCCATTTGCCCTTTTTATTATGTGTGCTTTCTATGTTTATTATTTTTTCTTCGTTTTTTATGGTTGTTTTGTTTCATTTTTCCATCATACTTTAGCTTTCTCTCTTCCTTTGTCTCCTCTTCCTCCTCATCTTCACCAAAATCATCATTCCTGCACATTTATCTCTAACCGTTTACTCCTCCTTTTCCTCTTTTCGTCTCAATATTTCTCCTTTCCTTCTTTCTCCTCTTCCTCCACCACACACAGCAACAACAACCCCCACCCCACCCCACCCCTCACCCATAATCCTCACCCTTCTCTCACTCACCCATTTTTTTCAAGTGTGCCTCATTTTTCCACAAACACAAACCTCGTAGAATAACTTAACATCGCGAGGGGCGCCGGAGGCAGGAAAGAGTTTGTAAAGTTTTCATAAGAGTGTTGGCGTGACCATTGCTTTGCCCTTTCCTAAACCCTGCCCCTCTACTCCCCTGCCACTCTCCTTCTCCCTTCCTTTCTCCTTTTCCCTCCCTCTCGTAAGAACAGCCGTGGAATGCGAAACACGTGTCCATCCGTAGCACGTGCAAAGGGGAGAGTGCACGTGCGTTAGAGGGAGAATAGAGGGCATAAGGAGAGGGGAGAGGAGGAGGAGGAGAGAAGGAGAGGAGCAAAAAGAACACCCAGACAATGATAAATACCGGAAGCTGATTTAGAATTATAGTGAAGGAGGCGTGACACATTGAGGAGGGAGGGAGGGAAGGAAGGAATGCTCAGGTGGAGGAAAGGAGGGAAGGAAGGAAGGAAGAAAGGAGAGGAAGTGAAAGGTGTAGTACCGGAAGGGCATTGGGTGTCGTCGGATGTATGGAAAAAACTTGAGGTATACATGAAGGGAAGGTTGAAAAAAGGGTACATGATAAAAAACAAGAGAGCAGAGCGACGCGCCGTATTAAGGGGCTTAGAGAGAGAGAGTACACGATTACGCAACGCAGACTGGTGAAACTTGCTGCGAAATGTAGTGTACTTTTTAAGCAAGAAAGCTCGTACAAAGGTCATTGATAAGATAAGAGAGATGAAATTGGCTGTGAAATGTGGTGTACTTTTTTTGCGCAAGAAAGTACTTAAAAAGGTCACTGATAAGAGAGATGAGACTGACTGCAAAAATATAGTGTAATTTTTACGCAAGAAAGTACATAAAATGGTCATTGATAAGAGAGATGAAACTTGGCTGTGAAATGTGATGTACTTTTTTTACGCAAGAAAGGACGTAAAAAGGTCACCGATAAGAGAGATGAAACTTGGATGTGAAATGTGATGTACTTTTTTTTACGCAAGAAAGGACGTAAAAAGGTCATTGATAAGAGAGATGAAACTTGGATGAGAAATGTGATGTATTTTTTTTTACGCAAGAAAGTACGTAAAAAGGTCATTGATAAGAGAGATGAAACTTGGATGAGAAATGTGATGTATTTTTTTTACGCAAGACTGGACGTAAAAAGGTCACTGATAAGAAAGATGAAACTGACTGCAAAAATATAGTGTACTTTTTACGCAAGAAAGTCCGTAAAAAGGTCATTAATAACTTTTTAACGCCCTTTCTTATGTGACTTGCCTTTCTTCCTGTTATTGAAAATGCCCACAACGATTATGATGTTCCGATCAAGACAAAGCGATGCCAAAAGAGAAGGCTTGAAGTTTGTTTCCGAAGTGTCTCAACCCCAACATGTCAGCTTCATAATTTCCTTTTTTTTTTTTCAGTAAAGGACAGATCAAAACTAAAGAAAAAAGGTAGTGTTAAAAAGATACCGCAAAAAAAAATATTAATAACGTGCCAACCTATTAGTTTATCTCTTTAATGGACACACCAAGGACGAAAAAAAAAGTATATTAACCTTAGCGTAAAACGATACTCCTGGAAATAAAATCAGAGGATACCAAAGAACAATGTTCAAATATATCATTCCAGGGGTGGCTTATCCATAACGCGACACCTTACGAATTCACCTTCAGGCAAAGATATGCAAGAAAAGAAGCCGTAACTATCATTTTAAGGCACAGTGACGTTAGGAATTGATAAACGATTTTTTACAGTAGAGGAAGCAGCTCAGGGCAATAAAAAAAAAAGGAAAAGAATTAAAACTCCGCTAATCACAGCCCTTATAAAAGAGAGTATAGATAGATAGATAGATAGATAAGTTACATAGCACACCGTAGCGTAAAGAAACTCTGAGTGATTCAGTAAAAAAAAAATATGCAAATGAATGTATGAAAGAAAACCATTGCACCACGCAGCGTGAAATGGAAAGACGTAAATAAGGGAGAAAAAATTGTAAATGAGAGTAAAAAAGATGATCATACTACTTTGTGACGTTACAGGAGAGTCTGAGTGTAAGGGAGATAAATGTTTATGTCAGCGTATGCAAAATCGTAGAATGTAGTACAACGTAATGTTAGAGGAAAAGGTGAAAATGAAGACCTTGAAGTGAAAAGGTTGAAATAAAAGGGATCTTGATAACCCACAGTAATATAAAAATGGTAATAGTAATAAATAATAACACAACAACAACAACAACAACAACAACAACAACAACAACAACAACAACAACAACAACAACAACAACAACAACAACAAATCAGAAGAACAAGAGCAAGAACAAGAACAAGCTAAAGAAAAAGAAGAAAAATAGGAATAGGAAAAGAAGCTAAAACAAAAAAAAAATCAAAAACAGAAACATCCAGGAAAGAAGAGAAAGGTGTCAAGTACGTGAATGAAAAGGAAAAAGAAAAGGAAGAAAAAAAACAGATGATAAAAACGAAAAATAAGAAATCCAAACACTCAGTGAAAGACGCAAAAGGTGTCAAGTACCTGAATCTCTAACAAGTGTCCGTCCTCGCCTCAGCCTCACCGATCGGCAGCAGCTGGCGGCCACGTAGCAAGGCACGCGGACGCAAGTGTTCTCTGCTGCTCATTACGCGCCTCTCGCTCAACTTGACTCAGCCCCGACGATGCTCCCTTCACCTTCTCGAACTGCTACTCACCTGCGCCTGGTCTTATCTGAGTTTTGCTTGTTTTGTTGTCTATCGCAAAGTCCCTCATCTACCGTCTGCTGTTGTTGTTTTTTTAAGTTATTTTTTGTTGTTTTCTCTCGTGGGTTTCTTTTTCTTTTCGTCTGCAAATCTGTTTGGGTTTTATTGATGTTAAGAGCCTGATGTTTTGATTCGTCATTTTACCTCATATGCTTTTCCAAGTTATCTCTTTTTTTTCTTTTGTATCTTCCGTCTGCTGAGTTTTTTTTTTTTTTATTATCGTTAGTTTTTCTTTTCTTTTTTACCCGCAAATCAGCTGAGGTAAGTTTAATTAACGAACCTTCAGACTTGACATCCCACCCGCCCTCAGTTGATTTTCTGTTTGTTTGTTTTTCTTCTTATTTTCTTCCTGTTTTTCTATTATCTTTTTATCTTGGAAGTTTCCTTTTCACCTACAAATCAGTTGGTACATAATTGGTCGGAATTTTCGGTTTTGCCAGTACCGAGCTGCCCTCTTCGCAGAATCAGTTTGGAAAATACACCCATGATTAATTTAGCTTTTCCCTCGACATTTCATATTTCCTATTGTATGTTTTTAATTCAGTCGTTAAACAGAAGAGCTTTTTTCTTTTATATTTACACTCACATGATCTCGTATAGTGATTCAGTGCGGATTGGGAGCTATTAGACTTTATCTTCGTAATTTCGTGCTTCACTATGTAGTACTTTCCATCTTTTCATTTTGTTCAAGCTCATTTTATCCCTTTACGTCTAGACAAGGAGGAAAAACGAGTCATTATGATGTTTATTTTTAGTTATCCTTGCTTCAGCGTCCTTCAATCGTCAGCTCAAGGAACATGTTAGCCTCGCATGACATTCACCTTGGCGGCCGCTATGGCTGTAGAGTGAGAAGTGAGTCGTCAGAGTCTCATCTACTTCTGACACGCACAGCTTCCGAGTATCGCACACTCACCATTCTTGCCCATTTATTCCATTCATGACCAGTCTTTGGACGTGACTCGGTTTTGTGATTCTTCATCCACTTCATCTATGCAGTGACGGTGGTGCGCAAGGAGTCGGATGACGGATATATATAGTGTATAGAGCGGATAAGGATGATTAGTGGAATGGTGAGATGTGGAGATACAGTGAGAGGTAAAGAATTTCATGGTGGCTAAAAGGGACTTGTGGTTAGTAATGTTAGTAATGGATAAGGGAATGACGGGTGAGAGAGGGTGTGTGATGGAGGCTGTCAGGGTGTGGTGCTTCAAAGGGGTGGGCTGTAGCAGTGAATGACTGAGGTTGAACAGAGTCGAGACGGTCATATTGTGTTCAGTTATGGCAGTAATGGGTGGACGAAGGTATGTAAGACTTTTTCAAGAGGTACGAAATATTGCAGCTTCTTTATCAAACTATTGGGAGCTTCCTTTCACCGTACGAAAAAAAAATATTGAGCGACCTGAGAAAATTTAATGGGAGGAATATAAAAGATGTGGATTATAGATTAGTTGAATATAATAGTGGAGAAGCTGGGAATGGAAAATGGAAGGAGGAAGGCATGCACTATGTCTTAATGTGAAGAAAAGGAAAAGGAAGAGGTTTGGTAATAGTCCAGGTGTGCAGAGGATGGTAGTGATCTGTAGGAGGAGGGGGAGACGGAATAAGAGGCGAAGGAGAATAAGGAAAAGAAGGAGGGGAAGAAAGGAGGCAGGAGAAAAAGAAATGATAGACAAGGGAGACGAAGGAAAAAGGCTGCGTGGGAGAGGTACTCGAGGAGGCGAATCAGAAGCCACCAGCTGCTGCCATTGAGCCCCCCGCGGGACCACCATTCATGGGTAAACATAGCACCCGCCTCAAGAGGAGCGCCCGCCGCCTCTGACTCCCCTTTCTCCTGCGGCGAGGCGTCCTAAGATACGCCAGACACTCCAGACAGGGACTCGAGGCCATCGCGGCGTAAGAGCGAGAGACCCTGAAGCCTTCCAAGGTGGGTCGCCTCTATGGACCGCCCCGCCTTGCTGCCTCTTGGTCCGGAGCTTCAATCAGAGCCACTTGGCTTTTGTGTGCACGCATTCCCAGGTGTTTATTTGAAAAGTCGCGTGACGCTGCCGGACGGGAATGCGCCCTCAGGCATCTTGATCGCCATGAACCCGCCGCGTGCCCTCATTGGTCCAAGACACTTCCGACGCGCGCTGGGATTGGCTAAGGACATCCATTCCGTCTGACCGGATTCCTTTCCTTTAGGAATGAGCAGGGCGGGGCGGGAGTAGAAGGAATTGTACAGGACTCAAGGAATGGCAGCGACGCTCTTGAGGAATAATCGGAGGAACTTTAATGAGCGCTTCAGGTGAGCGGGGTGGCGGAGGTGGCGGGGCCGCATTCCCAGGTGCTAGGAGACGCGGGGCGGAAGAGAAAGGCGGGACAGGACGCTCTCCGGGGATCCTGCACGTGAAAAAGGAGGAACAGGGAGGAGCCGGAACAAATACGACAAACAAGCGTGATTGTCTTGCTCTCTGAGGAAACCATAATCAAAGCCTCGCCCTCAGCCGCCCCGCCACGGGAACCTCGCGGAGACAAGGCGCCTCCTGGGCTCTTTCTCTCGAGGAGGAGGAGGTCTTGTGAGACAGACGTGGAGTGACGACGAAGAGACGTGTCTTAGGCGGGAGAGTGTGGGAAATAAGAAGCACAAGAGAGAAAGACTGAAGGAATGGGAGAGAGAAAAGAACATTTAGGAAGGTATGCGCGTGGAACACATATAAACAAAAACATCAATACCACTGAATAAATTAATGAATCTTAGCGGTAATGAGCAAAGTTGCAATTCATTTTAATTAATATGAAAAAAAATACGAGGATAAGTTTGTGGAAGTTTTATTTTCAGCGTTCCAAAGACACTTTTTTTAAGGTAAATGAGCCGCTGCCTTCCCTCCGCGTCACGGACTCACTCGGTTTTCATCGGCATTCAGTTTTCAAGTTTCCTTCGTCCTTCAGTTGCTTTTTTCCCTAACTTCCGATATTATAGACATTTGGTCCATCATTCTTAAATCCTTTCAGTTCCCGCCGTACTCCGTTGAATTTTATAACAGATATTTCCTCACTGCGTAGAAAAGAGGGTGTGCGGAATATCAAAAGGTCACAGATGAAGCCATTACCATTTATCTTATTTTCCGGGAACTGATTAATCATCCTCTGAATGCGTGTTGAATCAGAGCAATGGCGAATTATTGAGGAATGCAAATCACTCAAACTCGAAGGGGTCTCATCAAAGCATTACTACTATTCAAAGAGGCCTAATTTTTGCCATCCATTTATCCCGTCACGATTAATTCTCATCTTACCCTTGCCAATCACGCCCCCACACTCCCTGCCTCCGCCCATACCTTCCCTGCCCTTCCCTTTCTCCCTTCTCACATCGCTCAAACCAAAAACTCATCGTATTGCGCTGAATTACCTTTCACGTTTTTTGGTTCCCTCCTCCTTTATCTCTCCTCTCTTTCTTTCTCTCCATAACACAAACAAACACACACACACACGGCCCTTCATTTCCCTTCCTTTCACTTCCTCTCTCAATCTCAGTGCCCCTTCCTCCTCCTCCTCCTCCTCCTCCTCCTCCGTCTGGGCACATGCCGAGGCTGTGGTATTCTCGGTCCAATCATCACAGTGGGACTCCTCGCAGCCTCCCAAACCTTCCTTCTCAAGTTACTGAAGAGCGCGTGGCTGAGGTGGTTGTGGTTGATGTGGTGGCCGATAGTGGCAGATCATGGCGTGGGCTGATGGTGGTGATAGTAGTAGTGGTGGTGGTGGGGTTGGCTGTAGGAGTAGGGGTGGTGGAGGTGGTGGTGGTGGTGGTAAAGTGGAATGGTGGATGTGGGTGATGGTGATGGTATAGTGGTTTTTTTTTTTTTTTTTTGTGTGTGTGTGGGTGTGTGGGTGTCAGTGTTTTGTTTTGAATAAGTTGTTTTCTTTTCGTTATTCTTGATACGTTAAAATTGTCGTTCCTGTTTGCTATTGTTGCTGTTGTCGTTGTTTTCCGTTGCTCTCTTTTTGGTGTACACAGTTTTAAGGTTTCAATAGATTTTTTAATTATAGTATTTTCTAAGATTCATTCCATCAGTTTGTGCGGCACTGATGATGCTTATAGATCTTAAAACACACACACACACACACACACACACACACACACACACACACACACACACACACACACACACACACACACACACACACACACGACCCCCCTCACACACACACATACAAACACAGTCCCCCTCCCAACCACACACACTCAACCCCCCCCCTCCCCACACACACACACACACACACGATCCTCCTCTTACAGCCTTATTTTGCACCTTTTGTCGGCAGTCCAGGTGAGCATCCGCGGTTGTCTTCCCCTCACCCCCTTCCCCTCACATCCCCCTTTCTTCCCTTACACACACACACACGCCACCACACACACCACGCCCACCCCATCCCAGTCTCGGCTAGTTCTCCATTTCCAGCCGGGTGTGGGTGCTGCTTGTGTGCCCTTAACCCGTGTGACTCAGGTAGAATGACGAGGATAATTACCGGCCTTCCCACCTGGATAATCAACTCATCACTCACAGGTACAAAGGACTCATTTTTTTAGGGTCTGTGATATGATCCATTCGCACGCCATTACTTCCTTTTCCTTCTCCCCCCCCCCCCCCGCCTCTCCCTCCTCCTCCTCTTCTTCCGTCTTTACTTCCTCTCAACCCTTCCGCCTATTAAGTAACCCGATCCTGTAATTGAGGGTTGGAATTCGCTTGCATTCCTGGGACTCCAAACAGGAATGAGCAGCGGTCGGGCTGGGAATGGCAGGGAATGCGAGGGGCGGTGACAACAGGAAGTGAGTGTGTGTGTGTGTGTGTGTGTGTGTGTGTGTGTGTGTGTGTGTGTGTGTGTGTGTGTATGTGTGTGTGTGTGTCCGTCCGTCCGCACGCGCATTTCCGGGGAGTTTTGCATTCTGTCATCCCCTTTCCCTTCTCTTTCCTTTCAAACTTTTATCCTTCATTTTCCCTCCTTGTTACGGTCCTTATTTTCTCTCTCTCCCCTCTCTCTCTCATTTGTTTTCCTTTCCTTCCTTATGCTTTTCCTTTCCTTGTATTCCTGTACTGTATTTTATTTTTCAGTTCCGTTATTTCTCCTACTGTTTGTTCACTTATTTTCTTACTCTGTTTTCTTTTTCCCTCCTTCATTTCCTTTCCGTACCTACTTTTTTTTCATGACCTCGTTTCCTTCTTTTTTTTACTATCCCCGCGTTTTCTATCCGTCTCTCTTCCTTATCTGCACTTCCTTTTTTTCCCTAATCCTTCCCCTTTTCATTTTTCCTCATAGTTTTCCTTCATTTCCTTTACTTTAGTCTCATTATTTGTTGTTTCGTCTCCTATCCTTTGCATCACTTTTTTTCTCGTATCCATTCCTGATTATTTTCTTTATTCCAGTCCATTCCTTTCCATTTCTGAGCCTCTGAACCATCCTAAACCCTTAGCGACCCTTTCAGATCAATCTCCTTCACCGCCTCTATTCCATCTCACTTTTCCCTTCTCTTTTATTACCTTTACCTTCCCTTTCTAAGCACAACATTTGTTTGATTCTTTAAACATGCATTCTTTTGGTCTAAAAAAATTCCTCCTTTCATTCTTTAAGTGGCATTTCTCGTTCTTTCTTTTCTTCTTCAAGTGGTGTTTTCTTCCTTCGTATTTCTTGCTTCATTTTTTTTCTTTTATCTTCTATTCTTTGGGTCCTTGAGAGCAACGGTTTTTTTTTTCTATTTCTCCGAGTGATATTGAAATTCTTCTGCTTTCTCTCTTCATTGGCTGGTCTTTTTCTTTTCGAATTACTTACTCATCTGTTTTTCACTACCAGACTGTATGATACGATATTTGACCTTTGGCTGTTGTCGTACTTTTCCTTCTCTGCTTCCTTCCTTTCCTCCTCCTCCTCCTCTTCTTTCTCCTCCTCCTTCTCCTTTTCCTTCTCTTCCTGCTTTTCGTTTTCTTCTCTACATCACTATTTTTCTTCACTGGATGATGTCATACAATTTCTAACCCTTCGCTGTTGAAGTTTTCTTTCCCTCCTTCTTTCCACTCCTACTCTTCCATCCCTTCCTCTTCATCGTCTTCCTCCTCAGCCTCCTCCAGCACCCACCAGTCTCAGGTTACAGCACCTTCACCCAACCAGACCTTAACCCAAACACAGTAAATAGCGGCCCTTTGCGTACCCCTCCGTTTCCTCCCTCCCTCCTTCCTTCCCTCCCTCCCTTCCCTCTCTTGATCCTCTTGAATGCACTTCCTCACTCCTCGCTCCTTCTATCCTTCATGTCGTTACTAAATATCTTCCTTTTTTTCCACGTCACGCCGCCCAATTACTAAGAGCTGGGCGGAAATGGGCGTGTGAGGGGCGGAGGGAGAGTGTGGCCGCGCGCCGGAGGAAAGCAGGGAAGGGAGGGGAGGATGGTTGGGGTGACATGGAAGGGACAGAGACATGAATGGGAAGGAGGATGAATGAACGGCCACCACGTATGAATGCTGTGTGTGTGTGTGTGTGTGTGTGTGTGTGTGTGTGTGTGTGTGTGTGTGTGTGTGTGTGTGAGTGAGTAAGGAAATGAGAGAGAGAGAGAAAAAAAGCGACAGATGAAGATAAAGACAGATATAAAGAGTAGCATTTCTAAAGAGCTTATGTTTGCTTACCTCACCGTTGTGTAATAAATATGAGACACTTATGCTCTCCGCGTCTCAAGTCTCCTGTAACGGTATTAGCATTGTGTTTGTTACTGCCTTTGTTTCTTTGTTAACACACACACACACACACACACACACACACACACACACACACACACGTAAGACACACTCAAGGGCACACAAAACAGCACGTGCATATTGAAGAAGGCAAAAGTACACACACACACACACACACACACACACACACACACACACACACACACGTGCAGGGGGCGGGTCTCTGAGTGCTCTGGTCTCAACGCCCTTCTGATCCACTCTCGTCTGCGTATGCACAGGACCTTCACATGCTGACGAAGGGGGAAGGGAAGGAGAGAGCGTGTAAGGGTTGGGGTGCGGGGGCGGGAGGAGTGGATCACGGTGCCTTGGTTGGTTGCTGGGATGCCTGTATCTATCTATCTGTCTATCGCTTATAAAGTTTCAGCATCAGTATCAGTGAGTCGTGTTAGGGGCGGATGACTTTAGAAGCTTCGTGAATGAAGTGGAGTAGCGAGGATGAGTAGGAGTCTTTTGCGGCCGTGTTTTTTTTTTTATTTCTATTTTTCGTTTCGTCTCGTTTCCTTCCTCTTGCCGTATTGAAAATGTTGTAATATCCTCTGAGGCTCTGAAAGTCCATATACGTTTACATTAGTTATCTTTAATTATTTATTTCTCTGTTTATTAATCTGTCTTTATATCTATCTATCTTTCTCAAGGTCGTGTTACATAACATCTCCAGAAATCAATTTACGTATATACTTTTGCTCTTTTTCCTTATATCTTTCTATCTATCTGCCTGTATCTATCTATCTGTATCTATATTTGTCTATCTATATGTATCTATATTTGTCTATCTATCTATCTGTATCTATATCTGTCTATCTATCTATCTGTATCTATATCTGTCTATCTATCTATCTGTATCTATATGTCTATCTATCTATCTGTATCTATATCTGTCTATCTATCTATCTGTATCTATATGTCTATCTATCTATCTGTATCTATATCTGTCTATCTATCTATCTGTATCTATATGTCTATCTATCTATCTGTATCTATATCTGTCTATGTATCTGTATCTATATGTCTATCTATCTATCTTTATCTATATCTGTCTATGTATCTGTATCTATATGTCTATCTATCTATCTGTATCTATATCTTTATCTATCTATCTGTATCTATATCTGTCTATCTATCTATATGTATCTATATGTCTATCTATCTATCTGTATCTATATCTGTCTATCTATCTATCTGTATCTATCTGTCAAGGTCACACTCCTAACAACCGATGAATGACCCTTGACGCGACACACGCATACTCGGAGACAGCTTAGCGAGGCCTCACACGTGTCGCTCCACCACCATCACCACCGCCGTCTGGAGGCTATGCATGGGACACCCTCATGCCTCACGTCAACTCCAAGGCCTCTTTAACTTTCCACGGTACACGCTAAAGGCGATTATTCCTCATATGTCTCCATGTTTTTTCGCTTTTTCCTGGTTAGTTTTGCCCAGTGACGTGTTTTTTATATATTATGCAAGAAGGAGATGTAGATGGAGAAGGGCTAAAGAGGGGGGAAGATGAAGAAGTGGAGAAGAAAAAGGGAGAGATGGAGAAGAGGCGCGTGTATAGAAACGAAGAAAAATAAGAAAAAAAGTATATAATGTGGGTCTGTATCAAAAGCAGTAGACGTAATATTAGTAGTAAAAGAAGATGCGTACTTACTCGTCTTTTCAATGTCACACGTGTTTGAACTTTCTTTCATATGTTTATTCAGTATGCGACTCGCTTTCACTGCTTGGACGCGTGTTGTGGAGGAGATTGTGGCTTTGGTGGCGTGTGTGTGTGTGTGTGTGTGTGTGTGTGTGATACTGGAGGGCGGGAGGGAGTGAGATTTTACGTGTTCAGGGTGAAGGTGGGGTGGGGTGGGGGACAACGTTGCCAAATTGTCGTACACTGAACATTGCATTTATCATTTTTAGGCTCCACACAAATAACGATAGGAAATTAAAGTTAGCGTTAAAACTGTTAAATATTGATGGGTTTCGTTCTCTTTTGCTATAGTTATCGGTCAGAAACTACAAAAATGCAATGCGGTGAGTACGATAATTTGGCAACGCTGGGTGGGAAGGGGAAACGCATTGGTCTTGGTGGTTATACTCGCTCCGTTAAGCAGGAAGATTAACAACATACCTCACACGGCAACACACAATACACTCACTTACCTCCATATCTACGTGCTCCCCTCGACCCTCCTCCATCTTGGCCTGCCTTCTCCCACCATGGATGAACATTAATCGATAACAAAATAAAATAGTAAGAAACCAGTAAATAAACAAAGCCACACGGAGGTAAACTCCCACAAGAGAAGGGTGTGGGCTTTTCTCTCCCACAGGGGAATGGGTTTCGACAGACAGTATTTACTTCAGTATTTTGTGCCCCGGTGGGAGATGACGTGGGAAAGGGTGAGTGAGGTGCAAGTTCTGAAAATTGAGGAAAACTGGAGGAGGAGGAGGAGGATTCGAGGAGGCTGTGGGAGGGAGATGAACATGCTGGGATGAAATAAAACTTGCAGCTTCTAACGGAGATCAAAACAACATGCATAAGAAGACAAATAAAAGACATTAGGAGGACTCGATCATGTGAAGGAAGTTGATTAGGCATGAAAGGGAAATGGACAAGTCAGGATGGGACAATTTATTACAGCTTCAGGCGTGGAAAAAAATAACATCACGAGGATACAAGGAAATAAGGGGAAATTCAATCATGGTCTGCAGAAGGCGAGAAAGCTGCAAAGGGGGTGAAACTTCTTGCAGCTTAAGGATATTCGGACACACGTGGATACAAAAATCGATCAACTTCCTCCCCTCCCCCTTTCCCTCCCCATTCCCCTTCCCCTCCTTCAACCCACCTCTCTTACGCCACCCGGTATTAGGCCACTGGAAAATTCCTTTTGAGAGCATAAAAGGGGGAAAAAAGTCACTATAGGATTACATTTCTTGCAGTTTCAGATATGCGAAAGAAACACACACGCGAGAGTTCAAGGCTTCACATGGTTATAAGAACTCGGTCAAGATGTGATGGCGCATGAACAGGGCATGAACAGGGAAAGCTAAACACACGAGAATTCAAGGATGCACATGATTATAAGAACTCGCGTGGGAGAAGGAAAACGGGGATGAGGAGGTGAGCGGAAATAAAATCAAAGGAAAATCAATACCTGTAGAGAGTGTAGATCCTATCCTTGTTGCCCAAGCTACCGCTCCATCGCCACACCTCACCCTCCCTCTCTGCTCCTTTTTCCCTCTCCAATCCCTCACCCCTTTACCATCGGCCCCAGGAGGCGTTGGTACACTAATGGGCAGTTTAGCAGGTGCAGGTCAGGTCAGGTCAGGCACGTTATTAACCCCCGCCCCTATTCTCTCACTCCCCCTCCTTACCTGCCTCCTACCTGCTCCTCCCCGCACACCTTCCCTCCTTGATCCCTCCGCCCTTCCCGGCCTTCACCATTCCCCCTCCTTCGTCCCTCCCCTCCACCTGCCAATCCTCTTCATCGGACCTCACAGCTTCCCTCCGCCCCTCCTCAGCGCTACATGTGGTGGGTCAAGACTCACCTGACCCTCTCAGATTCCAGGTCACACCCCGGATTAGCGGAAGTGTCATTTTTGTCTTTGCCTCATCCTTCTGTCCAAACGAGATGATGTCTACTGAGCTTGGCGCGTGATAATGTTACTCGCTGGTTTATTTTGCTTTCTTTTTTATGTGTTTTTCCTCTTAGATACCTCGTTGCTATTAATTAGCACAAGGAAACTAAGCATTCTCGTCTTCCTTCTCTTCTTCCTCTTCCTCTTTTTTTCTTCTCCTCCTCTTTCTACTCATCATCATTTATTTCTCCTCCTCTTTCTCCTGCTGTTACTCCTACTCCTCCTCTTCCTTTTCCTCATTTTCTTCTCCCTCCTCCTTTTACTCCTCCTCTTCTTCCTCTTCCTTTTCCTCTTTTTCTTCTTCCTCCTCCTCCTACTCCTCCCACTCATCATCGTCATCTTTTCTTTCTCCTCCTCGTCTTTCTCCACCTGTTTTACTACGCCTCTGCTCCTCCTTCCACATCCCCATACCCTCTCCCCCAACCCCCTCCACCTCCACACGTGTCCAAGCACCTGCCCGAAAAATAACAGGTGTTTGGCTTAGGGGCGGGGGGCGTAGCGTCTCAAAAGTTACCTGTCCATACCTGTGTTTTGTGTTTTCTTGGTGTTCATTAATTTCCGATTTTTTACTATTTAATCGGAATCGGAATTAATGATGATTTGTTTCCTCATTCAGTTTTTTTCGTTTTCTCTTTGATACACTTTATCGATACACTTTATCGATGAATGATTTGCTTGCAACAGATTTCTCATTTGATTTTGTTTGTCGTCTCTACTTTTAGATTTTGTAACGTTCTCCTTGCTCTGCGATTTGTTGTATCTTTCTTTTTCATATATTTGTTTCCAGTCTGTGTGTATATGCGCGAGGGGGGGATGGGTGGACAGATGGGTGGGTGGGTGTGGGTGTTGTTAGTCTATTTTTTTATTATCGTTTCACATCAGTTTTTTATTCTACCATTTCTTCCTCATATCTGTTATCACTTTATCAGTCCTCCGTTTCATTCCCTCTCTTCGCACATTCTCTCCTTAATTCCCATGCCGGATTAGTATCGCCTGCATCTTCATCTTAATCTTCCCACCTTTACCTGTGTCCTCAACCTCCGCCTCCACCTCCTTTTCGTCTTCCTCTTCATCACACTACTTCAACACAGCAATTTAATCATCCCTTTCCATTTCGTAATTTCCATTCCCTTTCTTCAACTGTTTCTTCTCTTCTTCACAGGGCACCAAACCATTCCCAGCCCATCCTCTCTCTTTCCTTCCCTTCTCAAAACTTTTCCATCACATCTTACCATTTATCTTTCCTGTATACCCCTTCCCATCATTTTCCTTCCCTTCCTTTCCCTTCCCTTCCTTTCCCTTTCCTTCCCTTCCCGTCCCTTTCCTTCCCTTCCCTTTCCTTTCCTTCCCTTCCCTTTCCTTTCCTTTCCTTCCCTTCCCGTCCCTTTCCTTCCCTTCCCTTCCATTCCCGTCCCTTCCCTTCCCGTCCCTTTCCTTCCCTTCCCTTCCATTTCATTCCTGTCCTTCTCCTTCCCTACCCTACCCTTTCCTTTCCTTCTCGTCCCTTCCTTTCCATTCCCCTCCTTCCCCATCCCATCCAGTTCCCTCCCACTCCTTCCCATCCCAAGCACGTCAAACCCTTTCTTTCCATCCCATCCTTTATTTATCTTCCGTCGCCTTCAGCATCACTTATCTTCTCATCTCCAGATCCTCCCCCCCCCCCCCCTCCAGCTTCCCTTCCCTCCCCATCCTTCCCTTACCCTTCCTCTAACAATAATGAGCCCCCCCCACACCCCCGCCCAGCATCACCTGTCTCCTCATCCCCCCAACTCCCCCAGCATCACCTCTGATCCTGACCTGCCCTCACCCCTTGCCTCACCTGACCTGGCCGCCGCTCTGGGACTCAGGACAAAGCCGCCGCCTCTCAGAGCTTAACACCTCGTCTGATCCGCCGCCCGCTGCACCTCACTGTGTTGGGAGGGGGGAGGGGGGGGGGGGATGGCTATTCTGTTTTCCTTTCTATCTTCTGTTTCTTGGTTTTGCTTCCTCGTGTTCTGTTTTTTTTGTTTGTTTTAGTTTTACGTGTTAGTTTCATCGTTATTAGCTCTATTCTTACCGTGTTAGCGTTATGTTTGTATTATCATATATTTTCTTTACTTGGAGTGTTGTTATCAATATCATTATCATTACCAGTCTTATCATGCAAAGAGAATAAAACAGTTACAGACACATACCTACAGACAGACAGAGAGCAGGATAGACAAACAGATAAATCGATATGTAAGCAGGCTGGGAGACAGGCAAACCGATAAACATACATACAAGCTGACAGTTAGACAGACACATACAAACAGACGAAAAGAAAAAAAAATGGAGAAAGAGAGAAAGAAGAGAAAACAAAGCAGTCAAACAGAAAACTATATTGAAAAAATAATAATGCGAAATAGATGAAAGGACAGATAGTAAACTTTCAACATGGAGTGTTTTGACTGACTGACTGACTGATGGACACAAAGAGGACTGGATTCCACGCTGAGACTAACCCTTAATATGGAGTGACGGGGTGTGCTTTTTTTAGTAATAGAATGGGAAGGGCCGATGGTTATGGCTGTCAGAAGGGCTGGAAAGTGTCTCATAAAGGCCTTAAGACGTTTTTCTATCCTCCATAAGGTTCGAAGAGGATTCCTGAGGCGCCGAAGAGAAGGAGAAGAAGGAGAAGAATAAAGAGGAGCTGGAGGAGGAGGTTATATTGTTGGTTAAAGAGTGTTTCAAGGGAGACTAAAGAAGATGAACACGTGTGGTCCAGCTTCGTCTTAAGTGACTTCGAGTTGACCCTTTTAGAATGCCTCGGATAACTAGTTTTGAGATGATAATGGTGGCGGTGTTGTTGTTGTTGAGAGAGAGAGAGAGAGAGAGAGAGAGAGAGAGAGAGAGAGAGAGAGAGAGAGAGAGAGAGAGAGAGAGAGAGAGAGAGAGAGAGAGAACAAATGCATCTTCTATATACCTGTCAGTGATTTTACCTGGAGGCTGGAATTCCTGGGACACTATCAGACAAAGTGATGGGAATGCCCGGAATTTGGAAGGATGAAAAGAAGTAATATTCCAGTTTCATGATGGATCGAGAGCTTGTCACGGGTTATGGAGTGAATCGAAACCCTTATGAACCGGTGGACAAGACTGGTAGTTAAGGAAGACATGACCGTGGAAATTGTACATAACTGGACATTGTTAGGAGGGAATGAAAGATGGTTACCTGTTGTTTGTTATTGCTGGGAAAGGCATAGACAGGATATTTGGTAGTGGGTATAGTAGTAGTAGTAGTAGTAGTTGTAATGGAAGTTGTTGTTGTAGTCGTTTGTAGGTTATAAACAGTGTAGTTTTAGACGTGCTTTGATAGTGATTGTAGTAGTAGAAGTAGTTGTAGTTGTAGTAGAAGTTGTTGTAGTCGTTTGTAGGTTATAGAGTGTAGTTTTAGACGTGCTTTGATAGTGATTGTAGTAGTAGTAGTAGTAGTAGTAGTAGTAGTAGTAGAAGTCGTTATTGATGTAGTAGTAGTAGTTGTAGTAGATATTGTCGTAGGCGTTTGCAGGTTGTAAAGAGTGGAATTTCAGGTCGTAACATCAGACAAAAAAATATAAGAAATCAAGAGCTAGCAAATATAGACGCTACTTTAGACAAATCTTTCATCTCAACGGAACGATAATATGAACAAAAAAAAGTATTATCGAAAGCCTCTGAATCTATGGGGGTAAAAAAAAAGATATAAAAAAGAGAATTCAACGGTACTTCACTCACTCACCCTTAACCTTCCTTTCCTAAAAATACACTTAAGAAAACATCGACTCCGTACTTTAGGAATCTTAATTGTCCGCTCCATTACCTCAGGCTAACCCCCCTACCTCCCCACCTCCCTTTCCCTCCCCTACCCCCTCCTTCAACCCACCTCTCTTACGCCACCCGGAATTAGGCCACTGGAAAATCCCCTTTGAGACCCACATTATTTCCAGGTCAGACAGCGGCGACATCTCGAAAGTGGTGGAGACTAAAGGGGGGGGGAGAGGGAGAGGGAGAGGGGGAGGATGAGGGGAGAGGGGAGAGGAAGGGGAGAGAGTTTTTTTTCGATTTTCTTTTCTTTTTCTGTTTTCCCGCGTGACATATACATATTTTCCCTCTTCGTGTAATCTCATGATGGAAGTGGATTGGTGGAACGGCTGACGGGTGATTGAGGATTGAGGATTGGGGAAGGGGAGGAAAAGGGCGGAATGCTTGGGGTATAAAATGGGGAGACATTCTGGAGGTGTATGTGGTAGTTAAGAATTGGCTTGGTGGGGGGGAGAGGTACTTATTTTTACGTGTGTCTAAAAAGGGAGGCCCACGGGTTTGATAAAGAGGAGGGGGGCGCATGGACTGTAGGATAGATAGATGGATAAATAGACAGATAAGGATAGATAGATTCCGTCCGATACTGACCTTCCTTTTAGCCACTCTGATTTTGCAAGAGCAGCGATTAGCGGGCTTTTTTTTGTGTGTGTGTGTGTGTCTTTTTTTATTATCCTTGGGCTGTTTCCTGTAAAAAAAATATATAGATAAACATAGACAGAGATAGAGAGGAATCAACCAAACCGACAGTAAACTAACAAAGAAAGTTTACATTACACACAAAATAAATTTGTCATTCTCCCAACATTTATAATGCCACATGCGTTTTCTCTGCCCTCATTCTTCCATTCCCCAAATTCCTGGCCCAGTGTGACGCGGCTCCTTCATTCCCCACCTCCAAGCCTTCCACCTGGCGTTCATCCCATCATTACCACCCATTACACGGCGCCCTTCCACCTCCCACTCACATTACATTCCACCGACACCCCCTCTCTCCCCTAACTCCTCTCTCCTCCCTTCCTCTCCCCACGCCCTCTTCATCTTATCACCTTAAGTCATCACTGTCTGCCACCTGCCTACCACTGATCACTCCTCTTCTTCCTCTTCTTCATTCCAACATTTTTTCGTCTTTTTCTTATTGATTGTTATTACTTGTTTTTCTCTGTCCAACACTGATCCCTTTTCCTTTTAGGGTTTTTTCTTCTTTTAATATTTTCGTGTTTTTTTTTTCTTCATTCCTTACCATTTGCCTATCTTTTCTATTCTTCCTTATTTCCCTTTTCGTTTCTCTCATCATCGTCATCATTATCGTCGTCCTTCTCCTCCTCCTCATCCTCATCTCCATCCTTGTCTTCTAATCATTCTCCTTCCGCTCTTTTTTTTTTACTTCACATTCTTTTCGTTTGTATTAGTTTTTTTCTTGTCCTGCTCATAAGAAGGAAATTGGTATGGATCAAGTTTTCCTCGTTCCCACCTTTGCTTGTATGTTTGATAAATGTCTGTTTTGACCTCTCTTTTGGCCGCTCATTGCTTTTGTCTTTGTGGGAACAGCGATTAGTGGGCTTTTTTTTTTTTTACACCTTTTTTGTTTTTTTGTTACCCTTGAGCTGTTACTTTAGCTGTATAAAGATATGATAGGTTATGCTTAGGTTTTTGGAGCAGCGAGTAGCGGGCTTTTTTATTATTGTTTCCTTTTTTTGTGCCCTTGAGCTGTCTCCTTTGCTGTAAAAAAAAATGCTGCGGTATGCGTGTAATAAGAAGAGATGAGGATTCCATTAAAACACTGCAAAAACGTAGAATGACAAGCACACACACACACACACACACACACACACACACACACACACACACACACACACACACACACACACACACACACACACACACACGGGACAATGGTTTCAGAAAAGGTAGGAAGGACAGGTACTCCTCCTCCCCCTCCTCCTCCTCCTCTTCCTCCTCCTCCTCCTCCTACTCCTCCTCGTCTTTGACTCAGGTATTTAGTCTGGTCAGTGGCGAACAATAAAAGCAAGCAAGCAGGTAGACGGGTGGCGAGGAGGCTGAGGAGCAGGTAGGAGGAGGAGGAGGAGGAGAAGGAGGAGGAGGAAGAGGAGGAGGGCCAAGAGGGACAGAAAGGAGAAGGAGGAGGGGGAGAAAGAAGAAGGATTAATGTAAGGACAGGTTGGCAAGGGAAAATATTTGGAGAGGAAGGGAGCTTACCCAGAAAATACCGAGGAGGGAAAGTTGTGCTAAGAAAATTAAGAAGAAAATATACAAGTAAAAATAATAAAATACAAAGGAAAACAACAGGAACGTGATAATTCAATAGAAACAAACTGAAAAAACATGAATAGCAGATACGAAGCAAAATCAGTTACCGAAAGATTTATGATAAAGAAAAGAAAGAAATTATGAGTAAAAACAGTAAAAACAACAAAATGAAAAGGAAGAGCAAGAGAAAAGTGATTATATAATAGACAAGCGGGAAAAAGCGAAACATCAACAGAAGTAAAATCAGTCACCGAAAAATTTATAGACAAGAAAAAGGAAGAAAATATGAGTAAAAAACAACAAAATACAAAGAAAGAACAAGGAAAAAAAACGTGATAAAATAATAGACACGTTAAGAACACGAAATATAAACGGGAAAAAACGAAACATCAACAACAGAAGTAAAATCAGTCACCGAAAAATTTACGGACAAGAAAAAGGAAGAAAATATGAGTAAAAAACAACAAAATACAAAGGATAAGCAAGAAAAAAACGTGATAAAATAATAGACAAATTAAGACCACGAAACATAAACAACAGATATGAAGTAAAGTCAGTTATGCCCGAAAGATTTATGGTCAAAGAAGGGAACAAAAAGCGGGACACCATTTTGGCATCAGCGTGAGGCAGGAAGGAAGGAAAGACGCTCTCGGTCTCCTGGTCTCGGCTCCTCTTCAGACTAATGGAGTGTCCGATTTGAGACATTTTTCCCAACATTTTCCGAGGTTGTAAACAGGGCGAAGCGGGGAGGTCTTGGTGTCAGGTGGGGCGGTGGATGGGGAGAGAGAGAGAGGGAAGGTACGGGGGGCATGGGAGAGGCAAAGGAAGGGGATGGGAAGGAAGGAACAGGGTGGACTGGAAGGGC
The DNA here is from genome assembly GCF_024679095.1 of Eriocheir sinensis. Taxonomy (NCBI): domain Eukaryota; kingdom Metazoa; phylum Arthropoda; class Malacostraca; order Decapoda; family Varunidae; genus Eriocheir; species Eriocheir sinensis. Next base: position 17,227,453 of record NC_066513.1, on the reverse strand, counting down.
CGGTCATGGGTGAGGAAGGACTGACCAGCCGAAGAGTAAGTCTGCGAGGAATGCCGTGGAGTGAGACGGAGAATGTGGGAAGAATGTGTAACGTGTTGTGATCTATGTTAACAGGGGCGTTGATGGTGATGGGAGTGAGGAGGAGGAAGAGAAGTAAGAGGAGAAACTGAAGAACACCAAGAGGAGGAAGAGGAGGAGAAAATTAAGAACAAATCAAAAGGAGGAAGAGGAGGAGGAGGAGGAACTGGAGAACACAAGAGGGAGGAGAGGAAGAAAAAGAGTGGAAGAGATCACATAAACATCAGAAGGAAGAGGAAATTCATTAATCGGGAGTAGAAACATAAACAGGAACAGACGAAGGATAGAAAAGTATGAAAATTGGGAAAAGGAGAGAGAGAGAGAGAGAGAGAGAGAGAGAGAGAGAGAGAGAGAGAGAGAGAGAGAGAGAGAGAGAGAGAGAGAGAGAGAGAGAGAGAGAGAGAGGTTTCCTTCCTTGATTGTTTACTTTCATCATTATCTTTTATTTCGTTTTCTTCATTTTCATTTTGTTCATTTTGTATTTTAATTTTCTTTTTCGTCCTTCCCTTTACTGTCTCTTTTCCTTTTCTTCTTCACTGACCACCACCTGCCCTTCACTCCCTCTCCTCCTACTTACTAATGGTGCAGTTGTTTGGATCACTAGTCTGGCATCTATAATTTTCTGGTCAGTTATTAGATAGATAGAAATCATTGAACTCTATCTGTATCGTCCCTATATATGAATTAATCTAACCCGTTCCTGAAGGCATCTATCATACTGGCACGCCTCACATGACTGCCAAGCCTGATCCACTCATCCACCACCCTGTTATTCAGCCAGTTTTTGCCTATATTTAACATTGCCTCCACTTACGGAACTGGAAATCGCATATCAAGGGTTAGTCGTTAAAAACAAACTCAAAACAACCACGTCTCCATCTGCTGCTGCTCCTCCTCTTCCTCTTTCTCCTCGTATTTCTTCTCCTCCTCCTACTCCTCCTTACGCACTAATGACCGACGCGAGGTCCTGCTGCGGCGTCCTCAGCACACACACAACAAAGGAAGCAACACCACAACACTCGCCCTCGACCCAAATGACCGGGTTACCCTTTCCGAGTCCAGACGACGAGCGGAGACGGATAGCGGGCGGTCTGCTCCTGCTGCTGCTGCTCGCCTTGCCCTGCCTCATTAGGAGACGGAAGAGAAAGGGAAAGAGAGGAAAGTACTCGTAAGAAGAACCTAATCCGTGTGTGTGTGAGGGGGGGGGGGGGGTAAAATAGGGGGGAAAAAAAGACGAAAACGCTTAACTGATACAACATACTCGATTTTTTTTTTTTTTTTTTTTTGGTTAATTGTCGTGAGTGAAGTTTATATTTAAGGTTTGCATATAAATTATCCTCCTGTTACGTCGCGGGTCTGTGATGCAATATAGATGGAATTTTTTTGAGTCGCTTTTTTCCCTCGTTCTTTATTAGCTAACGGGGATTGCTGGTGCTATTACTGTTAACGGGCAGCGGCGGCGTCTTGTGAGAAGGTAACGAAGATGGCAGGGGTGCAGGAGTGAAGAGAGCGGTAGGAGGGTGATGGGCTGAAGAGGAGGAGGAGAAGGTAGGTGGGAGGTGGTGAAGTGGGAAAGAAGTGGGTAGAGGTAGGAAGTGGTATGGATGAACTGGGGTGAAGGGAAAGGGAAGAGGAGGTCGATGAAGTGGAGAGGGTGGTGATTGGGGTGTTCGAGGTGGGAAAATGGGTGGAAGAAGGAAGTGGAAGGGATGAAGTGGGGTGAATGGAAAGAGAAGAAGAGGTCGAGGAAAAAAAGGGCAGGTGACGGTATTGGTGAAGTAAGAAAGAAGTGTAAGAAGGAAGTGGTAGAGTGAAGGGGAAGGTAAAGGAAGAGAAGGTCGAGGAAGCGGAGGCGGGTAGGGATGAACTGGGGTGAAGGGGAAGGAAAGAGGAGGTCGAGGAAGCGGAGGCGGGTAGGGATGAACTGGGGTGAAGGGGAAGGAAAGAGGAGGTCGATGAAGTGGAGAGGGTGGTGGTGGAGTTCATAGGGGTGGTGGGAGTGGGAAAGTGGGTGGAAGAAGCACGTGGAAGGGATGAAGTGGGGTGAAGGGAAAGAGAAGAAGAGGTCGAGGAAAAAAAGGGCAGGTGACGGTATTGGTGAAGTGTGTGTAAGAAGGAAGTGGTAGAGTGAAGGGGAAGGGAAGGGAAGAGAAGGTCGAGGCGGCGGCGGCGGCTTCGAGGGCTTAAACAAAGCGACCAACAAATTACAGCTTCGTGTGGGGGCGGTGGGTGAACCTTGCGGGGCGGCTCACCTCGGCCCACCGCCCACTGCCCACCACCCACGCACCGCCACCTGCCCGCCCCTCACCTGCCGCCTTCACCTGTTCGGGGCATCAGCCAACTCTCTAACCTGTACTCACCCACGGCTCACCTGACTTCCCGATCACCTAGTTTTTGCACCCGTAAGAAGGGAGAGGCGGCACGTGCGCCAGTTTTTAGAGGGAACGTAAAAAAGTGATGTTGAGACGTAGGAGGAAGTGATCTAAAGGGAGGAGGACCTAGTCACACCCTTAAGGAACCCCGGACAGTCCCAACAACGCCTCCCCGTAACACGCCACAAGAGCCCTTCCCACAGCGGCGTGTAATGGTCAAATTTCCTCGGTTCTGCGAGCCTCCACGCGCCCCGACGCCGCCTCGTCCTCATAACCCATAAATTAAGTCGTTGGAGCATCTCGGAAACCTAAAACCTCCAATTGAAACACACCGAAAGCCTCCGCGGCCCCCATTTGCGTCGCCCGGGAAGGAACACGTAACTGTCACCTCCTGAAGACGAGAGGATAAGGGAGCGAGTGATGGGCCGACGGCAAGTGAAAAGGAAGTTTCTTTTTTACGTGCTCGAGTTGTGTTTGCATTTCTTACTGACGGCTTGACGGTGAAGATGATAGAGAAAACGTATTAATCCTTCAAAATACAAGATGACACGTTGGTTTAGCGGCAACTTGTGAGGAGCTTGTTCTTTAGCATTCCCTTTACTGACAAATTTACGGGGAAATATTAGAACGAAAGCAATAATCCAATGAGAAGAGAATGGCTGTTTGGCGTGGCGTCAGACTGTGAGGAAATCATTTAGCGTGCCCCGATTCTGCCTGCATTCCTCCATTGACAAGTTTACGGTAAAAATATTAGAAATTAAGTTATACCCCAGCAACATATAGATGATAGGTTGATATGACGTCAAATCGTGAGAATGTTTTTTTATTTATTACCAACTTTATTTTGGTCGTGTGTGTGTTCCCCTCGTTCACAGTGTAATTAGTCTTGGTCTTGGTCTTGGTTCGGGAGGTAGTTGTCCCTTTCGGTCCTAACTACAGCCTTTGCAACGGCTTACTCCCTCAGGGCAAATAGAATAATCCAATAAGAGGATGAGTTATTTCTCTTACAGCACCGCATAAATGTTTTGAAGTTAGGTCATAAAATATCACCAAGCTCCATCTTTATATAGCCAGAGAGAGAGAGAGAGAGAGAGAGAGAGAGAGAGAGAGAGAGAGAGAGAGAGAGAGAGAGAGAGAGAGAGAGAGAGAGAGAGAGAGAGAGAGAGAGAGAGAGAGAGAGAGAGAGAGAGACGGCATCATTAACTCAACAAAGCAGTTATGAGTAAATGCCGAAAAAACGTAGCCAATCATTTAATGCATGAATGTTTTGTTAATCATTAAACAGCAAAACAAAAGACAAAACTAAGAAAAAAAACGCTTTGCAGAATTAAATAAAAAAAATATATATATAACAATCGCGCCTTTGATCTGCCTCTATATACCGCAAAGAAATGTTGAAAATATGGGACGAAAAAAAATGATACTCAAAAAAACATCAAACACAGAATCCGTCACTTCACTCAGCAAGAAGGAAAAAAATAATTACCTTCAAGAGACTGAAAATTAACTCCGAACGAAAGCTCTCTCGGCGGTGCCTTTTGTAGCAAGGAAGAGGAAGTGAAGAAGATGAAGGTGAAGGTGCGGAGGTTGATGAGGAGGATATGAGGAAGGGAAAACAGGGAGAGTAGGAGGGTGGGGGAAAGCGGAGGATGGGTGGGACAGTAGGATGCCAGGAAGAAGAAAAGGAAGGGGGAGTATAGATGGAAGGGAAGGGCAGTAGAAGGATGGAGGTAGAGGGGAGGGAAGTAGCAGGCGAGGAGATAGTGGATATAAGTAGGATGCTGGAGAGGAACGATAGGAGAAAGGTTAAGATGGAGAAGTAGTAGAAAGCTGAGGATGGAAGGAAGTCTGGGAAGGAAGAATGAGCCAAGGGTGGAAAGGAAGCAGAAAAAGGGGGAAAGGGAGCTATGGAAGGGAGGTGGAGATAGCAAAAGGAAAAGGAGAGAAAGAGATAAAGGAAGAGAACGGTGATGGATAGAAAGAGAGAGTGGAAGGGAGGATGGATTTGAAAGAGCGTTGAAGAGAGAGGAGGAGAGAGAATGGAAAGGAAGGGTGTTGAGAAAGATAGTTGGATGAAGGGCGCTGAAGAGAGAGAAGGAGATAGGATGGAAAGGAAGGGTGTTGATAAAGATAGTTGGATGAAGGGTGTTGAAGAGAGAGGGGAGAGGATGGAGAGGAAGGCTGTTTAGAAAGATAGTTGGATGCAGGGCGCTGAAGAGAGAGAAGGAGATAGGATGGAAAGGAAGGGTGTTGATAAAGATAGTTGGATGAAGGGTGTTGAGGAGAGAGGATGGAGAGGAAGGCTGTTTAGAAAGATAGTTGGATGCAGGGCGCTGAAGACTGAGGAGGAGAGAGGATGGAAAGGAAGGGTGTTGAGAAAGATAGTTGGTTGAAGGATGGAAAGGAAAAGGTGGTAAAGGGAGAGAAGGGATGGAGGATGCTGGAGAAAGAGAGGGATATTGGAAAGGAGGATGGATAGAGGCGGTGAAGGGAGAGAAGGGAGAAAGGGTGCTGGAGAAAGAGATAGTGTGAGGCGAGTGGGCAGGAAAGGGTGTAGGGAGGGAGGGAGGGAGGGAGGGAGAGGAGGGCGGTGTATTGTAGCTGCTAATTGACGAATCCTTGAGGTAATTTATGGCTCGGTGTTGCTCATGTGTGGCCAGTTGGTGGGTGACGCCGGACTGGCCACTCTCCGCCCTGCCCCGCCCCGCCTAGGCCTAAACAGTGCCTACACACCTCCTTTATCTCTTTTTTTTTGCGGGTGTATGATCGATTCTTATGTTTTGGGCTCTACTTTGCAAAGGGTTTCTATTTTTGTTTTTTGTTTTTGTTTGTTTATTTTGCAGTTTCTTTTCCTTTTTTTTTCTTTTGTCTTTTGGCAGTTTTTATTTTCTTTGTTTTGTTTATTATGCAGTTTCGTTTTTCTTTATTTATTTTGCACAGCGTTTATATTTCCTTTGCTTTGTTTATTTTGCACAGCGTTTTTTTTTTTGTCCTTTTTGCTTTGCTGATTTAGAATTCCTAGGTAAATTTTAAGGAGAGAGATTGAAAAAGACAGACAAACAGACGGACAGACAGAAAGGCAGACTGAGTTAAAGAGAAAACATTTTAACTGTTACAAAAAAATGGATTCTCCCTCTTTTCATTTCCCTCTTTTTACCTTCAAGGCCTTTTCAGTATCTTCCTATCAGTCGGGTTTGGTTAAGTGTAAATATATGCCCATTAATGGCTGACGGATTGATTATATTGGTATCTTCCGGTCCAATAAACTTTCACTTTCTCCTCATTTTCCTTTTCCTCCTCCTCCTCCTCCTCCTCCTCCTTCAGGTAGCTTCCGGCCCGCCCTTCGTTTTCAATTAGCCGCCATTACCTGCCTGGCCAGTGGACGTTCCCCTGTGTAATTACCTGCGGCCCCTCCACCCCCTTCTAGCCCCCCCTACCCCCAACCCCGAAAACCAGCCCCTCCCCCTAAATTTAATAGCCGCTATCTTCTTTCCATCACCTCGAGGCACTACTTACTGTCCTCCTTCACTCTACGACCATCAACCCCTCACCACCCCCCTTAGCCAAACCTCACATACACACACACACACACACACACACACACACACACACACACACACACACACACACACACACACACACACACACACACACACCAAACCTGTCCCGTCTACCCCTTTTCCCAATTTATATTCTTTCCATAACCTCCACCTACCACTTTTCAAACCCCCAACCTCCCCAAATCCCACATTCCCAACCCCAAACCTTTCCCTCTTATCCCTTTTCCCCAACAATCCCCTTACCATTAGTCTAACCCCAGTCTCCCTAAACCCCATTTTCCCAACCCCCCATTCTTCCCCAACACACCTTTCCCAATTTAACAGCTACAGTATTTTTTTCGTCTCTATTTCAACCCTCTATCAATTTCAGTTCCCTCTCCTCCACTTCCTATTCTTCATCACTTAATTCTTTTTCCACTCCACTCTCAAAATCCCCTCCTGCAGTGCTTCCCCTCTCCTTCTCCACCTTCGCAGCACCTCCACCTACACTCCCAATCCATCACCATCACGTACCTCCCCCACTGCCCTTTTCTTTATCGTTATCCACTGCACCTTCAAAATCTCCTCGCTACTTCCCCTCTTCCTCATCCACTTCTTCAGCCATTCTCTACCCACCTTCCCCCCTCTTAATTCCTTCTCCAACACTAAAAGATCCACCATTTAGTCTGACGATGTAATATACGAAAGTACTTACTATATCTCTCTTTTCTTTTTCCCAGTGTGGTATGTCTACACTAAAAGATCATATGCGAAGATGAATCGTATAGTGACCCATTAAAACCCAATTGCCTCTATAGAAAACAGAGGTGGGTTTGTAAACATGGAAGGCGATAAGTAATGATGGGGCGTGATACTGTATTAGATAGCAGCTCCTTTGTACCCAATTTCCCGTATAGAAAACGAAATGTGTTTGTTAATTGGATAGAAAACGGGATCGGGTTGCCACGTGCTGATGTATTACTATTTTCAGTTATGGATCCACCTTTTTATCTTTATTTTACGACTTCCTGCGAACAACACGTGCCGAGGGACAGGTAAGCGAGCGTCGTCCGAATGCTTCACTTCGACTCTGACTTCGCCTTCGTTTCCTTCCTCTTACCTCACCTCTTACCTTTGACCTTTCCGCCTCTGTGTTGCTATTAATATGATTGTTGTTGTTGATTTTTATTTTCCTTCCTTCCACTTTATTTCTTATACTTCTTTTTTTTTTCTTCTTGTGTTGATGTATTAAATTTCCTTTCCATCTTCTTTCTCCGCCTCTTCCTCTTTCTCCCTTTCTTCTTCATCTTGTTCTTGTTCTTCTTATTGTTCTTACTGTTTTTTTATCTTTTCCTTCCTGTTTTTCCCCCTATTTCTTTTTCTTCATTTTCTCCTAACCCTCCTCTTCATCATCCTCATCATCATTATCCTCTTTCTCATCCTCATTCTCATCTTCCTTACCTGAAACCCACCTCATTTTTCCGTCATTTTATTTTTTCATCATTTTGGGAAGGGATTCAGAGAGGAGCAGCGGCGGGTGGCGTAAGGTCAGCTTTCAATAAATTTTCCCAGGTGTATTAAGGAGGGTGTTAATTTCCTCTCTGACGGTAATTGAAAAGGAAAAAAATGCGGTCTGATGCGTAGGTAGGAAGAGAAGAAGGAAAAGAGGAGGAGGAGGAGGGAGAGAAGAAGGAGGCGTAGGTGGAGAGGCATTTAGGTTGATAGGCAAGTAGTTAAGAGGGCACAGGTAGAAAGGTAGACACAGGTAGATAGATAGACAGACAGACAGGTGAGAAGATAGATAGATAGGCAGGTGAGCTCCAGGTAGTATTAGTAAATGAGACTCACCTGATACGTTAGATAATAAATGAAAGAAATAACCATAAAATTTACATACAAGAGAGATTTAACTTCACACACAAAGGCAAGTATAGGTAAACGTACACACATACATACACACGGCTAGATACAAGGCCCGTGTTAGTGGCTCTCAGGTATTCACTAATTAAGAGGAAGAAGGTAAATTTGAACCTGCTAATTACAGAGGAAAGGTGAGACGGTCAGGGCGAGGAGGAGGAGGAGGAAGATGCGGGGGGTGGCGGAGAAGGAAAGGTGTTGGAGGAGGAAAGGAATTTGAAGCTAAAGATAGAGATTAGCGGAGTGTTTGATGTCATGGATTGAGAGCGAAGAGGGAGTTAAAAGGTTTAGGAAAGTCGATGTTTGGTGTTTGTCTTGGAGTGAAATAAAAGAAAATAGTATGATTAAGGTATGACGCAAAAATGAGGTGGGTTTCAGGTAAGGAAGATGAGAAGGAGGATGAGGAAGAGGATAATGATTAAGGTATGACATCGTTGAGAGAGAGAGAGAGAGAGAGAGAGACTAAAAACAGGTGAAGGATAAAATAAAATAAAAATAAAGGGAGGGAAGGGCAGGTAAAGGGAGGCCTACGTCTACCACCTGTGAGAGGCACGACCCTGTTTTAGGCCTCCCTCCCTCCCTTTCCCTCCCTCCCTCCCTCCCTCCCTCCTTCTCTCTCTCTCCCATCAGATGCGGCAGTCAGTGATGATTGCTTTGTTGAGTTACTGATGCCTCTCTCTCTCTCTCGCTCTCTCTCTCTCTCTCTCTCTCTCTCTCTCTCTCTCTCTCTCTCTCTCTCTCTCCTTATCTACACACCTTTTCACACCTTTTTTGTTAGTTTTTTCTTCTTCTTCAGTTACAACACCTTCTAGAACACTTTTTTCTTGCCTGTTTATTTCTTCCCTCTCCATACCCCAATTTCTTTCCTTTTGCAATACTTCTCTTTCCTCCTTTTCTCCTAATTTTCTTCCTCTTTCCATGTCCTCCAACTCCCTTCTTTTCTTCCCTTTGTTTTTTCTTACATCACTTCCTTCCCAGTCATTTTCTTGCTCAATTCCTTCCCTTTCTTGACTTCCTTTGTACTTCTCTTCCTCTCTCTTGTCCATTATTTTCATTCACTCCATTTCCTTATATTGTCCCTTCTCTTCTCCTTCCACCTCCCTTTCCTCTTCCCCCTCCTCCACCTTTCCTCTTCCCCTTCCTCCCCCTTCCCTCTTCCCTTTCCCTCATCCACCTCCTCCCCCTTCTCTCTTCCCTTTCCTCCCCAATCTCCTTCTCCCTCCTCCCTCCCCCCCTTCTCTCTTCCCCTCGGCCGCCAGAGTCATTAGCCGGCCACTCATTTATCGATCTTTAGGCTGCGTGGGATAATTAACAGGTAGGCTCACCTGGACACGTGGCGTAACAAGTATTTCCTGTTGTGGGGGGCAGGCCCGGGAGGAGGAGGAGGAGGGGGAAGAACCTCAAAACGGAAGAATTTTAGACCACTTCCCTTCTCCTCCTCCTCCTCCTCCTCCTCCTCCTCCTCCTCCTCCTCCACCTCCTCTTTTTTCTCCTCTAGTGTGCAGTTTTCTACGCATTCGAAGGTGCCCACACAGAAAGGAGGAGGAGGAGGAGGAGGAGGAGGAGGAGTCCGACCGCCCACAACAGCCTTTCCTACTTGGCCATATGGCGACTTTTTGTGTGTGTGTGTGTGTGTGCAGAGTCATACAGCACGTGGACCAAAATAATTCCAAAGTTTTGTTTAATAATGTCCATATCCTGCTTTTCCATGTATCCATCCCTCTCCTGAATTTGCTAATCTTCCTCTACACTTTTTTTTTATATATATAGTACAAGGCCCTAACTCTCTCTCCCTCTCTCCCTTCCTCTCTTGACCTCTTCACCCCGTCTTCCCCTCCACCACCTCGGCCTTTCATCCCGCCCTGTCGTCACCTCCAGCCAGCCCGTCTTCGGTGTGACCAATAGCGCGGGGTTACAAAATCGCAGCTGCCGAGAAATTGACCCCAAAAAGCTAAAGATTGCAACACCTTAAGCGCTACACGACACACGAATTTTACTCTTCCAGAAACCAAACTATTTTATTCCTGCCATTCGTCCTTTTTTGCAGCCTGAGGTTAAGTTAGTCGGATGCGTGTAAGTTTTGAGGTGAAGTTGAATAGAAATGAGAAAGTCTTGTGCGCCTCTGCAGCTGACTCGATGTCTTGCGTAAACGGGAGGGTGAGGGTGGGAGATAAAGAAAAGGGGGAGGGGGAAGGGGAGGAGAAAATAGGAGAAGAAGGAGGTGGAGGAGGAGGAGGAGGAAGAGGAGGACAAGGACGAGAAGGAGGAGGAAAAATAGAAGAAAGAAAGGAAGAAAAAGGAAAACAATAACAACAATGAAGGAGGAGGAGAAATATAAGAAAAAAGAAAGAAAAAGGAAAGCAATAGCAACAATAGCAGAAGCAGAAGTGACAACATCAACAACAACAACAAATACAACAATAAGAAGAATGAAGACAAGGAGGAGGCGGAGGGAGATGAATAAGAAGAAAAGAACAAGGAGGAGAGCAGCTAGAAAGAAGAGGAGGAGGAGGAAGAGGAAGAGGAAGAGGAGGAGGAGGACGAGAAGGAGGAGGAGAAAAAGAAGAAAAAAGAAAGAAAAAGGAAAACAATAACAACAATAGCAGAAGCAGAAGTAACAACATCAACAACAACAACAAATACAACAATAAGAAGAATGAAGACAAGGAGGAGGCGGAGGGAGATGAATAAGAAGAAAAGAACAAGGAGGAGAGCAGCTAGAAAGAAGAGGAAGAGGAGGAGGAGGAGGAGGAGGGGCAGGTGAGGGCGTGTTGTTGTTGGTTTACCTGGCCATTTTACGAGTTCCGTGTTGCAGAAAGAGAGCGAGAATCCCTTCCTGGCCCACCTGAACCCATAAACCACGA
>NC_066513.1:17169183-17209183 GCF_024679095.1 Eriocheir sinensis | reverse complement strand
CTCCTTCCCTCTCCTCCCTACACCCCTACAACCTCCCATTATATCCCCTTACGCCTCCCCATATACTCATTTACCTCATTCTCAGCCTAATGTTACCTCCCCACTCTACTTCCCCATCTCTTATCCCCTTCCCTTTCCTCCCTACACCCCTACAACCTCGCATTATCTCCCCTTACGTCTTCCCCATACACTCATTCACCTCATTCTCACCCTAATGTTACCTCCCCATGCTCCATCCCCATCCCTTAATCCCTTCCTTCACTTGCTTGCACCCCATACAACCCCGCATAACCGTCACCCCCTCCCCAAGTTAACATGCCTCCCCTCACATTACTTAATTCACTTGAGTCACCCTTCCGCCTCATTCTTCATATCATTCTTTCCTCTCACGCCCATTCTCCATCGCTCACCTCCATTTATCCACCTGTACTCACCCTTCAACACTTTACCCATTACATTCACCCCCTCCCATTTGAGTACGTGTTCCCTCACTAGTCTTCCTGCACTCATCACTTCATTCTCGTCCTCTTTCTTCCTCCATATGGTGTACCTCATACCCTACGCCCTACTTCGATCACTCTATCGCTTTTTCCTTCCCCACACTGCCTCCTCTCCTTCCCCGTACGTCCACAACCCTCCCCAAGCCTCCTCCACACCTCTCCCTTCCCCTCCGTTCACAACCCTGCCATCCCCAAGTCTCCTTCATATCTCTACTTTCTTCTCATCTCCTCCCCGTCTTCCCCTTGCCTCCACAGCTCTCACTCCAACCTCCTTCACAACTCTACCTTCCCCTCACCCAATCCCCCCTCCTCCACACCATACCCCCTTCCCCCCTCCCCCGCGTCCCCACACACCCGCCTGACCGAGTTGTTTTTGTCCCCACGAAGCAGGTGCAGGCATACCCAAGCGGCACCACACGGACGCACGCACTCACACAACCACACACACACACACACACACACACACACACACACACACACACACACACACACACACACACACGCACACACTCACGTAATTAAACTATTTTGGTCTTTGCAAGTTTCTTATTTTCTATATTTTCTGTATCCATTCCTCTTCCTCCCACACTGACTCCTCCTCCTCCTCCTCCTCCTCCTCCTCCTCGCCACTGGACACGTGCCACACTCAAGGGTTTGCTGTACATAATTTATGTTTTATAGCATCATATGACGTCTGAACCTACTGCTTTCTGCTCTCTCTCTCTCTCTCTCTCTCTCTCTCTCTCTCTCTCTCTCTCTCTCTCTCTCTCTCTCTCTCTCTCTCTCTCTCTCTCTCTCTCTCTCTCTCTCTCTCTCTCTCTCTCTCTCTCTCTCTCTCTCTCTCTCTCTCTCTCTCTCTCTCTCTCTCTCTCTCTCTCTCTCTCTCTCTCTCTCTCTCTCTCTCTCTCTCTCTCTCTCTCTCTCTCTCTCTCTCTCTCTCTCTCTCTCTCTCTCTCTCTCTCTCTCTCTCTCTCTCTCTCTCTCTCTCTCTCTCTCTCGTTAATGTCCTCCTCCTCCCCCATTAAGCTTTATCACGTAGCCTTTCCTCCTCATCTCTCTTCTCTACCTCCATCTTCCTCCTCTCCTCCTCCTCCTCCTCTTCCTCCTCCTCCTCTCATTACACGGTCTCCTTTATCTCTGTAATCATTTTCACACGTCATTCCATCACAGTCTTAAGTCTCATTCTCCACCGTACTTTTTACCTTCTGCATTCTGTTTACTTTTTCTCAAGAGTTATTATCACCCTCTGTGTGTGTCAAGTGTGCTCATGTGTTGTCTTCGTAGTCTGTTATAAATTATGTGAGCTTTTGTTGCCCCTTACTATTTCTTCTTCTTTTTTTCTTTTTATGTTTTTTCTCTTTTCACCTCCTCCTTCTCCTCCTCCCTTGGTCTTTCTTCTTCTTCTTCTTTTTTTCTTTTTATGTCTTTCTCTTCTCACCTCCTCCTCCTCCTCCTCCTCCTCCTCCTCCTCCTCCTCCTCCCCTGCTCTTTCTTCTTCTTTTTTTTCTTTATATGTCTTTCTCTTTTCACCTCCTCCTTCTCCTCCTCCCTTGGTCTTTCTTCTTCTTCTTCTTCTTTTTCTTTTTATGTCTGTCTCGTCACCCTTCCTCCTCCTCCGCCTCCTCCTCCTCCTCCTCCTCCTCCTCCTCCTCCTCCTCCTCCTTCGCCTCCTCCCCTGCTCTTTCTTCTTCTTTTTTTTCTTTATATGTCTTTCTCTTTTCACCTGCTCCTCCTCCTCCTCCTCCTCCCTTGCTCTTTCTTCTTCTTTTTATTCTTTTTATGTCTTCCTCTCTTTTCACCTCCTTCCCTATTCTTGCTATTTCCTCTTTTTCTTTTTGCCTTCCTTTATTTTCACCTCCTCCTTCTCCTTCTCCTGCTCCTCCTCCTTCTCCTTCTCCTGCTCCTCCTCCTCCTCCAATATTTCAAGCGAATAAAATCATCCCTATTGAAGTGAGTTTATGACACAAACGGGGGTGTAAAGACCCTCACGACGGTCACTTGCAAAATCATTCAAAAATAGACTTTCATCAGCTTATTAAGTGGTCAGAATCAAAGTTGCCAGATTGTCTTACTCAGCCTCTTATATTTACCGACTTCCGACCCAAAAACTGTCTCGTGGACCCAAATAAGGAGATTCACTTATAATTATCGTTAAAATAGTTAATTCCCGATGTTTCTTGGCAATAGTTAGGCGTCAGAAACCGGTAACTACTTTGCTCTGAGTACGATAATCTGCCAACGGTGGTCAGAATCGTAGCAAGTGTCCTTCAGTCGGGTATTTTTAGGGGCCATAAATAAGCTAATCCGAGAACAAAAAGTATTGGTCAGCCATTTCAGGTGGGATGATGCAGCAAAGATATTGGGGGAGTTTTTCTGCCAAAGCAACTTATCCGCCATTTGAAAAACCATCTTGCAAAAAATATAATGGAAAAACGACGTAGTCATTCAAAATTCGCATCCAGTGCCTTGCGTCATTAGTGAACTGACCGATCCCGCACCTCGTTGGGTACAGCAAGTTCTTTAATCTGTTCGGCAGTTCACTGACGAATGTATTAATCAAATTACTAAAACAGGCAGCCTCTTTATAACCCCTCTTTATAATTCGTCTTCCCTTCTGTTGCCTGTTTTTCCATGTTTCTATTTTTTTATGTTTCCTGCTTCTCCTCTATCCTCCTCTTCCTAATCCTGAACCTTCTCTTCCCCGTCCCTTCTATCTTTTCCCGTTCTGTTGCCTGTTTTTCCATGCCTCCTCTTCCTAATCCTTAACCTTCTCTTCCCTTCTGTTGCCTGTTTTTCCATGTTTCTATTCCTGCTTCCTCTTCTATCCTCTTTCTAATCCTTACCTGTTTTTCCATGTTTCTATTTTTTTATGTTTCTCCTCTTCCTAATCCTTAACCTTCTCTTCCCTTCTATCGCCTGTTTTTCCATGTTTCTATTTTTTTTGTTTCCTGCTTCACCTCTATCCTCCTCTTCCTAATCCTGAACCTTCTCTTCCCTTCTGTTGCCTGTTTTTCCATGTTTCTATTTTTTTATGTTTCCTGCTTCACCTCTATCCTCCTCTTCCTAATCCTGAACCTTCTCTTCCCTTCTGTTGCCTGTTTTTCCATGTTTCTATTTTTTTATGTTTCCTGCTTCACCTCTATCCTCCTCTTCCTAATCCTGAACCTTCTCTTCCCTTCTGTTGCCTGCTTTTCCATGTTTCTATTTTTTCATGTTTCCTGCTTCTCTTCTATCCTCCTCTTCCTAATCCTTAACCTTCTGTTGCCTGTTTATCCATGTTTCTATTTTTCTATGTTTACTGCTTCTTTTCTACCCCCTCCACATCATAATCCTCTTCCTTCTCCTCCTCCACCTCCTCCTCCTCCTCCTCGTCATCATCATCCTTTTCGCACTTATCTCAATGTCTCTGCTTTTGCTTGTCATTTTTTTTTCTATTTAATTTTCAGCCGAATATTTTAGTGACCATCAAACTTAGACATTATCCCTAACACTTTTTATAATATATTCGTCTTTTATTATCTTCTTTTATCATCATTTGTGTCACAATTTACTAGTCTTTTTATACGTTTTTTTCTTCATACTTCCCTGTCCTCGATGGGGGGGTTTTCCATCACACCTTGTCATCATAATCTTTTCATATACACTTAATTTGTTTTTACATTTTCATCTCTCCTCTCTGTCACATCTTTCATCATCGTTTGCTAAACCATTTTTCATACATTATTTTTTTTTCCATTAATTCCTCTGTCCTTCATTTCTACCTTTCTATCTTTTATTTCTTTCCTTCGTTTCTATCTTTCACCTCTATCCTTCTATCCATCATTTACATCCTTCATTTCTATACATTATTTCTTTCATTAAACTCTTCCATTTATTTATTTTTCTCTAAAGACTCATATACGTCATTTCATTTTTTCTATATTTAATTTTATTCCTTATTTCAATATTTCACTTCTATCCTACATTTCTATCCTTCATTCATCATTTATATCCTTCGTTTTTATATATCATTTCTTTCATTAAACTCTTCCATCTATTTTTTTTCTCTAAAGACTCATATACTTCATTTCTATTTTTCTATCTTTTATTTCAATATTTCACTTCTATCCTTCATTTCTATCCTTCATCCATCACTTTTAATCTTCATTTTTATATATAATTTCTTTCATTAAACTCTTCCATTTTTTTTTTCTCTAAAGACTCATATATTTCAATTATACTTTTCTATCTTTCATTCTATTCCTTATTTCAATATTTCACTTCTATCCTTCATCCATCATTTTTATCCTTCGTTTTTATATATCACTTTTTTTCATCAAACTCTTCAATCCTTATTTCTTTTTACTTCATCCCTCTTGAGCAGCTCCCCTTTTGGCTCCACCTGCCGGGCCTCACGCAGGTATGTTCCCCCTCACCTGCGGCTCATTTATTGACAGGTGCGACTCCCCTCAGGTGCGCCCCGACAGGTGTTTCTTTCAAGAACTCCTCCTTATCTCACTACATCACTTTTCTTTCCTCCATTCCCCTCCCTCTCTCTCTCTCGATCTCTCTCTCTCGTTTCTCTTGCTCTAGGTCTCGGGTCTCGGTCTTTCTTGTTCTCGTTCTCTCGTTCTCTCATTCACGTTCTCTTTCTCTCCTCCATTTATTTCTATTTTACATTCCCTCACTTTCCCACCCTTCTTATTTCCTTCCTTTTTTCGTATCTTCCTTCTTTCGTCCCTTCGTCCCCCTCCTCTTCACCTACTCCCCTCCATCTTCTTTCCTTCGTTCCCTTCATTCCTCTACATTCTTTCCTTTTCCTTCCCTCCCTTCCCCTTTTTTTTTTCATTCCTTCCCTTCCTCCCTCCTTCCTTTCCCTCCTTTTAAAACCGTGTTCTCATTTATCAGCAGGAGCGCGCAGGCTTCTTTCAGCAGGTGTATTTGGACATCTCTTCCTCCTTCTCCTCCTCCTCCTCCTCCTCGTCCTCTTCCTGTTGCTTCTTAATATTTCCTCTGCTTACTTTTCTCCATCATGTCCTCGCCTTTTCGTCTTTAATTTTGACTTTATTGTTTTCTCATTTCATTATCACATCATTATCGCATCATTATCCCTTTCGCTCATCGTTTACACTTTCTCACTCACTTCTCACTCCCCCACCGCCCCTCCTTCTCACATTCTCTCTCTCTCTCTCTCTCTCTCTCTCTCTCTCTCTCTCTCTCTCTCTCTCTCTCTCTCTCTCTCTCTCTCTCTCTCTCTCTCTCTCTCTCTCTCTCTCTCTCTCTCTCTCTCTCTCTCTCTCTCTCTCTCTCTCTCTCTCTCTCTCTCTCTCTCTCTCTCTCTCTCTCCATCTATCTTTTTATCTATCTATCTATCTCTATTCTCTCTCTCTAACCTCTTATATTCCTCCTCCTCCTCCTCCTCCTCCTCCTCCCCCTCCTCCTCCTCCTCTTCACCTGGCGTCGTCCGTCAAGGTAGCACCACCTGTCGTCTCCGTCTGCCTCCACCACCTGAGTCACTGATGAATTTTCGTTCCGAGTTTGTTTGTTTTCCCTTCGCCGCCGCCTCCTGCAGGTCCTCCGATTTTCGTGCCGCCCCTTTCCCTCTTCCACCTCACCACTCCCTTTTTCCCTCTATATTTACCTATCTGTATCTAGCTACCTAATTATCCATCTATTTATATAGTATCAAATTTTCTTTATCTATCTCTATTTAAACATGAAAAGACATTTCAATAAGTTATAATAAAGCGCCCAGAACTCCGGGTGAACCGTGTAGTTATATTTAGCATAAACACTGAAGTGGGTGAATGGTCACCATGCGGGCGCAGTGGAGGACCCGTGTTCAGATCCCACCCGATGATGCAAGCTGACAAGTTTCAGTCATCGCCGAGTGGCCTAAGACTACCCACATGTTGTACTGAAGACCACTTATCAACCCGGACTCAAGATAAAAAACTCTCTAAAGAAGATCCGAGATTAACTCCGGGGTACACCATAAGCCAAGCAAGATGGCACCACTACAAAACACTTGCCTGCGCCACTTTTGGGTTGAGACCGACCACCAGCGCCCATCAAAAAAAACTACAGGTGCCATAGACGGAACGTAAAAATAAATAAATAATAAATAATAAAAAAGATAAATAAAGCTTACCAAAACTCCATCCACTCAAAGCCTTATAAAAGCGTTATTATGATGCCCTCATGCCATACCCTATCGAAGGCGTCGGCGATATTCAGCGTGACAATATATACGTCCTTGTCGCTGTTGAGTGTTTTGTTCCCGGCCACCGACTGTAGAAGGTCATCAGCCTGAGAGAGAGAGAGAGAGAGAGAGAGAGAGATATTGTGTAAAAAAAATTATAGCCTACTAGTGTTTCTTTATTTCACTTGACAACACTGACTGGTTATATTATTTTCTCTCTCTCTCTCTCTCTCTCTCTCTCTCTCTCTCTCTCTCTCTCTCTCTCTCTCTCTCTCTCTCTCTCTCTCTCTCTCTCTCTCTCTCTCTCTCTCTCTCTCTCTCTCTCTCTCTCTCTCTCTCTCTCTCTCTCTCTCTCTCTCTCTCTCTCTCTCTCTCTCTCTCTCTCTCTCTCTCTCTCTCTCTCTCTCTCTCTCTCTCTTCTGTGACTCAGCCTTGCTCGGCTTTCGTTTGTCTACCGTGATATACACTCTCTCTCTCTCTCTCTCTCTCTCTCTCTCTCTCTCTCTCTCTCTCTCTCTCTCTCTCTCTCTCTCTCTCTCTCTCTCTCTCTCTCTCTCTCTCTCTCTCTCTCTCTCTCGCAAACAAGTATTTCAGCCTTGAAAAAAAGTACCAAGAATGACGAAAGGAGGAGGAGGAGGGGTAGACTGTAGAAAGAATAGGAAGATTAGGGAGTAAAAAAAATAATAAAGAAAAGATTGAGGAAGAAGAAAAGGAAAAAAAATGGTAGATGTGAATACCTGGATAGAAAAATGAGTAGTTAGAATATAGGAAAGGTGGATAGATAACTGACAGGGAAAAAATGTTGACTGGAAGAAGAGAATAAAGTAAGGAATGAAAGAAAAAGGGGAAAAATATATTAGAGGAAAAGTGTATATGGGTACTGAGGAAGGGGAAAGGAAGGGAGAGGCAGAGAAGAGAGGTATAGGGAAGGAAGGAGGAGGAGAGGAAGGGAGGGAGGAAGGGACTGGGGGAGGATGAAAAGGTTTATAGGGGAGAGTTAGAAGAGGAAAGAACGGGGAGGGAGAGAGGAGATAGAGGAGGAGAGAAGGAGGAGAAAGAGGAGGGAGGAAGGAGGAAGGGAGGGGTATTATGGCACAATTCCAACACGTCACGTCAAAATCAGGCAGCAGGTGTCTGACTCCCTCACCTCCTCCTCCTCCTCCTCCTCCTCACCTTCACGAGTTGGGTTATCACGCACATTTTCTAAACTTACGAGCCCTGATGGAGGAGTAACTCAGGTAAACGAGTGTGGAGAGCGAATAGGTTTTCTGACGCCGGCGGGTCCACGCAAGCATGCACACCTGTCCTTTGAAGTGCCACCTTAACTAATTATAACTACCTGGCGCTGTAAACAATCCGCCTTTTAAGCACCTGACGGATACGCGACGTTCGGGGAATCCAGAGAAATCGACATGTAAAAGTTTGCTTGCCCTGTAGCTTAAAGTCGTGAGGTGAAGGGAAGTTTGATTTTCTTTTACGATTGTTTTTCTTTTATTATTATTATATGTGTTTGATGATTTGGTGGTTTGATTTCTATATCCATTTATGTCTCTATAATATGTTTGATTTTCTGTTTGTTTGTTTATCTCAATGATTTCTTTGTTGGTTATTTTGGTTGTTTGCTCTCTAATCTTCTTTTTGTATCTATGTCCATCTTTTTATCTATCGCACAGGTTCACAAAGTATCAAAAGAACATCGCAAAATAGAAAATTAAGAACCTCTACATTATCATTTTCTCCTCTATCAAGTTTATAAGATCGAAAGAAACATTAATAGACTCTGACCACATTCCTAAATTAGCTTGACTGTGTAAATATTGTGATTCTGTCGTCTTTGTTGGTCTTCCCCTTTTTCTCCTCTCTCTTCTCACGAATGTTTTGGCCCGTAAGCAAACTCAACGACACCCACGCGAGCTTGTGTACAATTTCATCCCCACCAAAGTACCCAAGTTTTGAGGAGGAGGAGGAGGAGGAGGAGGACGGGTGGGGTGGGTAAGAGGAGGGTGGGAGTGGCGAGCAAGGACTTGGAAAAGGGAAAGAAGAGTAGGAGAGTAAGAGAAAAGGAGAGGAAGGAAAGGAGAAACGAGAGAAGAAAGAGAGTAAAAAGAATAGGAAGAGAAAGGAGGAGGAGAATGAAGATAGTAAGGAGAAGAATGAGAGGAAAGAAAGGGAAAATGAAAGAAGAAATTGGATATGGACAAGAGAAAGAGGGAGAGGATATTTAAAGAGAGTATGGAGAAGAAGGAGAGGAAGAAAAAGCTGAAATGAGAGGAGAAAGAAGGTGGAGAGAAGAGAGAAAGTGGAAAGAGGGGGAGGAAAAATTTAACGAGTATGGAGGAGAGAAAGGAAAAGGGAAATGAGAGAAGGAAGATGATAGAGGAAAGAGGGAGAGGAAGGAAAGGGAGAAGATTTTAAAGTACCCAAATCTTAATGATGCGGAGGAAACGAGAGAGAGAGAGAGAGAAGATAAATCAGGAGGAGGAAAGGAAATAGGTGAGAGAGAGGATTAAAGAGGAAAATTTTATAGTGTCCAAACTCTCCCTCCCTCCCTCCCTCCTTACCAGCTCTTATTTATTCACACACACACACACACACACACACACACACACACACACACACACACACACACACACACACACACACACACACACACACACACACACACACACACACGCGCACTTTTTATTGAGGTCACTTTAGTTGTTTTCGTCCATCAAACATTTTACTTTTTTTTTTCTTTTATATTTACTTTACAGTCTTTCCTCTTTTATCATTAGCAGAAGTTCTTATTTTTTCTTCACTTCCCTTTTATCATGATTTCGACTATTTATTATTTTCCTTTCATGCATTTTCGTTCCCCATATATTAGTTGTTTCTTTGTTGCTGTCAAGTATTATAAAATCTCTCGTATATTTCCCTCTTTCTTCATTTATTCGTTCTTTTCTTGTTGCAGATGTTTGTCTTCGTTTATCTTTAATCCCTCGTGGTTGCGACTTTCATTATATTTTGTGTCTTAGAATTCAAGATCATTATAAGGTCACGCCCTCTCTCTCCTCTCTCTCTTTGTTTCTTCTTGTTATTTTTGCACTTTCATCCTTCGCCCTTATCCGCCCACCTGTTTCCTCATTCATTATAATTTTGTTTGTCTCTTCTTTATTCTTTTAAGACAATTTTTCATTTAACATTTCTAGTCAATATTCTGTTCCCATCCTTATTCCTTCTATTTCTCCTTTTTTTTTACCTCCTCCTTCTCCTCCTCCTTCTCTCACTCCTGTTAATCCCTCCTCCTTTTCCATCTCGTCTTTATTCTTCTTTGACACAATTTTTCATTTAATATTGATAGTTCATATTTTGCTCCCATCGCTATCCCTTCTATTTCTTCTCCTTTCTTTGCCTCCTCCTCCTCCTTCTCTCACTCCTGTTAGTCTTCCTTTTCCATCTCATCTTTATTCTTCTTTGACAATTTTCATTTAATATTCGTAGTTCATATTTTGCTACCTTCCATCTCCCTTCCCTTTCTCCTTTCTCCGGCTCCTCCTCCTCCTCCTCCTCCTCTCACTATTGTTCCTCCTGTTTCTCCTCCTCTTCCTCCTCTTGCATCTCATCTTTATTCTTCCTCGACAATTTTTCGTTTAATATCTTAAGTTCATATTTTCCTCCCACTCCTTCCCTTCTATTTCTCCTTTCTTTACATCCTCCTCCTCTTCATTTCCCCTCTGTTCCTCCCCTTCCTCCTCCTCCTCCTCTCTTCCATCTTTTCATGTTTGTTTTCTCCCTTGCTTTCCCTGCCTCAGTCTCCAATGCTTTCATCCCTTCGTATTTACTTTATGCATAATTATGTGCCCCCCCACCCTTCCCTTCCTTCCCTCAACCCCTCCACCAACACTTTGCCCTTCCTGGTTCATCATCTTTTATAATTCTTGAAGGTGAAAAATGTTCGGCATATTCTCCTGTATATTTACTTTCCCTCTGCGCACCTGTACTGACGTGTCTACCCCCTCCCCCCTCCTCTCCGCCGCCTGATTCTCTGTCTTTCACTCTCTCTCTCTCTCACTCTCCCAACCCCCTCTAATATATCTGTTTATACATCCAGGCCGAGTGTTGCGTTGTGTGATCTGAAACTGGCAATGCTGTCATAAAAACGAGAGAGAGAGAGAGAGAGAGAGAGAGAGAGAGAGAGAGAGAGAGAGAGATATATATGCATGGAGATGGAGAGATGGAAACTAGAAATGACGGTAAATGCAATATAAGTGAAGATTAGGTTACTGGCAGCTTTTTTATTAGTAAGAACACACGGAAATCGTTAAATCAGATCCATGTGAGACCTTATGGGAAAGGAAACGAATGGAAAAGTAATATAAAAGTAAGATTAATTCAGGACAAACTAAATAAAATTATCTACCTATGCCCTCCCACTTCCCTCATCTCCGTCTCCCAAGTTATTTTTTTTTCTTAATAATATGATAAAGTATTCGAATGGGACTTTATAGAACACCTGCATTATTATAGTTTGGACAGGTGAGATTTGTTTGATAACGAAAAGCTACACCAAAGTTACCATGACCTGCCAATATCCTCATCTCCTTCTCCCTTTTTTGGTTACGATGATAAATTATATGAATAGTGTTTTTCTTAAATCAAAGGTATAGTAAAACCCTGTAATTAACACCACTCAGTATAGCATGGGTACAGAGTATAGTGAAGGTAAAGTAAGAAGAGGAAGTGGGTTAGTGGTGAAGGTATACAGCTGGGGGAAAAGGAAAGACCGCAGGAGTGAACAATTGTATGGTGTAGGTTCGTTAATTGTTCTAAGGTAGTTAATTATCGGGCATAACACCTGCGTTGATATAGTTTTGTCAGGTAGGGGAGAAGGAAAAATAGGAGGAGTGAACAATTGTATGGTGTAGGTTCGTTAATTGTTCTAAGGTAGTTAATTATCGCGCATAACACCTGCGTTGATACAGTTTTGTCAGGTAGGGGAGAAGGAAAAATAGGAGGAGTGAACAATTGTATGTGGTGTAGGTTCGTTAATTGTTCTAAGGTAGTTGATTATCGGGCATAACACCTGCGTTGATATAGTTTTGTCAGGTGGGGGAGAAGGAAAAATAGGAGGAGTGAACAATTGTATGTGGTGTAGGTTCGTTAATTGTTCTAAGGTAGTTGATTATCGGGCATAACTCCTGCGTTGATATAGTTCGGTCAGGTGAGATATATTTGAAAACGAGAAACAGTACACCAGAATTTACGTGCGTCTCGCCCTCTTGAAAGTCCAAATGTTTGCACAGGGTCAGGTTGCAGCATCCCTCTCTCGCCCTGGGGATAAAAAGAAAAGGAAATAAAGTTGCGCACGAAAGGTTTGCCGTATAAAACCCTAATGGCGAGTGTGGCTTCGTTATGCGTATTGTTTGTATACAGAACATATCGGGTTATACGCCTCGCACCTCCACCCCTCTCCCTCCCCCCTCACTCTCCTTCTTTCTTACTCTTTCTCCCTTCACTCTTCTTTCCTACACAGTTTCCTTCATATGCTTTTCCCTGGTTTCCTCTTCCCAGTTTTTCTCATGTATTTTCCTCTTCCTAGTTTTCTTTTCTCCTTCGTTTTCCCTTTTCATAACTTAACTTCATTTTCCTCAATTCATTACGCATCTTTTATTTTTTTTTCTCGGTCTTCTTTTAACTTCATTTTCCTCAATTCATTACGCATCTTTTATTATTTTTTCTCGGTCTTCTTTTAACTTCATTTTCCTCAATTCATTACGCATCTTTTATTTTTTTTCTCGGTCTTCTTCATCCTTTTCATTTTTTTCCCCTTCCCTTTCAGCTATTCCCTAAGCCACAGTCTATTTTCCTTGTTCTCCCTCACCCTTTTCACCTCCAGAAGCACACACCTTTTCATCATGACCCTTTTTTCTGCACCCCCTCAAAACTTTTCTACGTCTTTTCCCGTCACGTCTCCCTCCCTCCTCACTTATGACCTCTCTTTCCTCTCCTTACCCATCTATACAACCCCTCGCCTTCCTTACCCGCCCTCTCTTTTATTTTCTACTCCCCTACCTTTCTTTTTCACTCACACCTTCTTGCCTATATCTTACCTTGCCTCCCTTTAACCCTTTCCCTCCCTCTCCTTCACTTTTTCTCTTTCATTTCCTCCCCACACTTACCCACACACCCTCTTATCAATATTTTACCTTCCCTCCCTCAGTCGTTCACCTTCCTTACCTTCACTCTTTCCCTTGTCCCCTTTCCTTCCCTCCCTCTTACTTACCCATACACCATTTTACCTTCCCTCCCTCAGTCCTTCACCTTCCTTACCTTCACTTTTCCCTTCGTCTCTTTTCCACTTACCTCCACACACTCTTTTGCCCCTCGCCTTCCATCGCCTTCCTTGCCCTCACTCTTTCCCTTTCCTCCCGTTACTTACCCATACACCCCTCTTCGCCTTCCTTCCCCTTCCCGTTTTCCCCCTTTCCCTCCCCTCCTCTCGCGTGTACAAGCATACCCTCGCCTGTTTAATGCCTCCGCCTCCCCTCGTGGTCGTGTCTACGTATGTCAACAGAGGGGAGGCTGTGCACGTGTGATTGCTTGCGTGCAGGTGTGTGTGTGGGGTGGATACAAGTGTGCTGGGGAGGAGTGTGTGGGTGAGTGGGTGGATAAGGATGGATGTGTGTGAAGGTTTGAGGTATGTTGAGTAATTATTTTGTGCACAGGTGTGGTTGTGGGTTGGTGTGGGTGTATATGGGTGCGCGTGCGTGTCGGTAATGGTGATAATGGCGCAGTTTTTGAGGGTATTCCGGCCTCTATGGAACCGTACACATAAATACACAGGTAGATCAGAGGTTCTCAATCTTTTTTTTCAGTGATGGCACCCTGAACTTATATAAACCCTTTTGTGGCTCCCCTTTTTTAACCCCCCCCCTCCTCCTCACATGAATTAACTTCTTATACACAACTGTACCTGTTTGAATTACTTTAATTAATTAATTAAAATCATTATCCATACTCAAACCAAAATTAACATGCGGTACAGTACATGCCCAAACAGAACTCATCAGTCGAATTAGATTAACAAAAGAGTTATAAATGCAGACTAACATAAAAAGAAGAAAAAAAAGAATGATTCAAAATTCATGATTTGTGGCACCCCTAGGCACTGTATGTGGCACCTCAGGGTGCCGCGGTATCCAGTTTGAGAACCTCTGACATAGATAGATGGATCGATCACTACACACAGGTAGGTAAATATATTGTTAGATAAGCGGGTTGATTGGCAGACAGGCAGATAAATAGATAGATGAACTAAAAGATAAACTAAACTAATAGATAGACTATGTACGTGCGTATGGACTTAATGAAGAGGCTGTTTGAAAGCTAAATGAGATTCCATAGGTTGCTATTCATCGCTAACAGGTATTTGTAAGGCAATAAGTGACGACTACAGGAGTAATAACCAGAATTGGACAGGTCACATCACGCGTAGAACCCATATCAGACAGACAACAGAAGTGACTATAGGGACGGAACCCACGCAGAGCAGCAGTTAGACGAGACAAAGAGAATCGAAAAGAGAGATGGGATTCGAACCTTTGCTGGAAGATGATGGAGAACACTTTAACAGTAAACATTAAGGTGGAGAAGGTTGGGAATGGCTTATATGACATGATGATGATGATAATATAAACGATGATGATAAAGATGATGACGATGATGATGATGGAAGTCTAGAGGTTGAGAGATTCATAGGTGTTAGTGGAAAGGAAGGAAAAGATAAATTAAGAGGGAAAGGGAAGGAATGGAGGGACACAGCCGGAGAGGGCGAGGTAGTAAGGGTTGAGGTCGAGGAGGAAGAAAGGAAGGGAGGTACAAGAGGACAGATTAAAAAGGAGGAAAAGTGAGGAAGGGATGACGGAGGAGGGAAGAATGAGGTGATGTAAGGAAGGTGGCGAGCTCAGGTGTTTTGGGAATAATATC
Source organism: Eriocheir sinensis (assembly GCF_024679095.1). Taxonomy (NCBI): domain Eukaryota; kingdom Metazoa; phylum Arthropoda; class Malacostraca; order Decapoda; family Varunidae; genus Eriocheir; species Eriocheir sinensis. The sequence goes on along the minus strand of NC_066513.1, from coordinate 17,194,534 downwards.
TGGTGCTTAAGTGTGGCTCCCGTACAGGTGTGGAACGTTGTAATTAAGCAAGTGTAAAAAGTCAGGTATGCTAGGTGAGGTGACTCAGGTGTTGAGGGAGGGCCGTGAACACCTGCAAATTGTTAAAAGGTGAGTGTGTGCATGCAGGTTGTCCGGGATTGGTGTTAGCATCCGTGAAGAAGGCGCAAGATAAACAAAAGGTAGATTGATTAGTTGGCTGACCGATTGATAAAAATTGAATTACCGAATACGAGATATATAGATAAGTTGACTGATTGCCTAAATGATTGACAAAGGTAGATAGTTATAGTTACATAGATTGGTAGATAGATAGATTGATTGACCTTGATTGACATAGATAGACATACATACATACATACATAGACAAACAGAAACGTAGACAGCAAATAAATAGATAGACAGAGACAGACAGATAGATAGACAGACAGACAGACAGACAGACAGACAGATTGATAGATAGATAGACAGACAGATGGGTGCGAGGGCTGTACTTATAAATAAACTAAGGAGTGCATTAAAAAAAGTACAGGTGTGAGTCGCGACTATTCCTGGGACTTCCTTCGTACCTGGGCTCTAATTAAGTGACCTGAAGCTCGCATGATTGACATTGCTCCTCACCTGTCCTGCACGCCGCCACCTGGAGGGAGAACCGCGAGCTGTGTAGGCGGAGAGCAAGGAAAGGAAGGAGGGAGGAAGGGAAGAAATGAAGGAAGGAGCGGAGAAGGGCGTAATAAAAGTGGAGGGATGAGGGAGAGCAAGGGAGGACAGTCTGCAGTTGGACATGGCCCGTGACACATTCAAGTCTGTCGTGCTCCCTCTGCTGACTGAGGATCCTTTGCCTGTGATCAATTGGCTTAAACAACATCGACTTTCGAGAAACGAAGTGAAGTGTGGCAATTGTGACAATGCGATGAGAGGCTGCAGGCGAGACTTCCTTCACTCATATCTGCAGGAACTGATGTGGCGCGACCGATTTTTTACCAATGCCTTTGAAAATCTGTGTATTCATATTTCCACTCAATACCCTATGTGAAAAATGCAAAAAATAAAGTGCTCTACATATGCTGTGTATTCTCACACCCACATCCATAATAAATGGCGTAAACCAAAAATAATATATTAATTTCCGATATTTCTAGTTGGGGGGCGATTCTTCAGTTGGGCAAAGTTGGTGGGGCGAATCTTCAGTTAGGAACTCTGGGGGGGCGATTCCTCAATTGATCCAAAAAAAGATACAGGTATACATAGGTAGAGATAAAGAAAATAAGATGAAGAAAAATGCAGGAATTGAGGAAAAGGTAACGGCGGCAGAAGGAGAAAAAAAAAAGAACGACGTGCAGGGAAGGAGAGTGACGCCAGAATAAGTGAGGGCGGTGTGACGGGGATAATGTGAGAAGCGAGACTGTAATGGGGACTAAAGTGGCAGGTAAAGGTGAGGCTGGCGGGGAGATGTCTCCTCGTGACGCCTTCCCGTCCCGCGATGACTGATGGACGTGAACCACCTGGCAGGTAAGCAAGCCACGTGACAAGCACAGTAGGTCAGGTGGAGGGCACTGCACAGGTGACTCACGCGACAGGTTATAGAAAGTTTCGTGGGAAAATGGTGTACGTGGGTGAGAAGGGAGGCATTCCACAGGTAAAAAAAAAAAAAGTGAGGATGGGGGCTCGTGAGGGAAACGGAAGAGGTGGTACAAAACTGCATTCAACATGTGAGTCAGCAGGTGAAAGAAAGTATCATGAGGGGAAGGAAAGGCGTCAGTGGGTGGATAATTAATAGCATCAGGTGGAGAGTCGCAGGTGAGAGAAGTGGCGGGGGTGATTAGTTGGCATAAGGTGAGGTTCTGAGAGGCTGCATAAGCGCCTGTAGGGTCCTCGCGGGGTACTCGGAGGGAGGAACATTCTTAAATGAGAGGAAAAATTAGAAAGTATGAGGAAGAGAAAAAAAAGGGAGTTGTTGAGATGGATATTAACAGAAGAGGAGGAGATAATCATTCTTAGGGCACTGTGTCACCTTGCTGGGGGGAATTTAGGGTCCATGTTTTTGGGGGGACCTGGGGGGGGGGGGGGAGAAGAGTAGCAGGTGAAGGAAGTAGCGAAGGTGATTTGCTGACATGAGGTGAGATTTTTGAAGGTTGCGTTGATGCCTTGGAGGTCGTAACGCAAAGGGGGAGGGGAGGAGAGGAGAGATGAGAAGGGGGGGAGGGAAGAGAAGTGAATGGGAGCAGATGAAGGAAAGAGGGAAAGGATTTGGGGTCCGCGAGTGTGGGTAACCTTGGCGGAGGAAAGGAAGGCGTTCGGTTGTGATCTAAGTTTCCACAGGTGCGCAAAACAGGTGAGAGGAACAGATGGTGGTGGTGGACTAATGCAAGTAGAAGGAACGTGAAGGAAATTAAGCCCGCATCATTAGTTTATTTCCCAACGGCAAGGGAAATAAACTCCCTTGGAAATTATGGCAGGAAAGCACTTATCCGTAGAAAAAGTTAAGGATTTTGGGGGTTACATCTTTTTCTCCTCTCCCTGGCTGCACATTATTAATACCTGTGTTTTTTCTTGTATATTTGTTTGTTTAGAAGAGAGAGAGAGAGAGAGAGAGATACATACATACATACAGTTTTATAGACAGACAAACAGACAGGCACAGAAGAAACTAATGATGCAAAACAGGGGTCCGATTTCTCACCTGCCGACGACACACCTGGCCCTCAAACGGTGCTTCCTCCTCCTGTCTCCCTTCCTCTCTTCTCGCCTTTCGTTTACTCTTCTATTTTTTCCTCTCCTCTTTCCCTTCTCTCTCCTTCTATCACCTCCCTCGACCTCTTCCTTATCCACCTTATCTTCTCTCATTTTACTGATTTATTCATTTTGCTTTCATATGCTTTATAATTTTTCCACTTATTGATATGCACGTTTTATAACTTAAGTTCCTAATGCCTTGTCTCTGCAAAACCCTTTCTGCTCTGTTGTTGTTGTCGTTGTTGTTGTTGTTGCTGTTGGACGTATTGTAATTCTCTAAGCCATTTCCTTCACTGAATTACATCGTTTATTCTAAGCATCACATTACCACATATTTCTCAGTGCTTTCGATTACCTTTTTGCATAATCATTTTCACTTACATCTTCAACTTAATTACATTTGTATGATTTTGTGGTGAATATTTTTTTGCTTGGCATTTCGTGTGTTCATATATTATCATGTGTCAACACCTTTCGACACGACAAGGCGATGATTAACACACCTTTTACGTCTTGACAGGTAAGCGTCTCACCTGTGGAGGAGCCGCCGCCAAGGCCCAAGGTAGTGTCTTTACCTATTGTTTTTTTTTTCTACTCTACTTCGCCTCTGTTGATTAGTTGGTTATCTCATTATATTTACCTGTCTTCGTATACTTGTTTTTTTTTATTGTTTATTGTATACCATATTTTGTTTTTGTTTTTGTTTTAGAGGATTTCTTCTTTTGTATATAATGTTCAAGTTTGGGCGCCATGGGAGAGAGGGAAAGAAAGAAGAAGGAAAGAAAGAAAGAAAATGCATAAATAAGTAAAGAATAAAAAAGAAAGATAGAAAGAAAAATGCATAAACAAATAAATAAAGAATAAAAGAAAAAGAAAAATGCATACATAAATAAAGAAAGAAAAATGCATAAATAAATAAAGAAAGAAGAAAAGAAAGAAAAATGCATAAATAAATAAAGAAAGAAAAATGCATAAATAGATAAAGAAAAGAAAAAGAAAAATGCATAAAGAAAGAAAGAAAGAAAGAAGAAAAGAAAGAAAAATGCATAAAGAAAGAAGGAAAGAAAGAAGAAAAGAAAGAAAAACGCATAAAGAAAGAAAGAAAGAAGAAAAGAAAGAAAAATGCATAAAGGAAGAAAGAAAGAAATAAAGAAAAAACATTAATATTGGGAAGAAAAGGGAAGAAGGAAAATAGTAACGAAGGAAAGGAGAGAGGAAGCTCAGGGGAGTTCGATAAGGATGAAAGTAAGGAAGGACGAGAGAGAGAGAGAGAGAGAGAGAGAGAGAGAGAGAGAGAGACATACAGACAGACAGACAAAGACAGACAGACAAAGAGGAAAAGATATTTAGACACACACACACACACACACACACACACACACACACACACACACACACACACACACACAGAGAGAGAGAGAGAGAGAGAGATGAATATAGAAATGATACAAATAAGTCGTAATCGTCTTATGCAAATTTGATGAGCATTTCTTTCTTCCGTCAACAAAGGAATGCATCATAAACTCTCATTTACGCGACACACACACACACACACACACACACACACACACACACACACACACACACACACACACACACACACACACACACACACACACACACACATCTCTGGTTGGTTATTATTACCCCTTCGTCCCTCCCTCACTTGCTTTCCTTTCCCTCTTTTCTCCTTTTTTTCTCCTTCCTTTTTCTGCTACCACAATGAAGGGAATTTTTGAACACTCCTCGTCCTTTTTCCTTCCCTTTGCACCACTCCCTAATCTACCTCTCTTTCTCCCTTTCCTCAGCTTTCACTCACATAATCCTCTTATCTCCCCTCCCAGCCACTCCCTTCCTTCCTTTATATTTCACTTTCTTGTTTCATCTCTTTCTTAATTCCTGTATTGTTATCGGCATGCTTTTATCTTTTATTACTTTTTGCATTATATCATCCGTTCACCATTTTTTGTTTCATTTTTCACCACCTCTGAATTACTCCATCCTTAATGATGTCCCGTTTCTCCTCTCCATCATTCCTTTCTTCCATCTTTCATCCTCACTCTTTTCATTCCTCACATCCTATTAATTTCCTTTTTTCCTCCTTCCCCACTCCCTTTTTCCCATTTTCATTTCCACTCAGTCTTCTCAGCTCTCATTCTCACTCCCGTTCCACTTCCTTCTCGTCCCTGTCCCTCCCCCAAGTACATTCCACTCCGGTCTCCACCTCCTCCCATGAGAATACCCAATCCACAGGTGTGAGAGTATACAGGTAGGCCTTTGTCGGTACATGTAGTTAACGCCCTGAAAACCGCCGCTCCTTGCCTGGTTGAGAGTAATTGAAATCGACTGAAGGGCTTATGTTTCCGGTGTGCTCCCTTCCTATCCTCTCCTCGCCTCTCCCCGGTGGTCAAGGGAGCGGCGGGTGATTGGCCAAGACGCCCAGCACAGCGAGGTGGTGATTGGTTCCCTGGCACGTGTTATCCCGGCCTTTAGCCAGACGTGTGAGAATCGCTAGACTGCATCATTCCGCGGTTTGTTTTGCGCCCTGAGAACACGGAGAGGTCCACACCCGACTGAAAACGAATTGCGGGGAATGACTCATCCTCCTTGTTGACGATGGTGAGGAAGAGGATGAAAGAAGAGGTGAAGAGAGGGATGTTTTATGCTGCTTGGTAACTCCTGTCAGCGGCGAGACGTCCAACGAAAACAGCAAGTGGGCACCCGCGCGGCGCTCTTCAGTCATCCCTGAGCCCCCGCAGGGAGAGGTCGTCTGAGTGTCGGTGTGGAGTGCGGCCGCGTGGTGGTGCTGCTTCCCGTCTCACCTGTTAATTGTCCGGCCCAGGTGACCTCGCTGCAAGGCCGACGTGAGCACCGCCATGGGGATGCTCAAGGGGAAGTACGCCACGTGTCCCCTCAAGAAACGGCCCCTCTCCCTCACCTTTGCGGAAACAGGTTAGTCTCCGCCTACACCCATGCCGTGTTTACATGTGTGTTTAGGATTATGTTTTGTTTGCTTGTTTTAATTTTTCTTTTGGTTATATAGTAGAGCTTGGATTTGTTTAGTTTTATTGGTTAGTATTTGAAATTTGTTTGTTTGTTTTCTCGTGTGTGTGTGTGTGTGTGTGTGTGTGTGTGTGTGTGTGTGTGTGTGTGTGTGTGTGTGTGTGTGTGTGTGTGTTTCACCTACTTCCTATCTTTCTGGACTGAGCTACAAGGTCACGTGTTTCGGGTCTGAAGGCCTTCAGGCCTTTGCAGTGTCTGTGTGCGTGTCGTTCGTGCATGTGTGTTTGTGAGTGTGTGTGTGTGTGTGTGTGTGTGGGTGGGTGCATGTGTGTGTGTGTGCGTGGGTGTGGGTGTGCGCGCGCGCGTACGTGCGTTATTATAGTTTAGGTTTGTTGATGCTTAAGAATAGTTGTTAAATCACTGCAGTCTCTCATAAGAACATAAAAACACAGGGAGACTGCAAGAGGCCGAGTGGCCTTCACAGGGCAGCTCCAGAATCTCCCCCACTACTCACGATGGGTGAGGTGTAGTTTCAGGGGTTACAGGTAGAGGCTTAATCCTCGTACGCTCCAGTACCCTGTCACCTTACTGCACCCACACCTCACTGCCACCTGTCATCCTCATCCATGTAGCTATCCGGTCTACTCAACAAGCTATCGTCCCTGCACTAACTATGTGATTGCTTAGTCTATTCCATTCCCCCACAACCTTATTACTAAACGAATGCTTTCCTATTTCCCTCCTTAATCTATACTTTTCTAATTTAAATCCATTACTGCTGGCTAATTCTCATAACTTTACTTATATCGCCTTTGTTGTAACCCTTGACACATTTGAATACTTCTATGAGATCTCCCCGCACTCTTCGTCTTTCTAGTAAATGTAAGTAGAGATGTTTCAGCCTATCTTGATATGGGAGGTTTCTCAGCCCCTGAATCATCTTGGTCATCTTCCTCTGAACTGATTCTAGCAAGTTGATGTCCATTCTGTAGTGTGGGCACCAAAACTGGACAGCATAATCTAAGTGTGGCCTAACTAACGCTAAATAGTCTGAGGATGACCTCTGCACTTTTGTTGGTTACCGTCCTGTTAATAAAGCCTAATACCCTGTAGCCCTATTCCTTGCACTAATACATTGCTTCCTTAGTTTAAGGTCATTCTCTCTCTCTCTCTCTCTCTCTCTCTCTCTCTCTCTCTCTCTCACACATAATGTCACAAAATGCAGTATCTGCCAAAATTTGTTCGGTCACCTCGTCACGCCGCCGCCACGCCCTGGGCGGTGCCGCACAGGTGACCTCACTTGCCTGACGCACCTGACCTGATTCACGAGCAGGTGGAGGCTGGGCGCGCGTGTCACCTGGGCGAGGGGACGCCAAGGTGACCATTACTGTTAATTTGAACACATGGACGTGAGTCTTCCGGGGATTTCCTGACTTATCATCACTTTATCACCTTTGGCGCTTGAGTTGTTAAAAATTCATACTCACCTGATTTGCGGGTGAAGGAGGACGAGAGGTATTAAGCGGTTTTAGTGTGATCAAGAAGTCATCCCCAGCGTGACTGCCGCCTACACGTCTTTATTTAGATTTTGCGGCAACGCTGACGTGCTAAGTAAGATGAATTATGAAGGATTTTTACTCAAAGGAGAGATGATTTACGGCGCAGACGAAAAGATTCTGTTTAATGGACAGAGTTAACACATCAAGGTTGTGTGTGTGTGTGTGTGTGTGTGTGTGTGTGTGTGTGTGTGTGTGTGTGTGTGTGTGTGTGTGTGTGTGTGTGTGTTTGTGTGTGTGTGTTTTACGTACACAGAAAACAAAATTTGCTAATTGAATGCACATACATCGTATCACGTACATGAATGTCGCTGAACTATAAATTGACAGCCTCGCGCGTGTGAATGTGTGTGTGTGTGTGTGTGTGTGTGTGTGTGTGTGTGTGCTAGCTATGCAAAAGTATGGTCGTAACGCGTTAATAAGGGGAGAGTTGAGGGTTAATAAATAAAGGGAACAAAAAAAAAGAAGGTAAACCAGACACGATGAGGCGGACCTACATGCACTTAATAATGGTTTGTGTACTACCACAGAGCTTCACGGAGTTATTCTTTTAATTCTTAAAAAAAAGGTGGGGAGGGAGTGCTTTGCAAATGTTCGAAATGCCTCGCTAAGACAACTCGGTACTTTCTTGTTAACCACATGATATCACTACCTTAGCCTTACATACACGGCAAGGGCAAATCAGGTCAAATAATCAAGTCTTTTTAATACTACAGAAAAGCAGAGGAGGCAGAGGCGGCTCTCCCTGATAAGACAAAAAGTTATTGTTTGATCTCTGGTGCGTCCTGTTGTGAGTTTAGTGTTGTTCTGGCATCGCTTACATTACATATCTTCCGAGTCCATCTCTCAAATGACGTATCAACGAAGATTTGTGTATAGTAGAAAATTGTCCTCCCATTATGCAACTAATCCTCGCAGTGCGTCAATGGAGTCTAGACAAGCCTACTTTTACACTTTATTTTTATATATGACGTCTGAATAGTGTTATCCTCGCTCAGACGCTTTAAAGTTAGCTGAACATGTATATTTATCCTCTAAGATACACGTGAGGGGGATCAGGTGTGTGTGTGTGTGTGTGTGTGTGTGTGTGTGTGTGTGTGTGTGTGTGTGTGTGTGTGTGTGTGTGTGTGTGTGTGTGTGCAGTATACGTGTGCGGTGTGCAGCCTCCTTCGTCTCCCTTCTTAAGCACCGATGTTGATCAGCGCGACACTCTCCTCTGTGTTCCGGGACCCGAGCTCTCTATTTTGTCTTATCAGGGAGAGCCGCTTCTTCCTCCTCTGCTTTTTTGTCATTCTCTCTCTCTCTCTCTCTCTCTCTCTCTCTCTCTCTCTCTCTCTCTCTCTCTCTCTCTCTCTCTCTCTCTCTCTCTCTCTCTCTCTCTCTCTCTCAAAAAAAATATTGTACTCATTCACTTATCTCTGGCTTTAAAACCATTTATCTCTGCCCACTAGTATTTTCCACCTTCTATGCAGCACTGTTTCATGACGCACTTAAAACGTAGAAGTTGAGACCTTAGATGATAAAAAAAAGAAAGTATTAGGTATATCACGGTGTTTAGCTCTAATTGTTGAATAATATCACCCATTACAACGTATTGCTTGGTTCTTCACGTCTTGCTGATGATGGCATTGTTTTACAGCAGAGGAAGGCACTGTCGAGCAGACGGAGCCCGAGGACCTCAGCGTCAGGTGTGTCAGGGATGCCACCTCCACGCCCCTACCGGAGCCAGTGTTCAGCCACAAGCAGGGCACGAGCTCGCCGGACACGCCTCAGCAAGACACGGCAGCGCAGAGCCAACAAGACTTTGACTCACGGGAGGAGGGCGGTCCCGACACAATAGCAGGAGGCGCAGGAAGGGAGAATTGTCCTCCTAACCAGGCCAGCCCCCCGCCTCGTGGCGCTCATCAGGAGCGACACGCCCAGGCACGCACTTCAGCCAGTCAGCCGGATTCCCCCCTCCCCGTCACCCGAGCCTCTCCTATCCTGGTTAGCGGCGGGAATGTGCCGTCACCCGGGCCCTGCAGGGAGTCCCCTCACGTCCGCGCCATGCAGGCCTTGGCCACCTGTCTGGACGCTCGCCCAGCGAATCGAAGCTTACACAACGCCGCCGCCGCCGCCGTCAGCAGCAGCAGCAGTGGTCTCGCGGACACTCTGAAGCCAAAGGAGTATCATTCCCATGGTGACTTGACCAACAAGGTCATGATGCAGCATCCTCCCCTTACCCCCGGCTTGGCCCCGCCGCTCCTCGCCGGATGGGACAATCCGCGTGTCCCCGCTCACCAAACCATCGAGCCAACGGAACACTTGGTGACGCCTCCACAAAGGTTTTTTGAGGCAACGGAGGCGGGTCGAGCACCGGAACACAGCCCCTCCTCAGTGGCCGCGTCTCGCCCACACAGACCTTGGCTGACCGAAGACCCTCCCAGACCAAATGTGTTTCGCTCCTTCCCCACCATGCCTTCCATACCACATCCGGGGCAACAGCGGCATTTACTCTCTCCCGCCAACTTCTGGAACGGAATGGTGCCCCTGAGCTGGCCGCTGCCCCATATGCTTCCCCCAAACCCTCCGCCCTCCCCGGGAAGACATGGCAGGGAGTGCGGGTCGCCGGGGTCAGAATCAGCATCTAGTGAGGGCAGCAGCGGCGGCGGGCGAGGGGAGGCGCGCTACACCTGCTCAGACTGCGGCAAGGCGTACTCGACCTACTCCGGCCTCAGCAAGCACAAACAGTTCCACTGCGCCGCTCTGGGCACCAAGTCCTTCGCTTGCAAGAACTGCGAGAAAGTGTACACTAGTCTGGGCGCCCTCAAGATGCACATCCGCACCCACACGCTGCCCTGCAAGTGCCAGCTGTGCGGCAAGGCCTTCTCGCGGCCCTGGCTGCTGCAGGGACACATCAGGACCCACACAGGGGAGAAGCCCTTCCAGTGCCCGCAGTGTGACCGCTGCTTCGCCGACCGCAGCAACCTGCGGGCCCACCTCCAGACCCACGCCGACGTCAAGAAGTACGCGTGCGGCACCTGCCACAAGACCTTCTCCCGGATGTCGCTGCTCAACAAGCACACGGAGGCCGCCTGCCCCGCCCTTCACCGGCCGGGACACCCATGACATCCTCAGGCTGCAGGAGTTGTTGACACAGCTGACCGCCAGACTCGTGCCGCCCAAGCTCTAGGGACAGGTCTGCCAGCAGCCAAGGGCTGCATTTGGTAACTTTTTATCGATTTGCCAACATACCTTTGCTGTCATACTAATGCGGGAACTTCCAACGAAAAACTAAATCGTATATACAGTTTTTTAGAAGGAATTGTAGACATCTAGTTTTCTGATTTTTATGATGATCATCCTTTTTTAATAACCACGGAAATTTCTTTATTTCCTACGGAGGAAGCCACATTAGATAATATAAAGGTAAATAGTGATTAACTTGGTCATCTGTGTCACACTGGCCCCTGAACCTGTGGCGGGAAATAATCCATTACCCCGGGCACAGGGCAGGTGTGACATCTGGGTTACATAAGAACATAGGGAAACTGCAAGAGGCCGGGTAGCCTACACAGGGCAGCTCCAGAATCCCCCCCACTACTCACGATGGGTGAGGTGTAGTTTCAGGGGTTACAAGTAGAGGCTTGATCCTCGTTTACCTTCGGTACGGGCGTACGCTCCAGCACCCTGTCCTTACTGCACCCACACCTCACTGCCTCCTGTCATCCTCGTCCATGTAGCTATCCAGTCTACTCTTAAAACAAGCTATCGTCCCTGCACTAACTATGTGATTGCTGAGTTTATTCCATTCCCCCACCACCCTATTACTAAACCAATGCTTGCCTATATCTCCTAAATCTATACTTTTCTAATTTAAATACATTACTGCGAGTTCTATCCTGCTGGCTAATTCTCAGTACCACAGTTTACCTTCCCAAAGTTTCCCCAGGTTACTCCTTTAAGGACAAAGTCCCGGTGCAAGATAGGAACTCAGGCCCGCGGATTCGTATATCGGCGTACGGAGGCGCACTATAAAAAAAGACAAATGACTTTATTCGAGTATCCCATCATACATCACGCTGATAGTTTTTAGTTGCATTTACGTTAATGCCACTAGTATGACAGTTCTATGTAGTCTGTAAGGCAATCAGTAAATGTGTCCAAGTGCAGTACATTGATTCGGGTTCTAATTGTTGACTCACTGTCATCAGCCTTGAATATTTTCTTATATGTAAGCACGAAAGAAGGTATGACCTGTTCAAGAAAATATGGAATACTTCAAAAATACATTCACGGGATGAGGGTCCGCGCGTCAGTGTGGGGGCGGCGCGGCGGCTGGCGGCGCCGTCGCCTTAGTCCCGTTGCCGCCGCCGCCGCCGCCAGGTCACGCACAATAGTCGTAAGGCAGAAATATTTTCCTACGTGCTCGAAGCTCACCGTCAAATCTAGTCCTTTAGTGTAGATTTTTTACTGTTTTGTTAAATCTTAAATAAATTATTTTTTTACAATATTCATGTTTTTGATTAACAAAGAAATCTGCACGTTATACACACACACACACACACACACACACACACACACACACACGCACTCACTCTCACACAGTTAATCCTTAGCGTGGGAGTGGATGATCCCAACACGTCCCGCCACCTTCCCTCAGGCTCGCCCAGCGCTTCTCCTGTGGCCGTGGTACTGGTGATGGCGTGGGCGGCGGCCGGACAGAAAAAGGGGCGGCGGAGGAGGCAGCGGCGAGGTGGCACGCATTGCGATGTTGATGCTTCACAAAGCTACACTAAAAACGTAAAGGAAATGTCTGAATATCTATTGAACGTTCGTGAAATTGAGTAGAAACCAATTTTTTTCCTTCCGTGGCATATATAAAACCGGATAATAGAAAAGTGGTGTACAAAATAGAAAATATACTATTATCTAATATTGATAGAATCCCCATTGCTCTGCTCGCTGTAAAAAAAAAAAAAGTTGGGCGTGAAGTATGAGGGGGGACTAAGCTAGATCGTAACGGGCAGCAGGGACAGGTATACCGTGCTGCTCCTTGGGTTACCTTCCCCCTGAGACTGATTGCCGGATGCTGGAAAAGTCTGCGGTCCTTACGAGATAAATTTGATCGTACAGCGGCAACCTACTGCGGCATAAGGCCATAAAAATATTCCAGAGATGTCATTTATTAGTCTAAACCCTCCTTTGAATGGTTTGTTTCACCGATTACTTTCACATACTTTACCTTGGCTTGCTTTTTTATCGAATTATTTACATCATACTATATAAGAGATAATAAATGTTTGGTTGTAGACAAGAACACGTAAATTAGTTCATAATATGCTCGTTAGGACAAGGGTCTGGCTAAATGATAGTGTTGGAACTGATGTGAAGGGAATAGCCAAGGATCGGAGAGATATTTGAGAACGGGAACAAACTATGGACGTTCTTTTCTTCGGAGTTATACATATACTTTAAGTGATATTGTTTTTCTTATCACATTCCATATTCTGTTTCATTTCGTTAGGACAAGGGTTTGGCTGAATGATATAGTTGGACTTGATGTGAAGGGAATAGCCAAGGATCGAAGAGATATTTGAGAACGGGAACAAACAATGGACGTTCTTTTCTTCGGAGCTATACATATACTTTAAGTGATATTGTTTTTCTTATCACATTCCATATTCTGTTTCATCTCGTGTTTATTATTTTTGGTTCACCATTTCATACTATTTTTTACGCTTTTCTGCCATCACACTATTTTTTACGCTTTTCTGCCATGCTTCTCCTCTATCCTCCATCACGCACGTCACACTGTATATCACCCCCACCCCCCCACTGTCCTATACGTCACCTCCCACACACTCCCGCTCCCTCTCTTACCTCATCCCACGTCCTTGGTCATCTTACACACCTTTCCTCCTTCGCCTCGCTCCTATTTCATTTTCTTCCCGCTTATTTCTCCCCCTTTCTCTGTCGCCTCCGGTATCTTCTCTCACAAATATATTCTCCACTTGCCCTCTCTTATTAATTTCACCTTTCTTCACATACCTCTTACACATTTCTCCCTTTTCATTTGTATATACCACCTTCATCACCCTCTTCTCCTCTTCCTCTTCCTCTTCTCACACCCATTTTCCTATCCATTACCTTATCTTCTTTTCTTTTTCCCTGTTCCTGACCCTCCTCTTCCCCCATCCTCCAACCTTCATCCTCTTCCTCCTCCTTCTCTTCCTCCACACCCTTCTTTCCCCACCCCTCATCTACCCTTTTCCTCCTCCCTCACCACGGCTTTTCTTCCCCACCCCTCATCTCCCCTCCTCTTCCTCCTCCCTCAACACACCTTTCCTTCCTCACCGTCTTGCGTCATCGTCCCCGCCATCCACCTCCGCAACTTCCCCAATTCGGCCAGCAGGTGCCTCTTAAAGCCTTCATTGGGGATTAGCTACGCGGTGTGGGGCGACTTGGGGACATGATGGCGTTAGGGGGGGGGGGGGGGTTGAAGGCGTAAGTTTGGAGCCTTCCCCTTCCCGTTCCTCCTGATGTGTCCGTGAGGCTGGGAAGGGAGGAAGGTCGTGCAGAGAATGTAAAGAAAACGGTGCATGGGTTTCGGGTCTTCTCGGCGCCTCTTCGACTTAACCTGACGCACTTCATCGTCTCTTGCTCATTATTGGGATTAGGGAAGCATTCAGAGAGAGAGAGAGAGAGAGCGAGAGGGAGAGGGGAGAGAAGTATTGAATGAAGGGGATTGAGGCTCGATAGTGAGTGTTGTTTGTTTTCACACACGATCCAAACACACACACACACACATGGGGAAGATAGGGTTCCATCCGCCATCAAAGGAGGAAGATCAAGGAACCGCCTCCTTTTCCTCCTCCTCTTCCTCTTCCCCACCATGTATCTAGGTCAAAAGAATACATTTTACACATGAAAGCTTATGCAGAAAAAAAATCAGTAGGGAGAGAAAAAGCGTCGTTAGCTGAACATGAGCCAGTGACAGGGAGACAAACAAACAAAGATACAGACACAGGTGGAGAAACAGAAAGAGACAGCTATAGAGAGGTGTTGAAGTAGCCACTCCCCCCTCCCCCACCGACAAAAAAAGAATTAGAGGGACAGACATTTAGAGGGTAAAGAGAGAGATAACGAGGCGAGTAGAGGTAGGGAGATAAACAGGTAGAGGGCGGGAGATAGACAGGTAGAGGTAGGCATTAGCAGATAGACAGATCGGAAAGAAAAAAAAATGTAAAAAGACAGGTTGAGACATTTAGAAAGGAAAAGAATCAAAGTGAGACAGGTAAAGAATTAAGTAGATAAACAAGCAGTGAAAGAGGTAGATAGGCAGATAGATACGTAGACAGGCAGCAGCAGACAAACAGGTGGGAAGAAAAGTAGGTAAGGCGACAGGTAAAACAGCCTCACTTTCCCTCAATGTTCAGGTGATCCAAGCCGCGGCCAATATGCAGGTGACGCACAGATTTCCTTATTTATAGTGAGGCGAGGGTCGGGGCGCTGATTTAGGTGAAGGGGGGTACAGGTGGGTGGTCCAGGATGTATAAAAGAGGAGGAGGAAGAAGGGAAAATATACCTGATACCTGATTAACTCTTCCGGTGCTCTCCTCTTTGTGGAAATAAATAATAGGAAGTTTACATCGCGGCGTTCTACATTTCCTTAGTCATTCTCTTCACTTTTTTGTTGGGTTAGGAAATTTATGTTTGTTTATTTTTTTTTTCTTCTTGTAGTGAAAGGTTGGCTTGCTTCACATCTGGTTTCCACGGTGTAGGAGAAAGATCAACGTCTATAAAAAGCAAAAATGTCCCCATGAATGCTCGTAAGGATAATAAGGAAGTCAAAAATAGATTAGCATTTAAATATCATTCTCTTTGCGTTTTTGTCTGATTGTAGGAATAATTGAAGGGTATCAGGACACGTCTCCTCTCTAAATTGACCCCTCTTTCGGCCATCTCTTTTTTATTATTTTTAGGAGCAGCGAGTAGCGGGCTTTTTTTATTATTGTTTCCTTTTTTGTGCCCTTGAGCTGTCTCCTTTGTTGTAAAAAAAAAAAAAAATTGAAACGCTTCGAGCTCTCATCGCTGCTGCATGCAAAGACCACAGAAAAAGTTAAAATCAGCCCACAGAGAGGTATTAGTCGAGCCACAGAGAAAGTTTAACTCATTCCACAGAAAAAAACCAGTCACATTACCATAGATTTTTCACGCCACGGAGATATATAGTTTCAATACCAGTTTTTATATATGATTGTAAGACTAATTGTAGGAATAATTGAAGGGATAAAAACTTGAAACGCTTCGAGCTTTCATCGCCACTGCTTGCAAAGACCACAGAAAAGCTTAAAGTCGAGCCACAGAGAGGTATTAGTCAAGCCACAGAGAAAGTTTAACTCGTTCCACGGAAAAAAAAAAAAAAACACTCACATTACCATAGATTTTTCACGCCACAGAGATAGTTAGTTTCAATAGCACTCTTTTCACCGTTCATAATGCCTTGTAAACCCCAAAACGCCCCTGGCAACCTCAAATACTTATACGAGAGCCTTTCCAAGTAAGCGTATACTGAGGCGCCGAAAAGCTTACGAATCTGGTCTTTTAATACCTGATCCTAACGAGTGGCAGGTGACGAGATGATACTAGGAAAGAGCCGGCTCGTTACCGTGCACCTTACACTCCCCTCAACCTCGCAACGCGTTAGATTAGCCCGCGGAAAGGCGCCCCACGGAGACAAGCCGCTGTAGCCCCTCCGAGGGAAAGAAACGGGGCAAAAAACAGGTGCCCCACACAACGCCACAATTCAAGACAGATTCGCCGCTACTCCGTCACTCCTTTCCCCTCACTCTCCCCCTTACTCCTCTCTCTCTCTCTCTCTGTGTCTCTTCCTACGTATTTCCTTACTTTCCTTCTCCTTCCCGTTTCTTCTTTCTGTCTATATATTTTCCTTTCCTTTCCTTTTCGCTCCGTTCTTTCTCTTCTTTTTCTCCCAGTATATCTTCCTTCCTCTCCTTCTTCTCTTTCTTTCCTTTCTTTTCCTTTCCTTTTCGCTCCGTTCCTTCTCTTCTTTTTCTCCCAGTATATCTTCCTTCCTTTCCTTCTTCTCTTTCTTTCCTTTCTTTTCCTTTCCTTTTCGCTCCGTTCCTTCTCTTCTCTTTCTCCCTGTACATCTTCCTTCCTTTCCTTCTCCCTCCATTTTTTTCTATATTCTTTTACCTTATCTGTTTATCTCACTACCTATCCCCTCTATTCCTTCCCTCTCTCTATCTCCCTTCTTTCCTTCTTTCTCTTCCTCCCACTATCCATTTCTCCCGTTTATTCTCCCTTACTTTGTTGTCTTATCTCTCGCTTTTTTCCCCTCTATTCCATCTTTTTTTCCTCTTGATTATATCTTTCCCCTATCTCCCTATATTCTTTCCTTTTCCCTTCCCTTTTTCTCCCTATCCTTTCCTTCTAATCCCCTATCCCTCCATTCAAGGCTTTTATTCTCTCCCTCTCTTTCCCCTCATTCCTCTCCCTTCCTCTCCCTCCCTCCTTTTCTCTCTCTTTCCCCCTATTCCTCCATTCCACTCCAATCCATCCTTTCTCCTTTATCCATTCCCCGCCCTACCATGTAAACCACGGATTCTGCCTTCTCCCTCTTCTCCCTTCCTTCACTATTCTCCCCTCCTTTCCCTCACTCTCCGTCCCTTTCTCTTACCCTGTTTTTCCATCCAAGCATTCGATTCTCCCCACTTCCCTTCCCCTCTCAACCTCTCCCTATTCTTTCCCTTCCCCTCGTTTCTTCTCTCTCCTTTCCCTCACTCTCCATCCCTTCTTCTTACCCTATTTCTCCACCCAAGCACTTGATTCTCTCTCACTCTCCTTCCCCTCTGCATCCCTCCCTCCAACCCCCCTATTCTTTCCCTTCCCCTCATGTCCTCACCCTCCTCTCCCGTTCCCGCCCCGCCATCTTTCCCCCCCTCCCCCCTGTGGTCCTGTTAAAGAGGGCCACGTCGCTGGTCTATTTCTGGCCTCTCTGACGCTTGTGTGAGGTGGGCAGTGTTTTGAAGTCGAGTTTTTGCACCGCGGCAGACAAGCGTGCTGGCCTCAAACACACGACCTGTTAGTCCTCCATTACCGGCGGGCGTGAGGCAAAGAGAGCGGGGAGGAGGCATAGGGCTAAGGGATGGTCGAGGGGGACAGGTGTTGTGGCAAATAGATGGTGGAGGAAGGATGTGGAGCGGGGAGGGGGTGGAGATGAGAGATGAAGAGCGGGAAGGGGGTTGTGGATGCTTCTATTGAGCGGAAGGGGCAGGAAGAGGAGGAGGTAGAAAGGACACGGAGGCGTTACATCTAGACCGTGAAAGAGGAAGAAGGAACGGATATGGTGTGAAAAGGTGGTAGCGTTAGCCATAGAGGAGGAGGGAGATGTGAGGTGGGGAGATAATGGATGCTGGCATGGGTAGGGTGGGTAAGGGTGTAAAGGCTGGCAGAGGTGGAGTATGTTGAGGTAGGCTTTGTGGGCGTGATTGGAAGGCAGGTGTGTGAGCGAAGGAGGTAGACAGGCAGGTGTGTGGTGTGAAGTGGCTGGGATGATACATTGTGGCTGCCAGAGGAAGGGTGAAAAGTATTGAGGCAGGTAAGGAGAGAGAGAGAGAGAGAGAGAGAGAGAGAGAGAGAGAGAGAGAGAGAGAGAGAGAGAGAGAGAGAGAGAGAGAGAGTAATAGAACACCTACTCTTTTGAATCACTGAAAGAGAAATAAAAGTAGGAGGAGGAGGCGGGAAAGAGACGAAGTTTGAGTAGACGGGAAATGCGAATAACAATTACCATCATCTTCTATAATTTCCTACACTGAAGGCTACTAAAAGCAAACAAATAAGAGGGCAAGAAGACGGAAGTTTAGGAGAAAGAATTAAAGAGAAAAAGGGAAAGTTTAAGCATAGGGGGAGTCAGAGCAATCACCCTCATCTTCTTTGAATCACTGTATTGAAATCTTTGTGAAGACGGAGCGGGAAGGAAAGAAGGCAAAGAAAGTAATGTTTAAGTAGACCGGAAATTAGAACAGCCATCACCGTCACGTTCCTTCAATCCCTGTTCTGAAACATAACAAAACTCTGAAAATTAGGAATAACACTGTCCTTTAAACATGTTAAACTCGTGCGTCTTCCCTTCATGAGATACTCAAATATTAATTAATATTCTCTTTCGACATGAAGTTACTTGCGGCGCTGGTGGTGGTGGTGGCGGCGGCGGCGTGCGTGGGGGCCAGATCTCCCAGTCGGGACTCGGCTAGCTCGGCTCTCCCCAAGACCGAGGAGGAGGAACCCAAGCCCCGTCAGGACCCAGCGGAGAAGGGGCGCAACTTTGTGTCGGAGCCGCTGGGTATTTTCAGTCCCTTCCTGTTACCATGGTTCAATAACGACGTGGATTTCTTGATGGCGCTCATAAACCTAGAACACCCCCCCGGGAAACAGGAGACGCCAACACCCGAGTCCAACCAGGCGGCAAAGGAGGACAAGAAGACCCGCGAAGCCACTGAAGGGAAAACAAACCCCGCTGACCTCATGCCTGCGGATTCGAAGTCGAGGAACATGACTGAAAAGAACATCACCACCACCACCAGCTTCACCACCACCACCACCACGAAGCCCCCTGAAAACCAGCAACGGGTCCTGGTAGTAGTTTTAGGGTTCATGGTGTTCGGTGGACTTGCTTGCTATATTGCACGCCTGACGCAGCGAAAGGTGAAGTGGGATTAAAGGAAATACGATCACCACCAACACATAAGCTTTTAACAACGATACTTTTTACGTCTTTCTTTCCTTTATATAATAGAGCTAAGATGGATTTATTTACGCGGTGAGTCATATGATCGCAATTTTTCTGTCTTTTGTTATTTTGCGACCTTTTTTTATATTCAGAGAGAGAGAGAGAGAGAGAGAGAGAGTTGCGCGCCGACCACAAGGCAGACGATAATTTTCATGCAGCTTTTTTTTTTTTTTCGTCGGTCTTTTCAAGGTCACTTTGCCGATGTGTCTTGGCCTGGGTTGACATTTGTGTGTGTGTGTGTGTGTGTGTGCTTCTCTTGTTTCTCTCTCTCTCTCTCTCTCTCTCTCTCTCTCTCTCTCTCTCTCTCTCTCTCTCTCTCTCTCTCTCTCTCTCTCTCTCTCTCTCTCTCTCTCTCTCTCTCTCTCTCTCTCTCTCTCTCACACACACACACACACACACACACACACACACACACACACACTTTCTCTCTCTCTCTCTCTCTCTCTCTCTCTCTCTCTCTCTCTCTCTCTCTCTCTCTCTCTCTCTCTCTCTCTCTCTCTCTCTCTCACACACTTGGCTTCAGTCCAGAGATGTGTGGGTGTGGGGAGGAAGAGAGAAAGAGATGAGGATAGATTGGGATTTCAGTACTATAGAGAGAGAGAGAGAGAGAGAGGGAGAGGGAGAGGGAGATAACGAGGTACTCATTTGTAGTAGTAGTAGTAGTAGTAAAAGAAAATATATACAATGCATGCTTATTTATTTATCTTGTATTTATTTTATGCCCCACACTTTCTTGCACACTAAACTTACATCCTCTTGCTCCCTTCACCGGTTCTTTTTTCAGTCTTCCTCATATTTCTTTGTAAACTCCACTGAAAAATCTTTATCATGTCATTCCTCCCTGTTAACTCTCCCGCTTCTCTCCTCCTCCTCCTCTTCCTCCTCCTCCACCTCCTCCTCCTATGTCTCCCTCCCTCGCCCTCCATCAACTACACTCCTTCTCCATCTCTTTATTATCCTCATCGCCATCTTTTGCACATAAGCACCTTTCTTTTTCTCCTCTTTCCTCTTCTTTCACTTCACCACTCGGTAATTTCTTTAATTTTTGGTTTACAGAGAATTGACAAATTTATGTGAGATCTACAATCATTGCTGAGTATAATGGTACCAACCAAAACGACTGATCTTGCATATGAGACGAGTTAAAGCAAATAATACAGAGGTGTGTCGCATCAAAGAGTGTGTCAATGATAAGTGAGTGAGAGGAGCGGCAGCCAATCACAGAGCAGCTTACAAACCTCTCGCTAGGCTCCAGGTGCAAGCTTCAACTGAACGCACTATAGTAGTAGCGGTAGTAAACAGACACCCTCGCCATAGATCGATAGGTCTTCTGGTGTCTGTTCTTCCTATGTATTCCTCCTCCACCTCCTCCTTCTCCTATGTCTCCCTCCCTCGCCCTCCATCAACTTCACTCGTCCTCCATCTTTTTATTATCCTCATCGCCATCTCTTGCATGTAATCACCTTTCTTTTTCTCCTCTTCCCTCTTCCTCAGGTGAAATAAATTGTCTCGACATTTCTACAGGTGAGAGAGAGAGAGAGAGAGAGAGAGAGAGAGAGAGAGAGAGAGAGAGAGAGAGAGAGAGAGAGAGAGAGAGAGAGAGAAAGTTGCACTGTTTTATACCTTTTTCTTTGATCAGTTCATCTACATCCAACAACAGAACATAAACCTCTTCGGTCACCTGACTCGAGCGCCTTTTTTTAAGCCGTCAGATCGTATACTTCTTCAGACAGCTCGTAAAGCCTCGCCCGCTGACCCGCTTGCTTTGTTTCTTCGCCCTGGCCAACTCCACACGCGCAAGGTTTTTCGAAACCCCAACAGAGCCCTTCCCTGATGCTAAAATCCAGTGTCTTCTCTGAACTCAAATACTTGTTTGTTTTCACTCTGCATCTTCGCCGTGGCAAACTCAACACACGCAAAGTCTTTCAAAACCTAACAGAGCTCTTTCCTGGTTCTAGAAATCCACTGTGTCTTCTCAGAACTCAAATACTTCCTTGTTTCCACGGTTTTGCTTCGTCCTGGCAAAACCCACGCACACAAGGAATCTTAGAACCCAGTAGAGCCCTTTATTAATGCTAGAATCCCACAGTGTCTTCTCAGAACTAAAATACTTACTTGTTTCCACGCTTTTGCTCTTCGCTCTGGCAAAACCCACGCATACAAAGAGTCTTAGAACTCAGTAGAACCCCTTGTTGATGATAGAATCCTACTGTGTCTTTTCAGAACTCAAATACTTCTTTGTTTCCACGGTTTTGCTTCTCGTCCTGGCAAACCCCACTCACGTAAGCTCCCCAAAACCCAACAAAGCTCTTTCCTGATGCTAGAAATACACACTGTCTTCTCAGAACTCAAATACCTCAAATACTTAATTGTTTCCACGGTTTTGCTTCTTCGTTCTGACACACTCCACGCAGGGAAGCTACCTCAGACTACGACAGAGCTCTTTGTTGGTGCTATAAACTCACGATCTCTCCTAAGAACTCCTACACTTACTCACCTGTCTGCGTTAGGGCACTTTATAGCAGCACCTCGCGAACAGCTCAGACCTCACCTCTTTTCTCCGTTTCCTCCCTCGTAAAATGTAGGTCTGTTTTGGTAATTGACTGGCCCGGTTGGAGAGGGAACTCAAATCAGTCTCCACTTTACTGCGTTGAGAAATTGGTTGACTTTAAAATGTCGTAAACTTTCAACAATACGCGGTCCCGGCTCGGTGCTCTTAGTGTGAACGAGAAAGTGCATGCAGTTTTTCCTTCACTTCCCCTCCCTTCTTTTAGGTTAATCTCCTTCACCCGCGCGGATATCGTTACGCTGCTAAAAAGACCCTACAGTACATATGTCTCTCGTGAAGCTCAGTTAGATAATATAGTCTCCCATTCGCTTCGTCCGCCCTTCTCTCGGGTTAATCAGTGTTTTAATCCACTTTTTCCTGTTCCTCAGTGCGGGTACGTTGCAGGGCTAAGAATATTTCACCGTACAGTGTTATAGGTGTCTTGCAAGGCTAATGAAAGAATGAAGTCTCCACTTATTCTTTCCCCCTCTCCTTGGTATAAAATCATGGTAATATTAATCGACCTTTTCCCTTTTTATATTTTCAAGCATTTCGGGGCTTCCACAGATACATTTCATAAGGCTTTTGTGGGAATTTTGGACATCTCCAGGAGTAGTTCAATGACCCTTGTGATAGTTTAACCATTCTTCTGTAGCACGAACCTAAACAAAAGCACTCATTACAACCCCATTGATCTCCTTTTCGGCTTTTGGAAGTAGATGACGTGAGAGGCGGAAGCGTCTGAGAATATCCACCTATATATCGTCGCTGGGCCGAGAATACCCCACAATACACGAGGGTCTTGCTGAAGTAGGAGTTTGGGGTTGTTTCCACGCTTCGCCGCACCCCATTGGCCGTCCCTGTGGTCCGCTGTGAGTTACTACCGGCGGGAGGGTGTCGGCAGCCGGCTTTAAGTGCTGATTTAGGGTATACTTTACGAGCGCGAGGATGTATGAGGCGAGGCTTTGTGATGTCCCGACGCATAATTAAGAGGCTGGAAGTGATATAAATAATGCCTATCAGATGCAAGCCCCGACTCAGCCTTGGTGCCGAGGAGGACATTGAGAAGTGGAGTCAACAGATAATCCTCGTTACTTTTCTCGCCTTCTTGTAATCTGCCACAAAGAACCAGAAACTCTCCCACAATTCCAAGTGGAGGATTTACGACTCCTCTCTGAGCCCTGCACGCGGCCTACACGGTCTTAAAGCACCTGCAACACACTCCCATTTGCATCAATCTAATAAACTACGAGAGATAGGGTGAAGAAAACGAGTCGTAAGTCTAAAACTGAGACGCGTGGGGAGATAAACAAGAGCGAGGAGAGAGAGAGAGAGAGAGAGAGAGAAAGAGTAGAAGAATGAAGACATCTCGATCAGGGGGACGAAGAGGCACGCGGAGGTGAAACAAAGAGCACAACAGAAGATTAAAGAGACGCAACAAGAAACGAAGTGAGTCAGGGCGAGCACTGAGGAAGCCGAATGTTAAGTGTGGGTGAGGGAGTGTGACGGAGACGGGGACAGGAGGAACAGGTGTGTGTGTGGGTGGTGGGGTTGGAGGGGGAGGGGCTTTTGTGTGTGTGTGTGTGCGTGTGTGTGTGTGTGTGTGTGTGTGTGTGTGTGTGTGTGTGTGTGTGTGTGTGTGTGTGTGTGTGTGTCTCGGTCCAAATGTGAGTCATGGCCATATTGTAGGTGTCACCACTCAAGTATGACGTGTGTGTGTGTGTGTGTGTGTGTGTGTGTGTGTGTGTGTGTGTGTGTGATACGGTGGTGTGGAATGTCATGTCAGTGGAAGGTTTTCGTGTATATTTAAGCACGTAACATTCTCCTCTTTATGTTTATATTATATTTTTTTACTCCGTCATGTCACACGGAACGAGACGAAGGGAGGAGGAGGAGGAGGAGGAGGAGGAGGAGGAGGAGAAGGAGGAGGAGGAGAAGGAGGAGGAGGGAGCAGCCAAGTTCTTCCACCCCTTCCAACACCCAAACAAATCTATCTTATCTTATTAGTAGTAAAAATTAAATTCAAGGGACACTTGTTGGGCCTCACGTCACCACCCCAGCCAATGCACCTGACCTCCTCCTCCTCCTCCTCCTCCTCCTCCTCCTCCTCCTCCTTATCCTCCTCCTCCTCCACCAAGAAACAACTCACAAACCTACTATATTTTACTTTGCTTGTAACTTCTAAAAAAAAAATAGCAGCCGGGCCTAATAGAGAAGGAAATAAACAAGGCGGCGCTGTGTTGATGCAAGCTTACGTGTCTCCAGTATTTTCACGAGTCCGACCATAAAAGTCTCGCTAATTTTCCTTTTTTTTTCATATTAGTGAAGAATGTGGGAGCGTGTGGCTGGTTGGGCACCGCGTACAGTGGTGGTGGTGGTGGTGGTGTGTGTGTGTGTGTGTGGGTGGGTGGGGGGGGGGGGGGGAGAGAGAGAGAGACTGCTGCTGATGATGATGATGATGGTTGCTCTGTTCTGGGTAACTTAGTTTTCTTTGTTTTTTTTTTTTCTTATTCATTTCTATCTATCTATCTATCTATATCTATCTATCTATCTGTCTTTCCGACTCGACCCATTTTCTCTCACATTTTCTTTTCTCCTTTCACTGTCGACTTTTTTTCTTTCCCTTTCCTTCTTTTAAATCTGCTTCTCTCTAACACAATTCTCCCTTCTCTCTGTCCCAGGTCACGTAAATCCTCCACTTTACCTAAGCTCTTCCCTCCTTTCTATAGAGACAAAACTTTATTTTAGTCACAATGCATCCATATCTACCACTTTTATCGTCACATTCAATTTTCTTTTACAAATGAGTAGAACAATCATTATCATATTCCTCTTAGCTTCAAATAGACATAACACTCTATCATGTTTTTTTTTTATAATTTTACACATGCAGAACAATCATTATCATATTCCTCTAAGCTTCAAATAGACATAACAGTCTATCATGTTTCTTATACTTTTACACATGCAGAACAATCATAATCATATTCCTCTTAGCTTCAAATAGACATAACACTCCACCATGTTTCTTATACTTTTACACATGCAGAACAATCATTATCACATTTCTTATACTCCCACATACACAGAGCCATGATTAACTTTACTTGCCTTATAATTTTACGTAAAGAACCAATGTGTTGCAAGTAATCAACCCACACAATCGACCAACATGTTATTTATTTACTTATTTTTCTCTTATCTGTCTCTCTCTCAACACAATTCTCCCCTCCATCTGTCCCAAGTCACAATGCTCCCCAATTTCCTTAATCTCGCCCCTCCTGTGTTTGTAGAACTTTTGTTTTCTCTTCTTTCGTCATTTATGTTTTCTTATTTCAGCTTTTCTTTCTCCCTTTCCTGTCTTTTATCTGTCTCTCCCACGCACAGTTTTCTCTTTTTCTCTGTCTCTCGTCACATCGCTTTCCCTCTTTACTTAATCTCTTCCTCCTGTGTCTGTAGAACTTTTATTTTGTCTTCTTTCAGTCATTTATGTTTTCTTATTTCAGCTTTTTTTTCCCTTTCTGTCCTTGATCTGTCTCTATCACACAGTTTTCTCTTTTTTTTCCTGTCTCTCCTCACATTACTTCGTCTCTTTACTTAATCTCTTCCTCCTGTGTCTGTAGAACTTTTATTTTGTCTTCTTTCAATCCTTTAGGTTTTCTGATTTCAGGGTTTTTTTCCCTATCTGTCCCT